>NW_024070189.1:16029841-16629841 GCF_014754425.2 Oryx dammah | reverse complement strand
GTTATTTCTAATCATCACAGAAACTATAGTCAGGAAAGAGGCTCAGTAAAGGTAAATTATTTATCAGTGAAGGACAATGTGAAAGTATTCTTTACGAAAAATAGCAATAACACTAATTTTCAACTGAAAAACAAAGTATCAATACTATGGGAGTCACGAGGTGATTCCTCTGAACAGCTTGACTCTGTAAGATCAATGTAAGAATAATACAGACAATTTGATCCATCAATAAGAGACAATGGGTACTTTTCCCAGAACTGGAATTCACCTTTTATATGTATCTTTCAAACATCAAGTTCTAACAATAATAATAGAAAAATTAAATAATGTTTATTTTGTGCCAGATACTGTTATAAGCATTCTTGTACTTGTGCTAATCCTCTAAACTCTGTGAGGAAAGCACTAACATTAGCACCTACCTTGAAAGTATGAAGATGTTAAATAAATTGCTCAAGGTCACAAAGCTCGTAAGTAACTTTTCAAATGGGCTTGTTATGTTAGGATCAATCTATAGCAGGCAACAGAATTACCTGGACAGGTGTTAACACACAGGTTGGTAAGCTGCCCCCAAAGCTTCTGATTCAGTGAGTCTAGGGTGGAGCCCAAGAATTTCTATTTTTCACATGCTCCAGGTGATACTGCTGCTGATTTAGAAACTATACTCTGAGAACACTTGCTCTGTAGCCTTTTTTTTTTTTGTACTCCCACCTAGCCATCCTGTTTCCAATGTATAAAGCTTTGCTTCAGGATAAACTCTCACCAAAATTCATACATATAAGCTGAAAGAAAATGGCCCTCATCCATTTATTGGATATCTTCATTTTTTTTGTCCGCCCAGCACCTTATTCCCTCTTCTAGTAACAAGCTGGTCCCTTGGCTATTCAGAGGCCTTCTCTGAGATATTTTGAACAGAAGGACCAGGGGAGTTTCTAGGATGTAAGCAAGAAGCTATCCAGGGGTCACCTACTCTGTGAAGTAGGGAAACTGGTCTGAGAATGAAGTCATCACATGGGGAGAAACCAAGACAGCTTGAAAGCTAAGTTCCATTTGCTCAGGTCTCCAGAAATCTTCTGTCCTTCCAGACATTTAATTGTTTAGCTCTTTCTTCTATTGTGTGAATTACCACATTCTCCTTTAATCAGTACCTCTCCCCTTTCTGCATAAGAAGCAGAGATGAGGAGTGGAGGAAAGAACATCAGCAGGCTCAGAGTCCTGGCTAATGCCTTCACCAGTAACATACAGACTAGTTCCCAGGTGCGAATCACAGGTATCTGCAGGGTCTCCAGCAAGCCACAGTAAACCTCTACCGCTGCTGCGATCTGAACTTCACGGGAAGTTCTTTCCCTTAATTTCTGCCTGCACAAGCTCCACATATCCTTCGAGGCCAAACTCAAGTCCAATTAATGTTTCTAACTTGCTCTTTCTATGCTAAAACCTCCCCTCTCTGAATTTTTCATATACTTAAAGTTTTACACAAATTACTTGGTGATTAATTTAATCCATGGAAAGCTTTCTTCCTCTCATGTTTTGTGGGTTAGTCGTTTTTACCTCCTATATTTGAAGGTGATAGGGACAGAGTATAGGAACAAGGTAGGTGATTAAATAGTTAATCCCATAAAGGAATCAGAAGTAAAGGAGAAAGTATGGGAGATGCCTATTTGTTAAGACCACTCAGGAAAGCAGGTTAACTTCAAAACCAAGCAGGTTTGCTTAGCAATAAAACCATGCAAGCATGAGGCATGCCCCCAAAACAATAAAACAATGGTGGACTGAGAGCCCCATCCTGCCCAGTAAGATCGGCAAGTTAATAATTCTCAGGACACGCTTCTCTGTGCACACTAAAAACAAAACCATCGGGGAAGGTGACTATACACTGAAACCCAAGATGACCTACCACATTTTAGTATATGTCACTGCCTTTTTGCTCATTTCCATTGTGCAATGACAGTCCCAGTTTGACCAGATAAGGACAAGAAAACTCCCCCACTCGGTGGGGAGGAGGAACTGGTGACGGAAACATGATGTTTACTCAAGAATGAGGAAAAAGGGGATTTTTCCCCTGCCCACTTAACCTTTGATTACAAACCTGTAACCTACTAAGTTCTTGGTGAGCCACTCCCTTGCCCACTGGCTTGTATCTCTCTCACAAGAGTGCTATACTAATAAACTCTTTTCTTTACCTATTACTCTGCCTCTTGTGGAATTCCTTCTGCACCAAGAAGAAGAACCTGCGCTCTACTGAGTACAGAGATGTGTTCTGTTGGTTTCAAAGGCACCTGAAGACACCAATTGGGTACAAAAGTAATTGTGGTTTCAGACTGATTTTTCAATCAGTATAACTAGGCTTAAACACATCTTTATTAATCAAAATAAGAACCATTACAATCAATACATTTTTGCCAACAAGAAATAAGTTTATTCCTGCAGTGTAAAAATCATGCTTCAGGATTTCAATAAACTCTTCAAAAGCATTTTCTGCCTCCTGCTGGTTGTGGAAGCTTTTCTCCTACAAAAAGTTGTTGAGATGCTTCAAGAATTGGTAGTCAGTTGGCGAGGGGTCAGGTGAATATGGCAAATGAGGCAAACCTTTGTACCTGGCCCAATTCATTCAACTTTTGAAATGCTGGCTGTGCAATGTGAGGTCGGGCATTGCTGTGCAGAACTGGGCCCATTAACTTGTTGTTGACCAATGCTGGCTGTAGGCTTTGCAGTTTTTGGTGCATCTCATCAATTTGCTGAGCATACTTCTCAGATATAATGGTTTCTCTGGGATTCAGAAAGTTGTAGTAGATCAGACAGGCATCAGACCACCAAACAGTGACCATAATCTTTGTTTGCTGCAAGTTTGGCTTTGGGAAGTGCCTTGGAGCTTCTTCTCAGTCCAACCATGGAGCTAGTTGTCACATAAAATCCACTTTTTGTTGCACATCACAATCTGATCAAGAAATAGTTCATAGGTTGTTGTGTAGAACAAAAGATGACAACACTTCAAAGTGACATTTTTATTTTCGTCAGCTCATGAGGCCCCACTTATCGAGCTTTTTCACCTTTCCAATTTGCTTCAAACGTCAGATGACCCTAGAATGGTTGATGGTGAGTTCTTCAGCAACCTCTCATGTAGTTATAAGAGGATCAGCTTCTGTGATTGCTCTCCATTGGTCATTGTCAACTTACGATGACTGGCCACTATGCTCATCTTCAAGGCTCGTCTCCTTTGCAAAACTTCTTGAACCACCACCGCACGGTACATTTGTTAGCAGTTCCTGGGCCAAATGCATTGCTGAAGTTGCAATTGATTTACGACGCATTTTGAATTTGAACAAGAAAATCACTTGAATTTGCTTTTTGTCTAACATCATTTAGGAAGTCTAAAATAAATATAAAACAAACAGCAAGTAATAAGTCATTAGCAAAAAAAAAAGTGAGAAATGCACGTCAAAATGATGCATAACATAACCACATTTAAGAATGTATTCCAATATCAAACAGCAAAGTTCAACAGTGTAAAACTGCAATTACTTTTGCACCAACCTAATATAATTTAGGAGAAGGAAATGGCAACCCACTCCAGCATCCTTGCCTGGAAAATCTCATGGACAGAAGAGCCTGGTGGGCTGCAGTCCATGGGGTCGCAAAGAGTTGGGCACGGCTGGGCGACTAACACTTAATATAATTTAGGCTTTAAATTGATTTCAAAGTTCTGAAAAAAAATTACCTGGAGAAAGGTAGTTTTTCTCAAAAGAAATGTTTCAGAGTTGAGTTGAGGGTGGGGGAGGGTAGCAGAGAGAGGACTGAGACATAGAATAAGGCATCTTGTAGGAACTCTGTGTTGAGTGATGAAATGGGAGAATCAAAGGTTTGGGTTTTCTTTCTGTTGTGCCTTCCAGATAAACCCTCCATTCTGTATGCATTCCCTGTTATAAGAAAGCACCAGAAAGTGAACACAGTTGCTCATCTCTGCCTGCCTCTCCAGATCCTGCCTATTCTGCAACCAACACACTTCCATTTCATCCTGTTCATTCTGGACAGAAGTCAAAAGGAACCCCTACCAGCTGGAATCACTTTCCCAGAACTTTGCGACTGCTTGTCTGCATAACTCCCAAGCAGCTTTTCATGTATTCATATTTTATTTCTCTATCTAGATGAGAAGTAAGGGTCTGACGCTTTTGGAATTCCCATTAATCTTAGCACAATACTTGTTAAATAGCAGGAGCTGGATTAATAAGCTGATTAGTTGGTTACTACAATATACCTCCAGATACTGATTTATTTCAAGAAAATGATCCCAGTTAAAAAAAAAATTCATGGAACTCCTGTTGTGCATTAGGCAATGGATTGGGTGCTGGGGAAAATAAATAATGCTTGCCCTTGAGGTGCTTAGTGTCCATATGGGGAGACAGACCCCTAATTAGATATTTTAATAGAATATGCTAAGAGCTTTGAGAAAGGCATATGGAGATGCTGTGGGAGCGCGGATGAGGGGCCCAGGCCCAGAGAAAGCTTTCTGGAAGAAATGACACATGAGCTGTCATAAAAGATCAATGGGAATTAGGCAAAGAAGGGGAGGAAGAGGGTAGGAGGTGGGAGACAACAGAGCATGAGCGGGGGGTTTCTGTCACTTTGGTGTTGCCAGAGAGAGAAAAATACGAGGTGAGGAGAGGCAGGGGATGAGGCTGAACGAGGCAGGTGCCAGGTCAAGGAAGTCTTGCTAATACTAAGTAGCTGGAGGTTTGCTCCTGATACTGATGAGGAGCCACTGAAGAGCTTTAAACAAGGGAGGGGCAAGGGCTGGGCAGATGTTTTACAGGAAAACAAGAATGAAGAATCCAATCACAAAGGGAAACAAAACTATTTTAACAGTCTGAATGAGGGATGATAAAGATCTAAACTACTCCTTGATGACAAATGCAGACGAAGAGAGAGACTTGGAAATACTCAGGCAGTCAGGAAAAACACAGCAACTTGGTAATTCTTTTGATTGGGGAGGTGGGGCGGTAGGGGGGAATGAGCCACAGTTGGCACGGGAATGATCCTTAGCGGCCCTAGCTTGGATTGCAGGAGAGGACAGGGATCAGGGGAATGGTGAGGAGGTGTCATTTCTCCATGCTGGGTGTGGAGTGCCTGTGCAACATCCCGGGGACCAGCTGAGCAGAGGTTAAGCTCTTGAGTATGAAGCTCTGGGGGGAATCAGGGATGGAGCTAGATCAGGCGGTCCTTCATACATAGAGATGGTCAGAGTCAAGATGATAAACAAAGGAGATATCCACATATGTCTATTATTTTAATTTAGTCTTATTCCCTTACTTCTCATTTTTAAATTGAAAAAAGTATCACACTTTCAGAAGTCATTATAGGAAGCATTTTGAAGATAAGATGAAGTCTTCAATGAGAAATTGATTTCAAAATGACAAACATGCAGCCTTTTGTCATATACTGGTGTTTAGGAACACTGTATTAACAGACGATGGCAAGTCACTTTGTCAGATTAATTCTATGTATGTTTCACACGATGACAATAACAAAGCACTTAGTTTGTCCCAGACACTATGTACAATATCTATATTAATTCTTAGACATTATGAGGTAGGTTTTATCACTATCATCTCTAGCTTACAGATTATGACTCACACTCACAGAAGATTACCTATCCAAGGCCACAAAGCTGCCATGTGGCAAAACTGGAGTGCAAAGCAAGTGTGGCTCCATAGCTCCTAACAGCAACAAGGAATCCAGCAGAAGTGCCCCTCCCTCACCCCCAGGCGTGTTTTTTTTTTTTTTTTTTTTTTTGGCAGCAGTAGCAGCAGCTGTGAGAGGATGGCCAGCAAGACAGCAATAGCCTTGATACTCCAGAAGGAGGCAGGCAAGCACAGGAATTTTAACACACACACTCAAAATCATAATTAATGAATTGACATCTAAATGAACACAGGCATCAATCTAGGTATTCACACTTATAAGTCTGTGTAGCTAAAACTGAGTATTACTGCTGTTGGAGGGCAACTTGAATTTACATATCAAAATTTAAATTAGCTTGCTCTTTGGCCCAGGAGTAAGTCTTCTGGGAACAAAGCTTTCAAAGATTTACACTCAAGCATACAAAGAAAAGAAACTGGGAGAAATTCTAACATCTGTCAATAGGGGCTAGTTAATTAATTCATATAATCATATAATAGTTTACAGCTTGTAAAAAGATGCACTTTGTATATACTGAAATAAAAGAGATCCATGACATAGTAAAAAAAAAATTGCAGAATGTACATACACAGTACAGGCTCGTGTGTAAGTACAGAAGGGTACACACCAAGCTACTAAGAGGGAATCACTTTAGGATGGCAGGATTAAGGGTAGAGAGGGTGAAAGAGACCTAACACTTTATTTTATATACTTCAAATATGTGCACACACAAATACATGTATTGGTGGACAGGTATTGCTTTGGGGGAAAAATTGTTTTCTAAATCCAGTGAGTCAACACTATGGTAAGATTACATTTAGCCACATGCACATGAATTAGGCTACACCTATACAATGGAATATCACGGCCCTACTGAAAAGAACGTCAGAACAGATGGCATCGATATGGGAGGAGATCATGAAATATTAATCGGAAAAAGGCACAATGAAAAACAGTAGCCTGATCTCATTAAAAAATACAAACCTGTATATTAATTCTGATACGTGCAAACGAAAAATCCTGCAGTGTGCAACAAACTATGAATAACAGTGGTGATCTGGGGCATCAGGATTGGGGGATGGAAATGTGAGATATCTGACTCTCTCCTTATATCTATTTGATGTTTTAATTTTTATAATGAAAATTTATTACTTGGAAAAGTTACCTAATAAAACATTCTCATTTCATATTTTAAATATTTGGTATCACAAAATCTTCAAATAGGCCCCAGAAAAAAATTCAGATTCAAATGTTTATGAAATAATTAAAGGCACACTAAAGGAAAGGAAAGTGAAGTCACTCAATTGTGTCCGACTCTTTTCGACCCCATAGACTGTAGCCTACCAGGCTCCTCCATCCACGGGATTTTCCAGGCAAGAATCCTGGAGTGGGTTGCCATTTCCTTCTCCAAAAGGCACAGTAAAGACTGCTGCTAAGTCACTTCAGTCGTGTCCGACTTTGTGAGACCCCATGCACGGCAGCCCACCAGGCTCCCCCATCCCTGGGATTCTCCAGGCAAGAACACTGGAGTGGGTTGCCATTTCCTTCTCCAATGCATGAAAGTGAAAAGGGAAAGTGAAGTCGCTTGGTCGTGTCCGACTCTTCGCTACCCCATGGACTGCAGCCCACCAGGCTCCTCCGTCCATGGGGTTTTCCAGGCAAGAGCACTGGAGTGGGCTGCCATCGCCTTCTCCGACAGTAAAGACTGAAAAACAACAAAAATACCTATGGCTGATTCATGTTGAGGTCTGACAAAAAACAGCAAAAGTCTGTAAAGCAATTATCCTTCAATAAAAAAATAATTGTTTTTACAAAAGTAAAAGTACTTCAATATATTTTCAAAATCTCAGTTCTTCTCTTTCTTCCCACTCCCACAAAGTAAATTTAAGCCAGAGATGCTCCTGGTCTTCGCTTTGGATGCAAAGTCACCTTCTCTCCGGTCCCACCTCCCCTCTCATGAACGTAGAACTCAGCTTTCTCTTTTAACGGAAAGGCCCCTAGTGAGACCCCACTGCCTTATGAAGGAGGGTTCAGGCTCTCTCCTTATTGTAAGGCTGTAATAAGACTCTCTCACCTCTCTTCTACGTCTTCCAGAGCACTCCCACCGCTTCTCCATTTTTGTGACAACCTCATCCCCTCTTCTAAGCTCTTGCCCATGCCTTAAGCATCCCTCTTCCCTTTTTTGATTGTCTTTGGAAAAGACCAATTCAAGAACCTCTCATTTCTCCCATTGGTTCCATAGGAAAGCCCCGTCTTCTGAGAAACAAATATGAGATTCTTCCTAATGAAGAACAGCCCACTTTGCCTTTTGCAGCATTCAGCATCTTCCGAGTCACACGTCTCAGAGCGAGATTTCCTCACCATTCACCCAAAGTGGCGAAGGACATACTGTGGAAAATGCCTACGGTTCTAGCCTGCAAGGATTATGATCAGCAAACATGCACCAAAATTCAAAGGAACCTAAGGGAGAAACACCCTCGATTAGGTCAGCTTATGAATCATTCTGCTTTTGACAAATGATATAAAGAGAGGATTCTCAGAGTCACTAGTATCATTTGAATAAGGCATTTATGTATAAAGTCATATTTTTCCAAACTTTGGTTACACATAACAGAAAACAGGTAAACTTGAGCAATAAATGGGAATTTCCCATAAGATGTGGTTCTTGTCTCCAATAGGTAAAGGGACAACGGACAAGAAGCTGGAGTGAAAGTCCCTCTGTTTAATCATCATCTGAATTTGCAAGTGGATCCGAAAGCAACCATTTACAGTTGTTTGGCGAGCCAAGATCCCCAGTTTGCCAAAGTGAGACTTAACATGGTTGTAATTCACTTGGAGCTGAGAAGCCTCCAAAAGCGTGTGATAAATTGGGGTGCAGCTGTGCCCCTTTGTTTTCATCACAAAGTGGCTTGAATGACTCCACAGTGATATTAGATGAGCAGTCTTAAAAGACCTTAAAAGCCAATGTTCAAGATCAAACCTAAGTTATGGCATAATAGCTAAGAGTATAAAATACATCAGCTCTACCACACCATCAGCAGAGAGGACCTGCATCAAACTGTGAACATAGATAACTTAGCAATTCTTATTTGATGACTATGAAAACAAATATCAAACTGTGTTAAAATTAATATGAAGAAGGTCACATATCTCTTTTTTCAAAAATCTATCTTACATAAAAAACAAGGAAATAAACTATAACTGAATAAAGACTTCAAGTTCTTAAAGAAAAAGATCTAATTAGAAACAAACATACTGCTGCTGCTGCTGCTAAGTCACTTCAGTCGTGTCCGACTCTGTGTGACCCCACAGACAGCAGCCCACCAGGCTTCCCCGTCCCTGGGATTCTCCAGGCAAGAACACTGGAGTGCGTTGCCATTTCCTTCTCCAATGCATGAAAGTGAAAAGAGAAAGTGAAGTCGCTCAGTCGTGTCCGACTCTTAGCGACCCCACAGACTGCAGCCCACCAGGCTCCTCCGCCCATGGGATTTTCCAGGCAAGAGTACTGGAGTGGGGTGCCACTGCCTTCTCCAACAAACATACTACATGTAAGTAAAGAATCATGTATAGAATAAATTCTAAGCACAGCATTTAAAAGCGCAATATACAAATTTCACTATGTTAAGATTTCAATACAGAAACTTTTGCTATGGTGTTGAGTAAATTCATGATATTTAATATTATGTTGGGGAATTTGAAAAATACAACTAGTTATCGGCAATCAATTTGTTGACTTTGGTGTTCCCAGATGCCATTGGCTTGCTGTTCAGTGGCCAAGTCATGTCTGACTCTTTGCGACCCCATGGACTGCAGCACTCCAGGCTCCTCTGTCCTACCTCCCGGAGCTTGCTCAATCTCATGTCCGTTGAGCCAATGATGTCATCCAACCGTCTCATCCTCTGTCGCCCCCTTCTCTTCCTGCCCTCAATCTTTCCCAGAATCAGGGTCTTTCCAATGAATCAGCTCTCTGCATCAGGAGGCCAAAGTATTGGAGCTTCAGTGTCTGCATCAGTTCTTCCAGTCAATATTCAGGGTTGATTTTCTTAAGGATTGACTGGTTTGATCTCCTTGCTGACCAAGGGACCCTCAAGAGTCTTCTCCAACACCATAATTCAAAAGCATCGATTCTTCAGTGCTCAGCCTTCATTATGCTCCAACTCTCACATCTGTACATGATTACTGGAAAGCCTATAAAGTGAAGTGACGTCACTCAGTTAGGTCCAACTCTTTGTGACCCCATGGACTGTAGCCTACCAGGCTCCTCCATCCATGGCATTTTCCTGGCAAGAATACTGGAGTGGGTTGCCATTTCTTTCTCCAGTAGACCTTCCCAACCCAGGGATTGAACCCAGGTCTCCCACATTATAGGCAGACACCTTACCATCTGAGTCACCAGGGACGTCTCTGGTCTGGAAAGACCATAGCTCTAAACTATTCGGATGTTGTTGGCAAAGTGATGTCTCTGCTTTTTAATATGCTGTCCAGGTTTGTCATAGCTTTTCTGCCAAGGAGCAAGAATCTTTTATGGCTGCAGTCACCATCCGCAGTGATTTTGGAACCCAAGAAGAGAAAATTTGTCACTGCTTCCACTTTTCCCCCATCTATTTGCCTTGAGGTGATGGGGTGGGATACCATGCTCTTAGTTTTCTGAATGTTGACTCTTAAGCAGCTTTTCCACTCTCCTCTTTCACCTTCATCAAGAAGCTCTTTAGTTTCTCTTCTCTTTCTGGCATTAGTGTGATATCATATGTGTATCTAAGGTTGTTGATATTTCTCCCAGCAATCTTGATTTCAGTTTGTGAGTCATCCAGCCCAGCATTTTGCATGATATACTGCTCATAGAGGGCTTCCCAGGTGGCATTAGTGGTAAAGAATCTACCTGCCAATGCAGGAGACACTGAAGATGCCAGTTCGATCCTTGGGTTGGGAAGATCCCTTGGAGGAGGGTATGGCAACCCACTCCATTATTCTTCCCTGGAGAATCCCATGGACAGAGGAGCCTGGTGGGCTACAATCCATAGGGATGCAAAGAACTGGACATGACTGAAGCAATTTGGCACACACACACACTCTGCATAGAAGATAAATAATCATGCTGACAATATACAAACTTTACATACTCTTTTCCCAATTTTGAACCAGTCCATTGTTCCATGTCCAGTTCTAACTGTTGTTTCTTGTCCTGCGTACGGGTTTCTCAGGAGGCAGGTAAGTTGTTCTGGGGAAATGCTGCTTACTCTCTTACTACTACTGCACACTTCATAACCTGTTAATTAGCACTTAATTTTCCCTTTGCTTAGGGAATAATGATTCCTTCACCTAATACAACACAGGGCTACCTTAACAATCAATTTTATCTAATTAGCTAATGATCCATAGACAATATCCATCCCCCTATGAGTGCCTTATAGATTCCATCAGAACATAATAACCACTACAATTTTTCAAGCTCTGCTAGTTAACTTTAATGCTAACATAAATGCAAGATAGTCACCTATATTAATTTAGGAACAATAAAGCTTTGACTATTTTGACCTTTGGTATGAAAATTTCAATCATAACTTTCAAACTTTCATACTAAGTGATTAGGGTGTGATTTAAAATATTTAACACGAAATAGCAAAAGTGAAAGTTAAAGTCACTCAGTTGTGTCCGATTCTTTGGGACCCATGGACTGGAATTCTCCAGGCCAGAATACTGGAGTGGGTAGCCTATCCCTTCTCTAGGGGATCTTCCCAACCCAGGGATGTAACCCAGGTCTCCCACATTGCAGGTGGATTCTTCACCTATCAAGTAGATGTTAAAGATGCAAAGCACAAACAATAGAAACTAAAGTCTCATTTTTATATTCTTTAAATTTCTAGAGAGATATTGGAGCCATGTAACCATTTTCCCTTGGTAAAGGAAGTAATAACAAAAGGTGTTAGTTGACCTCTTAAATCACGTCTAGACATCAACTATGGTTTTCAAAGGCAGATTCTAATTTGGAAATAAAACTTTCTATCAAGATCTTTTCTCTTTATATTTATAGATTAGAACATGCAGCAGTATTAAGTATTAGTTTACTTTTTACAGAATTATATAAATTCATAATGGAATGGATTAATAAGGTATGTACTCTATCTTCAGATAGAATGTACATTACAAAAGACAGATAACTCTTTTCTAGTTTCTGAGCCTAAAAACAAGTTATACTTCATTCAAATAAACATTTTAAGAGGAAATTTGTGAAATCTGGATTGTGATTCTGAGGATAATGGAAAATAAAATTCTAGACATTCTACGTGATAAAAATGAATTTATATTATATAATCACATATAACTTGTGGTTGTATGCATATTACCATATATTAATTAATTTCATACACAGTGACAGAATGTCAAAGAAGCAAATAATACACAGTGAAGAAAATGAAGCCAAAGTACTTTTCCGGATTGATAAAGGTACGAAAGATATTACTGTTCAAAATTTCAAACTCTTATTTCTAATTATAACTATTTAATAAAAAATACAATAAACTTTCAAAAAATGTTGGTCAAAATAATTTAGATAAGTGAAATAGCAAAATAACTGTTGAGGAAGTTAAAGAATTCACACCAAACCCTTAGACATAAAATTCTGAAAAGACAAGAAAATGGAAATCTTGATTAGGTGATCTGACCAAATAATTCCCAAATTGTATTTGTGGTTTACGGTTATCCAGTGAAAGGTTCAAAGAAATCATCCATTTGACAAAAATTAATGGGATAGCCTAAGATTTAATGCTTATTATATAAGTAAAAGCAGAAGAAAACAAACCAGGTTTGGTTAAAATCAGATATGAAGTAATCAAATAAAATGAAAATGAGGCAACTTAGCAATTGCATATAGGGAAATTTTAAGGAGTATAATTTTTAAATAGTGAGTGGAAAGATGCAGGCATAAACCCATCAGCAATAATGTGTTCCTCTGATCTTGGTGATATTCACTTTTCAGTGACGCTATAACTGTTATAACAATTCTGCATTTATGACAGCATTCATCTATTCAGTCCCTGAAGACAGTGAACTTAAAAGCAGTGTTTTCCTTTTTTTTTTTTTGCATTTACTAATGACATATTTAGTTTTATAGGCACTAGTCACAGATCGAACCTTTTTTATGTCTCACTGTGGTGTGTAATTTTTTTTTTAATAACTGTATGCTTAAAATAATTAGTACTGCTGGATATAATCACTAATTTCCTAAAACTGCAAAAGGCAACTTAATATTTCTGCATAGCAGCTGTAATACACAATATTGCACAGAACTAAATTATTACAAACAGTGCCAGCAGTTTTCTATACACAGTACTTAAGATAATTATAAAAAATCATCTTCATTACTGCTTGCTAGCATTTTTTTAACAGTTTAATTTGGATAGGTTACAAAATACATTCAAATCACACAGATATAATTACTGTAAACCCAAGAAGCTATAAAATGTTCCCAACCAAATCCCTTTGACCCTGTTAATGTCTGTTCCTTGTTAATCTAAGGCAAACATTGTTTGTAGTGTGCATTTGTTATAGAATATAAAAAAAGGGGGGGGGGGAGGAAATCCCTTAACAGTTGTTATTGATTCCAGCTTTTACCAACTGAGAGTTAAGTGCTGTTTACAAAACAGAACAGATGCAGATGCTGACAAAAAGGTAAACAATTGTTGCATGGCTTCCTGCCAGATTCTGAACCGATATATTAAACTCCAAGTGAAGCACATTTCCCCTATGGATTGCACTTATTGCCACTTCATTTCCTATGTGCTCTGACTCTCTATTGCCGTGCCTGGCACTAAGCTATTTCCAGTTCTTTGCTGACCCCTGAGGCCTGGTGCTACCACACACAGCCATTAGAGAAGGGAATTGCATGTGTCTGACACGGCCTGAAACCAATTATTTGATATTTTCTTCAGAATGATGCCCAACTCTGTTGGGAATGAGCAATCATGAAATAATTTACCTCCTGATTTAATTTTTTCCTGCACAAATTAGTTGTAGACTAAGCTGGCTATACACAGATGCTTGTGACATAGCTCTGTCTTATCAAGATGATACTTGAAATGAAGCAGGGGGATCTGAACTGAATAGGTTGGGGAATCCTGCTTTAAAGAGGCATTGACAAGTTTATCAGATATACTGATCACATGTACTCTCTGTTGATTGAAAATGACAGAACCTTAAAGAACTGTCAGGATAGCAGGAAAAAAAAACCACAAGGATGCAAACCTTATCAGTGTATTTAATGTTTTTAAACCTCCCTCTGATCTCTGGTTTCCTTTTCGTGTCTCAGAAAACTTGGCACATGATTAAAATTTAACAAAAGCTAAAAAACAAACTCACATTGGTACATAACTGAGTGATCATCACCAAATTTAGTATTTAGTAATACTGTTTTTAAATATAATATAAATGTCAAGAAAGTATGCATTTTTTTATAACCCAAATCCCTATCAGTGCCTTTCATAGAAATAAAAAGGATTTATATTTTGTTGTCTATATGTCACAGAAACAATGCAAAACATGAGATTCTTTCTTATCAATAAACATAGAGCTTGTATAAATTTGCATATGCTTAATCTAAATAATGGGATAGCCAACTGTTCAAGCACTATAAAGACAATACAAGTCTCTTTAGAGGGATTCAGTGAACATAAAGCCTCAACAAAATCTGTGCAGCAATATCTTGTCTATAAAGTTGAACAAGGATTTTTCTCATTTTAACATACAGAGTCCATATTAGATCTTAGCTATTAAATCTTCTAGAGGCTATAATTGCTACATCTTCCCGCTTCTCCTTAGGTTCAGGCTCTACTAACAAGACCCATATACCAATAACCATGAACTTTATGACTTTTGTAACCATGACTAACAAAAATTACAAGAAAAATATCCATTTAAAAGTACATACTCGTCAAATAGCTGAAGGATTGCTATTTTATTGTGCTACTAAAAGTACATTAACAATGATGATAAATGAATTTAGTATAGTTTGGAAAAGAGACATAGGAGGACACTATAAAACATTGTTACAACATAACTTTCTCTCATGATGATCATCATAAAATTTGGAGGCTATTTCTCTTCTTTTCAGGATAGATAATTTTGCAAACCTGGTTGTCCACTCCAACAACTACTTTTTGCTAATGGAAATGCTAATACTGAATTTTAAATTTAAGATAATTTCTACTTTGGAGGACAAACAATGACAGATATTCTAAAATTAGTTCAGCATGACCATGTCATAGAAATTTAAAATATCAAAACTTCAAATTATTTGGATTTTCATATATCACTGGCATCATAATTCCAAGGGCCTTTTCAGATTCTTATCTCTCATTACCTCTTTACCTGCTAACTTGGTACTTCCTACAACTGTATTACGGAAGAGATTAAACTAGTAATAAAGTCAGCAACACTTTTCTAAGTAATAGACAAGGGTTTTCTGTTTTCACTCAGTGTTGAAAAGAAATCTCAAAAACAAATATTGATAGGTTTTGAAGCAATCTAGTGCACTTCGTGGTGATTTTTTAGATTTCCATTTAAATATCCCGACATCAAAGTGCTTATGAATATCCTGATAAAACTAAAGCAAACTGAAAATATATGTATTAAACAAAAGAACAGATAATTGATTTTAAGAATGAAAGAGGCAAAAGCCTTTCTGATTGGAAATCCATTGTAACTCTTATTAAATATTTTACCCAAAGCTAAGGATTATTTTCTCCTTTCCAAATATGAGGGAGGGATTGGTCTGACTCTCAAAGCTACAGCAGTTTCTCCTGCAGACATCCCAGTGCAGACAGATCTGTCCAAACTCGGAAAAGGCCAGTTTAGACAAAGAATTTTTAAAGTCCCAGGTGTAGAAGATTCAGATTTCCCTTCAGTTAAAAATCAATAAAGGTGGAGGTGTTAAATGACAGCTACTTTGAGGCAGAAGATATTTGACTTCATAGATGTGACATTGATGGTCACAGATTTTCATACTTACATATAAATAACGATGTTGAAAACATTATAACATAACATATATTTGCCAAGGTGATTTTCCTAACGAAGAATTTTGAGGTGTAGTTACAGTCTGTTACAGTTTTCAGTCTTCTGTTACAGTACATCTTTAACAGGATCTTACCAATGTCTTTTGACTTATTAAACACTTCTTCTTGAAAGTTTATGAAAAAAAAAGTTTGCTATTAATAACTGATTAACAGTATAGTAACCAGAAGGCACATATTACATTTTCTGAGAACCCGAGGAAAAAATATGTTAGTTAAACAACACTCAAGGTTATACTAGTCCACTGGAAATATCTGTATGTTAAACAAGAATTCAGGGATTCATGACCTATAAAACTATAAACCTGTAAACATTTTTACCTAAAACAACAAAGCTCAGCATTCACATTTATCATTGTGTTTATATATCAAGACTTAGAATGACATAAATAACGTTAGCAGAGGGAAGCAGAAAAGTTCTAGACAGGGTGTATTAGTTACTTATCAACTCACTTTCTACAGAACTTGAATTTCTAGCCTGCAACCACCTCCATGTGTATTACTCATCCACATTTTTTGCTCAGAATAGAAGAGCTGCAAAATAACTGTTTACTTTTAGAATAATTTTATTCTGAACTTTTTCCCAATAATTTGTTTACAGTTATTTTCATTCTTCTCTTAGTATGTCATATATTTTTAACTAGATAATTTCTTTTTCCAAGTTAAAAAATAAGTTTTAAAAATCTCAGTACTTCAATCTCTTCTGAATTTTTAAAAATGTTATTGATTGGTTAATAAGGAATATAAATCTCAAGCTGACCTATGACCCCTCATGTATGGTAGTTTAATCGTTAAGCTGTGTCCAACTCTTGTGATCCCACAGACTGCTGCCTGCCAGGCTCCTCTGTCCATGGGATTTCCCAGGCAAGAATACTGGAGTGGATTGCCATTTTCTTCTCCAGGGGATCTTCCCCACCAAGGGTCGAACCCACATCTCCTGCATTGCAGGCGGATTCTTTACCACTGAGCCACCGGGGAAGCCTTCATAGGAAACTACTAAGTCATTTTTATCTATCATCCTTAGTAACTGAATGTCTTACAGAATATGACTAATAAAATATTCTTTCCACCTTTATGAAGAACACATGAGAGGAAGTCAATAATTGCTAATTGTTGCTACATGGGAGCAAAAATATTACCAAAGCTAAACTGCATCCCCTTTCTCTCTTACAGAATATACTTTCCATTTTTATTGCTTTAATGTCTTTAAAACAAAATTCAGAAGTCTCTGAAGATTTAATGTGAAATAATGGGGTCAGAAAACTAGTCACATATTTAGCAGAAAAACATTTTAGGTAAATAAAGATACATGTATATATGCAAAAATATGTACCTACCCAAGTACATAACAAATACCCTCCCCTTATGCACATACACATACAGTACTTTTTCTCATAGTTTTTAATCAAATAAATAATTTTCAGATGATAAAACCTTTAGTAGGAAGAATTTTAAAACACCAACTCCTTAGGGGAAAAATTCTAGTGTTCAAATAACACTAGAATAATGAATTCTATTTGTTTATTTTCTTATCAAGTGGCGCTAGTGGTAAAGAACTCGCCTACTGATGCAGGAGACATAAGAGATACGAGTTCTATCCCTGGGTTGGGAAGATTCACCTGGAGGAATGCATGGCAACCTGGAGGAATGCACACCAGTATTCTTGCCTGGAGAATCCCATGGACAGAGGAGTCTGGCGGCCTACAGTCCATAGGGTTACTCAGAGTCACACATGACTGAAATGACTTAGCACGCACAAACGCATTTTTTAATGAGGTATGGAGGTATAGTGGGAAGATACTCCTAACTTTCACCTCCACCTTGATTTGCTAACCAGCCGAAACGCTATAGTTTTTTTCCACCAATGAAATAAGAACTGGAGTTGCTGCACTGCTTAATTTCAGATTGGTGATGGAGCAAAGGGAGGTTAAAAAACAAAAACCAGATGTGGAAGCATCTTGCAAACATACTGCTAATCTTTAGGTTTATTATTAATTAATGACAAAAAGGATCTTAAACCTGGCAGTAATTGCTTCAGCCATTTCAGTAACAGTTCCTTTTTAGGTTAACTCTGGTAAAACCTGAAAGTTAAGTAGATTACCTACTTCTCTAGGAATAAAATGAGAGCCTCTTCTACATATTCTTTTATATTAAGGGAAAAATTAACATAATTATTTTCCTTTTCATGTGTTAATATGGAAGTCTTGGATTTTTTTTTTCTTTCCAAATCTTCCAGAGCAGACAATCCAGTGATGTAACCTTGCACTTACTATAATAGCTGCTTTCAAAATTCAAGTTTGTTTAATTTTATATGCAAAGAATCAATATGTATGTTGCAATTCCAGTAAGTCCAACACAAAAATCAGGATCTGTGGCTCATGGGAATTACTCTTCAAAGTATAAAATGTTTTCTGATCTTGCAACTGAATTCATTCAGAAAGAGATAGTATTTGAGAGAATAGTTTCGGTCATAATTCAGCAATGTATTTGAATTACAGTCGAGCTACATCCCAGCAGTGGGCCTTTAGGAAAGCTATTCAGCTTATCCAACCTCAGTTTCTGTAACTATAAGGTAGGGATAATATCCAGATTTTCAGACATGTTATAAGAATCAAATGGTGTATCAATACATAAAGTACTTAGCAAGGTGCACAGCAAATTAAAAGGATCTAAAAAAGAGTATCTATTATGTAGCTGACTTTATATATTTGTAAATAGATAACAAGGAAAATTTTGAGGGGGCCTCCAAAATCACTGCAGATGGTGACTGCAGCCATGAAATTAAAAGACACTTGCCTTTGGAAGAAAAGATACGACCAACTTAGACAGCATATTAAAAAGCAGAGACATTACTTTGCCAACAAAGGTCCATCTAGTCAAGGCTATGGTTTTTCCAGTAGTCATGTATGGATGTGAGAGTTGGACTATAGAGAAAGCTGAGCATGGAAGAATTGATGCTTTTGAACTGTGGTGTTAGAGAAGACTCTTGAGAGTCCCTTGGACTGCAAGGAGATCCAACCAGTCCATTCTAAAGGAGATCAGTCCTGGGTGTTCATTGGAAGGACTGATGTTGAAGCTGAAACTCCAATACTTTGCCCACTTGATGCAAAGAACTGACTCATTTGAAAACACCTTGATGCTGGGAAAGATTGAAGACAGGAGGAGAAGGGGGTGACAGAAGATGAGATGGTTGGATGGCATCAAGTGACAGAAGATGAGATGGTTGGATGGCATCACCGACTCAATGGACATGAGTGTGAGTGAACTCCGGGAGTTGGTGATGGACAGGGAGGCCTGGCGTGCTGTAGTCCGTGGGGTTGCAAAGAGTTGGGCATGACTGGGCGACTGAACTGAACTGAACAAGGAAAAATGAAGATGATCAATGAGAAAATATTAACAAAAATTAATGGTGAAATCATGTTCTGAGTAGTATCCTTTGCAAAGTATATACATTGTTCAAGTTTTTAGTGTAAAATAGAGCCTAAGCTATTTGTGCCTTACTAAAACTCAAGAATCAGAATGGCTGGGAATGAGTTTTAACACAGAAAATATTTTCTTAAATGGCATAAAAAATTTGTCCTCTTATATAAAGGACAAAATGAAACTAAATAGCTCTAGCTTTCATCCTCACCTTGATGGATCACCCTGTATACTTTTACTATAGAGAGACAGACGGTACAGAAAGGAATTAGGTTGGGTGGAAAATATCCTCCTGGTTCATACAAAGGGAAGACAAGCCCACTATCTCCACTGATGGCATGGATGCATGAGCACATTCTAGAAGTCTTAAGAAGGCACTGTGTCATGTAACTGAACTGGCATGAGGGAAGGCTTTATGATCAATTATGCCAAAACCAAAATCACTTTTGACTTTCACAAGCTGAAAAAGAATACTAAAATTATTTACACAAGTTTAATTTGTGTACAACTATTTCATTATTACATAGCTTGTCAAATTCTTATTCACAGACTCTTAAGACAGTATCACTCAGCCTACCATGCTTTATAGGCCTAATTCTGAGGCTTTTTGTACTTACAGAGGGGTTTTTATGGATATAGAAACACTTTTTTAGAAAAAGTATTTAGTCCAGGCGTACTATCTACAACATTGCAAAAACAAGCTAGTTCTTCCTCAGGAAAAAAACTCAGTCACTACTAAATCCCTGCTTTAAATACATGCCAGAGAAAAGGCATATCGATTTCTTTTCAATCAACAATACAGAATAATATCGTATTTCCATTTCTTGCCTGTGATCTTAATTTTCAATGATCTGATTTTAAAAGCTACAATGACCAAAAAATCAAAATGAAAAATAAAAACAAGAACAGTTGGTTGTGGGATCAAAGGGGAAGCCCCAAAAAGAATTTCTAGGAATAGCTTCAGATGTCAGCTGCAAGAAGAGACTCTACTTCCTGTTTTTGCTTAATCACAGACCCCCCTCTTCACCCTCCCAACCTAGTCAAAAATGCAATTGCAGGAAGTGAGAAGTTTACACATTGTTCTTTTCCAAGTTGCACTGGGGGAAAAAAGTCACACAGATAAAAACCTAAAGGATGTTTTGTATGTGTTACAGTTGCACACAAAGCCACACACCCAGCCAGCTAATGCAGTGGTACTGTCAGTCAGCAGAGAAAATAATTATGACAGCTTCCAATGACAAATTGTAGGTGTAAAACCTGGTTGTGGAATATTTTCCAAGTCACAAAGTCACAATAAGTTTAGAGTTAAAGCTTAGATATATTATCTAATATAACCCTTTCCTTTTATCGTTTATCCATAGAATGATACGAAGAGGTAAAATGACTTATCTAAGGTTGCATAAACAAGGGGGTGAGAGCTTTAGACAAGCACACTTGACTCTGATAACTGTACTCTTCCCCTTTTGACAGCAAGTACCTATGAACAAAGAAAGTACCAGTATTTCATTAAAGAATAGCAAGTATGATAAAAACAGTGGATCAAAAACAAAGTTAATCAACAATATCATTTATTAGTATTTTCAAAAATGTTACCACAAAAACCCCTGAAATTGTATTATTATTTTAAAGGAATTTGTGAGAACTGAATAAAGATATAACTTTCTCTTAAGAATTTTTTTCCCCCATTACTGTTTTGTATTATTTGAAATTCCAGCATCTACTAATGTGGGGTTAGAAAACAACAAGCATAGTTGACATCAGAGATCTAATGGAGATCTCCCTCCTCTGTCTCATGAACACAGCAGGGTCAAGAGATGTGTTATCCTTCTAGGAGACTTGGTCTCTTCTGCAACAATACCATACAGATGCTTCTTTTGTCCACACTTTGCATACTGGCCTCAGTATACTTCTAAATTTCCTTGACAGCATCACTCAGCCATCACTCAGCCAATCACTCAGCTACTTGAGGAGTACGAGAGAAATTAGGGTGGTTTTGACTGACCTAGTTGATCACAACCTTTCCAGTTGTGATCTGTGCCTTCCTAGTCAAAATTCTACCTTTATCTTGACTTGAGGGTCTTCTTTAAAGGATCTTTTCATCCCTAGAGGGATTCTGTTTGCCCTACTCCCCAGTCTTCCTTAAACAAAATATAAAGGAATTGGGAAACAGGAGGGGTAGAGGCTACCAAGTTTTGACCTCTCATCCACTGCAGATGTTTAGAAACCTTCAAAACTCAAAGGCATGTATCATATACTCTTAAGTCTTTCCCTTTCAAGTTAACAATCACTCCAAGGAAAATTCAATGTAAGATAGACAGGGGATCATGACATTTATACTATGGTTGAAGTTTTCTAACTACATTCTTGCATATTAAAACACAGTGAATTTATCTAACGAAACTTTACTACACATAAACAATCCTCTCCTTTTCAAGCACTGAGAAAAGATGCAATATCTTCTCTTAAATCCACAGAAAATACAATTTTAAAAGTAATCCAATGATTTAATCACTTAAAATTGTGATTATCTAGGGACTTCCCTGGTGTTCCAATGGTTAAGATTCTGTGCTTTCAGTGCAGGGGGTATCCCTGGTCTAGGAACTAAGATCCCACATGCTGTGCAGCATAGCCAAAAAGTAAAACAAAAATGAATAAGTAAAATAAAATCCCAATTAAAAAAAGAGTGTCTGCAAAAATAATATTATTTTTTTCTAAGATAGATTACCAAACCACCAAGAGTCTGCAATGTTTACATTATGACATTATTTCATCATTTTCTTCAAATAACAAAACATAAAAGTGGACCCATAGACCAATGGAACAGAATTGAGAACCCAGAAATAAACTCTTGCATATATGGTCAACCAGTATTTGACAAGGGAACCAAGAATACTCATTGGGTAAAGGATTAAATAAATGGTGTTGGGAAGAGTAGATAAAACATGCAAAAGAATGAAACTGTACCTTATCTTACAACACACACAAAAATTAACTCAAAATGGATTAAACTTAAACCTAAGACCTGGAATGGTAAAACTCCTCGACAGTGAAAAAGTTCCCTAATGTTGGTCCCAGCAATGATTTTTTGGATATAATACCAAAAGCAAAAATTAATAAGTGGGACTACATCAAACTGGGATTCCCTGGTGGCTCAGGCGGTAAAGCGTCTGCCTGCAACGCAGGAGACCCGGATTCGATCCCCAGGTTGGGAAGATTCCCCTGGAGAAGGAAATGGCAAGCCACTCCAGTACTCTTGCCTAGAAAATTCCATGGATGGAAGGAGCCTGGTGGGCTACAGTCCATGGGGTCGCAAAGAGTCGGACACGACTGAGCGACTTCACTTTCACTTTCACATCAAACTGGAAAGCTAATGCACAGCAAAAGAAACTATCCACCAAAAAAAAAAAAAAAAAAATCTTTGATAGGGAGAAAATACTGGCAAATCATATACTCAGTAAGAAATCAATATCCAAAATACTTAAAGGAATCATACAACTCCATAACAACAACAACAAAAAATCTCATTAAACCATGGGAAGAGGACCTGAAGAGACATTTTTCCAAAGAAGACATACAGATAGCCAACAGGTACATGAAAAGATGCTCAAGATCACTAGTCATCAGAGAAATCCAAGCCAAAACCACAAAGAGATATCACCTTACCCTTTGCTATCATCAAAAAGGCAACAGGTAACAAGCATTGGTGATGATGTAGAGAAAAGGCAACCCATGCGCACTGTTGGTAGGAATATAAATTGGTACTACAGACACTGTAGCAAATGGTAAGGGTCCACAAAAAAGTTGAAAAATAGAAAATCCATCAGCAATTCTACTTCTAGATATATATCTAAAGGAAATGAAAATAAGATATCAAAGAGATATCTACATTTCCGTATTTATTGTAGCATTAATCACAATAGCCATACTAAGTGTCCATTTATGAATGAATACGCTTAGCTGCTCAGTCATGCCCAATTCTTTGTGACCCCATGACCTGGAGCCCGCCAGGATTCTCTGTCCATAGAATTTTCCAGGAAGAATACTAGACTGGGTTGCCATTTCGTACTCCATATGAATGAATGGATAAAGAATATGTGAGATTGAGATACCTAAAATGGAATACTACTCGGTCATGAGAAAGAAGTAAATCCTGCAATTTGCAACAACATGGATGGACCTTGAAGGCATTACGCTAAGTGAAATAAGTCACATGGTCAAAGAAAGACAGATATATACGGTAACACTTATAATGTGAAATCTAAAAAAACTGAACTCAAAGAAATAGAATATAAGGTGGATACCAGGGGATGGTGGATGGAGAAGATACTGGTCAAAGGGTACAAATTTCCAGTTAGAAGATGTATAATTTCTGGGGGCCTAATGTACAGTATTATAATCATAGAAATTATAATGCATTATTTACTTGAAAATTGCTAAGAAAGCAAATCTTAAGTGTTCTCACCATACAAAAGTAATCGTAATTATGTGGACATTACTATGGCAATAGTTTTGAAACATTAAGGGTACAAGTCAACACACTGTACATCTTAAAGTTACAAAATGCTGTATGTCAATTATATCTCAATAAGGCTGGGGGAAAAAAGAGGACTAGTGTATATACAAGGTCTGCTTAAGATAGCTCTTTGAATGAGTAGAGTGCAGGATAGTTTAGAGGAAAGTAAAAAAACCATGACAACACTAAAGTAGATCTGAGCATACAGAGCATTCACGGCAGTGTTCTTAACGCAATGAGCTAGATCCGTCCTGTCCTTTCAGGGAACAGAGCTCAACCATAGAGTCAGGACACCACAGTCAGGTGGACCATGCTGGCTTCACGTTGTAACCTTGACCAAAGTTACTGAGTATCTCTATGTCTTAGTTTTCTCACTACACTGCTGCTGCTGCTGCTGCTAAGTCGCTTCAGTCGTGTCCGACTCTGTGTGACCCCATGCACGGCAGCCCACCAGGCTCCCCAGTCCCTGGGATTCTCCAGGCAAGAACACTGGAGTGGGTTGCCATTCCCTTCTCCAAGGCATGAAAGTGAAAAGTGAAAGTGAAGTTGCTCAGTTGTGTCCGACCCTCAGTGACCCCATGGACTGCAGCCCACCAGGGTCCTCCATCCATGGGATTTTCCAGGCAAGAGTACTGGAGTGGGGTGCCATTGCCTTCTCCCATCTCACTACACAATAGAGATAAATAATGTTACCTACCTTTCTGGGTGGTTAGAATGAAATAACACGTTGCAGTGTCTGACCTGATAAATGTGGAGCTATTGTTACTTAAGAGAATGTCTAGGGTTTCAGGCAAAATATCAAAGACTTGGTGAATAAACACACAGACATACACAAAAGATAATATATAACCCATTCAAGCCAATCTAGATTCTATTCACATAGGAATCTAAATTATTACAGATTTCAAATTATTTATAAGTATTTATACATTATTATTTTGCTAGTCTCAAACTGTATTTCTTTAATAAATAAAAATTTGGTCATTGGGCTAAATATTAATGGAAACCATGACTGCTCTCTGTTACAGCCTTAGCAGCAGTTAACTCATTTAGTTTTCTTCCCTTTACCATGTCTAGCTTAGAAACCTTCAATATGGTAGCTGCTAAATGCCTTGCCTATGGCAGGTACTCAACAAGGCTGAACTTAACTGATTTTCAGGCAGCCCACTAAAACAGTGCTGTTGGAAATTTCTTTTACAGAGACAAAGCATTTAATTTTACACTTTACAGCCCAACGCCGTGATGGTAAAACATGGGTCTTGAAAACATAAAGACCTACATGTGAATCCTGACTGAGTGCAAAGGACCAAAAGCAAGTTAATCTCTCTAAGCTTCTCTTGCTGTTTCTGAAGTCGGGATATTAAGGAAAGGGATATGCTTATTACAGTGTTTGGCACAAGGAAAACATTCACTTAACAAGTGATTTATACCAAAGTTCACATAAAGCAGCTTGAGAAAGTTCAGTGCATTTGTATTTTTGGAAAGGGCTTCAAATTTTGGTGTTAAAGCCAACACACATAGTTCTCTCTTATGAATGGAAAACACTTCACTACCAGCCCTAAAGACTCCATAGCAACTTACACATATTTTTAATCATATAGGTCTTTTCATCTGTTATAAACTGCATTTAGCACATATAAAACTTTCATATTGAAAGCACTTTACAAGCAACCAGAAATTTTTTGAGAGAACATAAAAATTACAGAAAATAAGTGTATTTGTAAAAATGCATTTAAAATTTATGTGATAATTAAAATGAAGCTCTATTTACTTTGAGTAAAACTGCAATGTTTCTAAATGAACTGACTTTGTATTTTGCTGTGACCTTAACTTGGGTGACGCATCTCTGTGATGTGGTAGTTTCCCAAAGAAAATAAATATTCTAAGAGAAAACATTAAATTATTTGAAAATCCATACATCATGTTCATATAATATATTCATATATCAGAGCAATTTGGTATCCTGGCATCTTATTAAGGAAGGTAGGTAAAATACAGTGAGCTATGGAAATTTTATGAAGTGATTATAAATTAAAAAACAGCAAGTCACCAAATGATAATGCTTAAATAATTATTAATAAAAATACAGTTTAGGAAATCTATTTAGAAATATATCTCAGCATTCTATGTAAAAGCATGAGTAATCATAATTTTCAAAATAATCATATTTTCAACCTTAATTTTTCTTCACTGGTAAGAAACTAAAATGACAAGAAAAATGTATTATAACAGATTCTTTCTTCCTTTATCTTTTGATTAAAATTAAGAATCTTCAAATCCTCTTTCACTGTATATATTCTTATAGGAACAACATCAGAGGAACTTTTAAAATCAGGTATAGTCAATGCTAGCTTCCACAACCAATTATAATATAGAATTTTATAATTAGCATTTCATAATAGGTCTGTATTGGCATCGGCTGACTAAAATGTCAGAATTTTAAACTTTCAATTTTAATTAGTGAAAATGTCAAGAAATCTTCAACAATTTTCTTTACTTAAAGCTTCAGCCTTGGAAGATACAATGAGTTAAATGTTTCATCCAGTAATTTATGTGATTAGAAAACTGAAAGTCTTACTGATAATATTTCTGACTTACATTCCAATATCTTTAACAATTTAGTGACAGGAAAGAAAACACTTCTATTACTAAAATTAGAGAAAAAGAAAAGCGTAAAAGAAATGTGAAAGTGGAAATTTTTACATTTATTTTCTGATTTATTTTCAAGTTTGCAATTAAGTTTAACCAAATAGAAAAGTTAGAAAAGTAAAGATTTTAAAAGGTTTAAGTTAAACCAAACAGAAATTTAAAAAAAATCACTAACCCAAAGCATGCACTGTTCCTCTATGCTTGCTGGAGCTCTTGTTTGTTTTAACCACAGGGACAGCACTTTCTTTGAACTGCAGCTCACAAAAATTTTCAAGAAATTTGGCCATTTCTTCTGTAACAGTATCCAGGTAAGTTTCTTTAATGAATTTCACTGTTGAGGATGGAGCTAAAATTTCATGTAGTGTGTTAAAATCCTCTTTTATCATGGAGTACAACTTAAGTATTGTACCTTGGTATCTATCGGCCACTATGTCTAAATTTGATTCTCTGTTAAAAGAAGGGAAACAGTTCTGCAGAAGTTTGGTCAACAGTTTACTCTGTATGCTTTGGTACTTGCTTGTAACTTCTGATTCTGGATAAAGAAATAAGAGTTGCTGTATGCACTGATTTTTCAACAAAATTTTTTGCTGTGAATTGTTTATTTCATTGTGGCTTTGTAATTTGTTCACCAAGAAGCGTCGAAGATGTAGTCTTATATCATCCCATACAGACTTTACATCCATTGAGGAATGATCTTCAACAGAGTGAAGAGAAGTCCTAGAGAGGAAATGGAAAGATGCCCCACTTCCAGTGGATGGGAATGAAACACTGCTCTGGCAGGAGAGGTCCCAAAGTAAATTCAATACCATTTCTTCTTGATTTTGTTCATTCTTCAACAAATCTCGCTAATAAAAGTAAATCATAAAGTTAGAAAGGGACTATAAGAGTAGAAGGATAAAATGATTTCTACAGTTATACAGAATTTCCTAATTCATTTCAATTCAAGAATCAATACTATGGTTTAAAAAAAATTTTTTTTTTGCCTTTGAAATTTAATCAGTTTAGACATTTTAGAATATTAGCTTTGTGGTCTGTTAAGTTTTGTAAAGCCCAGATGATGAGCGAACTTTTCAATTAGATTTCTACACACACAGTTTTTTCTTCATTGTTACCCATTCCTGATATAACCTGAGCTGTATGGAAGCATTAGCTTAAAAATTCTAAATAAAAATCTATAGTAAAATATCAACTGAAATATACCCCCAAGACAAAATAAATTCAAGATGACACCCCTAATTAATACCTAGTAGATAATTTTCATGCCTGAATGAGTATACTTATTATTATAAAACCCCAAATGAACATAGAGAATGGACACCTTCAAACAAAGTATTATGCCTAGGGCTTACTAATAGCTGCCATCCTGAGAAATATAGTTTAATACATTTGAAGATTTTTAACTTTCATTTAAATTTCTTTTTGAGTCACGTTAAGAAAGGTTTTACTATGGAAATTAGACTGAGAATATTTCAGTTCTCTCCAAAAAAATAACTAACTCAAAATGAGAAAAAAAATACACTCAGAATTGTTCTTCAAAAGATATGAATTTTTTTTTACACTTTCTGTGTTAACTGACAGAAACAATTATAGGTATAATTAAGAATAGAAAAGGAACAAAAAAATTACTTTCTGTTTGGACTTGGAATTAAATGCACAAATTCTCTTTACATGCTGACTCTCCTAATGTCTATTTCAGGTCATACAGACATTAGCTTATATTGTCTAAGTAGCAACAAGCTGCTTTTTTTTTTTCTTTAATGGAAGCAAGGTTCAAGCAGTCTAAAATCAGTCCAGCTTTGAAATTTCTTATTGATAAAGGTAACACAGGTATTATTTGTGACTCAGAATCATGAACAACTCTGAGACAAATTCTAGGGCACTCTCTCTCTCAGTGATTCTAAGTGCTGTGACGTCAAATTTGATGTTCTATCTGTAATAAATAATAATATCTAATATCCGTATAGCAGTTTATTATATAAAAAGCACTTTTCTCTAGAGTCTTTGACTTATTCATAAGGAAAACTCTGTGATGCAGATACTTAAGACCCCAGTTTACAGAGAAGGACACTAAAGTGCAGCATGTTTAAGTTACTTTCCAAAGGTCACACACAATAGAGCGCAGAACCAAGAATGGACGCCTGGTTCCATTCCCCTCATCCACGTTCTTTCCATCCGCACTCTAGAGAACCAAAAAGTAAATGGACTTTTCTGAAGCTCCGCTTTTTCTCTTTCTTCTATTTAGTTCTTTTCGATACTTTCTGGAAAATACATGTCCTTAGACAAGAGTCCAGAACACCAGCATTATCGTAAATTCTATAGAGAAAAACCGGTCTTATTAGTGCCTCAACTGTGGGTTTCTTTAAATCAGTCAATTACTGTAAATACTTGATCAAGCAAACATTTAAAGAATAATAGATTAAAGAGGTTTAAAACATGTGTTAGGTATTGATTGCTTGAATTTTGAAAATGACTTTACAGAACAGCCATAATGAGAACCTCTGTTCCTTGTTTAAACAGTTTGATAATTAATAAATAAAAACATTTTATGGGGAAAAAAATTGAGGTATGAAAAAATACTGTCAAGATTGACACTTTCCGCATGTAAAAATTTGATAAGGTCGTATTAATCTGAATCTGTTTTAATAATGTGGTTCTGTTCTCAAAATAACATGATCAATTATGTCAAAAAACAAAAAAAACCTAGGTCTGGAAGGGGCCTACCAGTCTAATGAATTTGAGCAAAAAGGAAGGCGGCCTTTGCCCTGAAGTGAATAGAGAATGACTTATGTGTGACAGATTAAAAGATAATTAAAAGCTTTTGCTTTTAATTAAATGAAAAAGCATTATTACATCAATATTAATGAAATTCACTACACATGGCTCTTAATAGAAATTAAAGGAATAACTATATCCATATTTATTCTTCAAGGCTCCACCTTCAAGAGATAATGGGTGAGAGGATTTTCTTAAAAGAATAAGCCTTCAGGGCACATAATCTTCCTTTCTCTTCCTTTTATTACTCTGTAAACATTAAAGAGACATCTGCAATAGTAATAACAGCCAGAAATTATTTTCATCTGATTCTGTCATCCTAAGCCATCTATAACCTCAAGATATTTTCCACATCTGCCTGAGTTAAGGTTTGATGTTTAGACAAAAACAGTGCCCTTCCCCCCCACCCAAATTAAATTAAAACCATAGCTACAGAAATCTGCTTTCTAACAATTGTGCTATTTCCCTAGGAAACTGATTTTGCAAGCTAGCTGCCTTTGTAGATATAAGTAAAATAAAATAAGTATTCTTATTGAAGGCTATAAAAACCTCTCTAACATAGAAAGTGGTCAGTATCCAAGAGTGACCAATGTAATAATATTCCATCAATTAACAGTGGTCTTGTAGAAATTGCTGCCTTGATTGAAAAGAATTAGATATGCCTGCAGGTTGGGAATGAATGGAGTGGTGGACAAGGCTCCTTAACAGATACAATCAATGCTGATCTTACTGTGCTTAATAATGAGCCCAGGAAAATGAGTAGTTGTGAAGGGACACAAAACGTAATAAATATCAAATTTTCTGATGGACAATTGTGGTATATTTCAATACATTTTGTAATGTTGATATGGCAAATATCATACCACAAGTCACCCAGGAGTTATAATGCTTAATGCCCACTTATATAAACTTCACTTTATGATAAAAGTCACAGTAGAAAATAAAAACACATAGCTCACTGGATACCACTGCAGATAGAGAAGTAAAACAAAACACAAACCCTCGATATGACAGGCTAATATGGTCAGTGGAATAAATATTTATATATGGAAACTGGATGAAATGTAGTCCAGGTTCACCCACCCCACTCCACCATTAAAACAAAGATTATATATATTTTTACCAGTATTTTGAGAAATTTTATCAAGTCTCCATGGGGAACGGACGGTGACTTGGATGAATTGTAATTATAATTATTTAGCCATTCAAAACAGTCAGTCGTCGTTCGCAGCTGTACATCTGGACACTGTTTGTTAACTTCAGACTGTATTTCCTTAATGCAATGTTCTATGCTATATAAAAGAAAAGAAAAAAACTATTTTGGTAGGAAGTAGGTAATGGAGATGTCACATAATATCATAGGGTCCTAAAATGCTTATATGCAGTACCTGGTGACACACAATTTACGAAATTATAAAACATCCACAAAATATAAAAATAGTAACAGGAAAACTGTATATTTTCATTCATAATTGAAAACTGGAAGTTCAAGTTTTCTGGCAGTTTTATTTCAAATGCAATAGAGGAAACATAGCTAGCTACTAATAGATTAATTAGAAATTCATCTGTGTTAAATAAAATTTCAAACATATTTGCAATGAAATAATGATCCTTTTGGTAAGCATTGGATGGAAGACAAGAGATAAAACGCTCTTGATGACCAAATCAGAAACATATATTGACTAAATTATGGCAAACCTCAATCAATCCAAATTAAGAAATCACAAAACAGTTACAAAGAAGTTACAATTAAAAGTTATAAAAGATACATGTTGTATATAGTTACTACAGCTAAGTATCTTTTCCTGCCATTACACTCTACTCTAAAAAAAAAAAATCCCAAATACACTAGAGATTGCATGTTAAAAAAATAAGACTGGAAGAAAATGAAACAAAAGTTTAATAACAATTATCTTTGAGTGATGAAAATTTGGTGTTTTTAATTTTACTTTTCTGTATTTTCTAAAATTTTTGAAAGCATAAGATGAAACTCTTCATTTATAAGTAAATACATAAACGAAGAGAGAAAACATGCCCAATTGCATCTACCAATACATACATGTTTTAAAAATTCCATTACAAGTATCTTCAGCTCTGAAACTAAAAAGATGTAATATGTTAATTTTCATTTAAAAATCTGCATTAATTATTATAAATGTTGTGATGAACATAAGCATAATGTCATTTGTGGAGCCACATGGATATGACATATTACTACCACCTGATGGCAGCAGATCTAAACTGCAAGAAAGCTTAAGAACAGGAAAGTTATTTTGAAGCTGAATCCCTTCACCTCAACCAGTTATGCATTTGCTTCTTAACAGTATAAAGAAACATCTGTACCAAAAAAGTTGCTACTGTTTTGAAAATATCATTGCTGTTCATTATAAACACGTGATAGAAACATTTGGAAACCAAGCTCTGATAATTAAAATCGATATCATATAAAATTCTTTTCTTCAAAATGTATAAGGTATTGCGTGCATATAAAACATACACTGTAAAATTCGAAGGAAAGCTTTTCAGGAGACTTCTGAGCATGCGTGAATTCAAACCCGAATTACTTTGAAACAAATACATTCTGAGAATCAAAAGCCTTTTCATGAAAACAAAGAACTTACAAGAAAAACAATAGCTCCTTAGGTCACAGGCCATTCAGTTTTCTGATGAGACAGGCTTATTCAGGAACACCACTTCTACGTCTGGCACAAGACTGGCATATATTTTCTACATTTATGTATGCACCTCTATGAACAGAGAAACATGATGCCCTAGGCTCACACCTTGACTCCAGGGACAGGTTATTGAAGGTTTTTTACTATAGCATCCTCCTGTGTCTCATTCAGCGAAACCTAATAGATTGCAGCAATGTGAACTGGACAGGCTCAGCCGCTAGTCTACCTAAATCTATTTCAATCAAGATTCAGCTTTTAGGCTAATCTCTAACATCTGAATCTGGGTAGAGGCCAATAACTACAACTTATAAATAGACTAAAGCCTTCAGAGAGCTAGATTTCAGTAATTTGTTCAAACACTGATAAAGGGATTGAGCAGTTGCATTTTAGAGGACCTCCCTCACTGATACAAACTGAAGACAGCTGAGCTGACTTTTAAAATCATTTGTCACAAATTTTAAGGTGAAAGAATTCATCTCTACCTGACTTTGTTTTTAGTTGGCTGTATATCATATCCATATCTGATTTTGTTTTTAGTCAGCTGTATATTATATCCGTACCTGACTTTGTTTTTAGTTGGCTGTATATCATATCTGTACCTGATTTTGTTTTTAGTTGGCTGTATAACCTGTCATTCTGCCATTCACCACTGTCTGTACATCTTGCCGAAGTCTTGAGATTTATTGCCTAATTATTATGCAAATGAGTATTTTCAAAATTTAAGATGAATGTCAGTTTGTAAGTAACTTGGCAATTTTTTTCTTCTTTAATGTCAAAAATAATTTAAAAATACATTTTCAACATCTAACAGGTAACATTATTTTTCATATATGTGCAGTAATATTGCTGATACAGATGGTAATCTTGGATGGGATGAGGTCTATATATTGATAGACTTAAATGATGCAAGATCTTCATCTAGTTTTTCAGAAATAACATGACACTTGTCTTTATTTTGGTTTAAGCTGGTTTTAGAAAAGGCATAGGAACCAGAGATCAAATTGCCAGCATCCGCTGGATCATCAAAAAAGCAAGAGAGTTCCAGAAAAACACCTATTTCTGCTTTATTGACTATGACAAAGCCTTGGACTGTGTGGATCACCACAAATTGTGGAAAATTCTGAAAGAGATGGGAATACCAGACCACCTGCCCTGCCTCCTGAGAACTCTGTATGCAGGTCAGGAAGCAACAGTTAGAACTGGACATGGAATAACAGACTGGTTCCAAATAGGAAAACGAGTACGTCAAGGCTGTATATTGTCACCCTGCTTATTTAACTTACGTGCAGAGTACATCATGAGAAATGCTGGGCTGGATGAAACACAAGCTGGAATCAAGATTTCTGGGAGAAATATCAATAACCTCAGATATGCAGATGACACCACCCTTATGGCAGAAAGTAAAGAAAAACTAAAGAACCTCTTGATAAGAGTGAAAAAGTTGGCTTAAAGCTCAACATTCAGAAAACGAAGATCATGGCATCTGGTCCCATCACTTCATGGCAAATAGATGGGGAAACAGTGTCAGACTTTATTTTTTTAGGCTCCAAAATCACTACAGATGGTGACTGCAGCCATGAAATTAAAAGACGCTTACTCCTTGGAAGGAAAGTTATGACCAACCAAGAAAGCATATTAAAAAGCAGAGACATTACTTTGTCAACAAAGATCCATCTAGTCAAGGCTATGGTTTTTCCAGTAGTCATGTATGGATGTGAGAGTTGAACTGTGAAGAAAGCTAAGCGCTGAAGAATTGATGCTTTTGAACTGTGGTGCTGGAGAAGACTCTTGAGAGTCCCTTGGACTGCAAGGACATCCAACCAGTCCATCCTAGAGATCAGTCCTGGGTGTTCATTGGAAGGACTGATGCTGAAGCTGAAACTCCAATATTTTGGCCACCTGATGCAAAGAGCTGACTCATTTGAAAAGCCCCTGATGCTGGGAAAGATTGAGGGCAGGAGGAGAAGGGGATGACAGACGATGAGATGGCTGAATGGCATCACCAACTCAATGGACATGAGTTTGAATAAACTCCAGGAGTTGGTGATGGACAGGGAGGCCTGGCATGCTGCAGTCCATGGGCTCATGAAGAGTCAGACACGATTGAGCAACTGAACAGAACTGAAGTTGTTTTCTGCTTACTGCTACTGCTGCTAAGTCGCTTCAGTTGTGTCCGACTATGCAACCCCATAGACGGTGGCCCACCAGGCTCCCCCGTCCCTGGGATTCTCCAGGCAAGAACACTGGAGTGGGTTGCCATTTCCTTCTCCAATGCATGAAAGTGAAAAGTGAAAGCGAAGTCGCTCAGTTGTGTCTGATTCTTCGAGACCCCATGGACTGCAGCCTACCAGGCTCCTCTGTCCATGGGATTTTCCAGGCAAGAGTACTGAAGTGGGGTGCCATGCTTAAGTTGCTTCTAATTGTCTTTAGAAACAAGGTCAGGTGTGAAATTATAACCAAGGTAATTCAGCAAATAGAAATCCAATTAACACATTTATTGACCAAAAATGTCAGAAGTCTAATGTTGGTATAGACTCCCTGCCCTAAATAATTTAAAATCCCAAATGTACAGCTTTGGCTGGTTTAGCAAGGACTTTCTAAAAGCATATTCCTAACTTTATTTGTAATGTTAAAACCACTTAAAATATCCTAAATGCCCACCAGTAGAGAGAATGGTTAAATAATTACATTTATCCCATGAAACACAGTCATGAAAATGAACTAGAAATACACTTATCAACATGGATGAATCTAACAAAAGTAACATCTATGGGAAAAAAGGTACAAATGAATACAAACCATGTAATACCTTGAAAGCATGCCATGTGATCACACAGTGTTCAGGATTATAATCTTACATAGTAAAAGTATAAAGAAATGTGCTAGAGAATGGAGCACAAAATATAAAAATGTTGAATCACTGTGCGGTACACCCGAAACAAATATAGAATTTTAAATCAACTCTACTTTAATACTAAATACATACTTGAAGTGAAGTCGCTCAGTCGTGTCCGACTCTTTGCGACCCCATGGACTGTAGCCTACCAGGCTTCCCCATCCAAGGGATCCTCCAGGCAAGAGTACTGGAGTGGGTTGCCATTTCCTTCTCCAGGAGATCTTCCCGACCCAGGGATTGAACCTGGGTCTCCAGCATTGCAGGCGGACGCTTAACTGTTTGAGCCACCAGGGAAGTCTTACATACATAAGTCTTAACATCTTAAATACATACTTACATACATGCATTTTAAAACAAAAAAGAAATGTGCTGTAATGATCAATATCACCAAATGCAGGGTGGGGATGGGAGTGGGGTGAGACTGCGGAGATGCACAGAGTGAGTTTCAGCTGTAGAGATAAGGTTTTATTCCTTATACTACATCATGAGCACATGAATGTTTATCACAGTATTCTCTATGCCTCTTCATATGTCTCAACACTTCCTAATAAATCTGAACCCCAATGTGCTTTAATTATAATGACTCTGAATTATCCAAGTTAATGATGTGTGCAAGAGGATGCATTACTGAGTGGCTGTGTATAAATCAATTTATAAACCATTTCTAAGATGCAACATACAGCATGCTTTTTTTTTAAAGGATATAATTTTCTCATTCAACATTCAATCCTAGGTTCCTTGAGTGGGAAAATTACTTGTTGAATGAAAGCATATCCGATAAACATTAACTGAATCCTGAATATGCGGCAGGTACTGTGATATATGCTAAGGACCTAAACATGAATAAGACATGGTCCCATCTCTAAAGGAATTCTTTCTAGTGAGAGAGATAGGCCTGTAAATGAAGGACTACACTCAGTAAGACTTGATAAGAGGTGTGTGTACGAAGTGCTGAGTAGGGGAAATACATAGGAGGTAAGTCACTCAGTGTGCCTCTGGGGGGTGCAGAAAAGGCTTCTTCCTGTAGAAAGATTATATGCGAGGATTTGATGCTCTAAGAAAACTAACCAAATCACTGTGCTTAGAAGTCCCTGATACTGACCCCTGAGAATTCAGTGCTGATCATCTAATCTCACGGCTGGGTCACTTTAAAGCTCTATTTATTTGGACAATAAAAAACATGAAGTTATTGTTATTATTATTATTTTGGTCACAACCATGTTTACACATGTAGGTATGTGTGTTTGTATATATGCACTATTTTACTTCAAAAGGATAAAGATGTTCTATAACTAGACATCACTAAACAACAACTGCACAAGAGCTGACTAACACTGGGGGTGGTGCAGTTGAGGACAGGGAGAGGAACTGAGAAAAAGAGAATAATTATAATCGTGGTGCTTAAGCTTACTGTAAAAACTCTTTCAGGATTTAAAACTCATAGTCTTTATTATTCAGTCACACAAAAAAGTTCAAAGGGGGGGAAAAATATGTTCTACCAGTAAAAAATTATTAGAACTTCTTCAATGTAAAGGTTTTAGAGGACACAGAGGTGTGCTTTCATAGAAGGGTGAGAATTTTTATTTTTTAGAGCAGGGTAGAGGTGCCATGGCAGAGATTCAAGACTGTATCTACAATATGGAAAATGGAAACATTAAAAAGCTTTTTAAAGCTTTTACATGTTTGTGGCTTTTGTTTATACTTTTTACCAACATAAATTCAGTCTAAGGAAAAGGTTTTTTCAATACTATGATACATTTAAAAACATCAAGAACTAGTTGTGAAGTCAATGGCAACCCGCTCCAGTACTCTTGCCTGGAAAATCCCATGGGCAGAGGAGCCTGGTAGGCTGAGGCCATGGGGTCGCTAAAAGTCGGACATGACTTCACTTTCACTTTCACTTTTCACTTTCATGCATTGGAGAAAGAAATGGCAACCCACTCCAGGGTTCTTGCCTGGAGAATCCCAGGGACCGGAGAGCCTGGTAGGCTGCCGTCTATGGGGTCAGACAGAGTCGGACCCGACTGAAGCGACTTAGCAGCAGAGGTGCCAGGGCAGAGATTCAAGACTGTACTACAATATGGAAAATGGAAACATTAAAAAGCTTTTTTAAGCTTTAACATGTTTGTTGCTCTTGTTTATACTTTTTACCAACATAAATTCAGTCTAAGGAAAAGGTTTTTTCAATACTATGATATATTTAAAAACACCAAGAACTAGCTGTGAAGTAAATAAGAATTTTCTGGCTTTTAGATAAACCTAGCTCATCTAAGGAGATTAATAAAATTGCTCAGAATTAACAGGTAATTAATAGGGAAGAGACTGATAAACCATAAGTCAGCCATGAAATGAAAACTTACTTTCCTGAGACAAAGATGTTTTTAGATCGTATTTCTTAAAAGGCTGAGAAAAGAATTTATAAGACAACTATTTCAATGAAATGTAGCAAATTTATATATTTTTGCTAAGCTATTTTCTGTTTCAGATACGTTTCAGTTATTTCATAAGTTTTAACTGTACTCTCAGGGAAAAAAAATCCTTGATCCCAAATCCTATTAACAACACTCTCCTTAAATCTTCTCAAATGAATCTTCCCCTTTCCATTCCTATTGTGAAAGAAGGGGCTCAGGATCTTATCATCTCTCATCTGGACTATATAAATAGCCTCCCAAGAGTCCCATCTATTGTCAATCCACCTTTTGTTCAGAGTTATTCTCATCAGTCCTCACCACAAACGTTTACAGAGGCTTTAGAATGGTCCAGATTGCTTCAGCAAAGTTCAGACCAGCGTAGGGCAAGCGCCCATCTAAAAAATCTAAAGCACTTTCAAAAGAGTCAACCAACTGTGAAATACCCTCCAACTTCCATTCAATGGTGGGGTAGTCCTGGCATTGCTGGAGTGAGCCTGGCATCATATACCATATACCATATGACTTGGGATCCCTTTCCATAATGTAAATAGGAGCTCCATGGAAGTGGCACAGGGCTCTGTTAACAATATAAAGAACATTTCCCAGAAACGTTCTACAGCAATATTAGGACATGGCAGTTTAACATCCATGACAAGCAAGAGTAAGTTAATGTGCTTTCTTTTTTATCTATGGAGGCTTCCCAGCTTTCATATTTTAGCATAGTTACTAAAGTCAGAATGTGACTTATCCCAGTGAAACCACACAAACTGAAAGCTGGAGAAAAAGTGAGAAATCTGCACCAGCATTTACTTTGGGATAATTGCCTTGGTTCTCTTTCTGAGAAAGAGAAAAAAGAAGAGAGAAGGAGGACATATATAATAATGAAAATCAGACTGTATCAGGAACACATCTAGTCTACATCTTTATCTTCATTGCCCAGATACATGCAATCACTAAACCAGTCAGATTTGACTGCAAGTTACAAACTGAGGGTTTAATTAATACGTATGGCCACACTGTGAGGAGGCAGGACATACAGTTTTATACACTGCTTATAGGAGAGAAGACAGCGGAAGGCCTGCTGAGGAACAATCTTATCACAGCTAATTATACAACGTCTAAGAAACCATCACATAACCTTTCCTAAGGAAGGAAGGACACACGTATGCATGTGTGTGTGCAGTAACAGCAGAAAGACTACAAATAATGTAAATGCTTATCAAGAGGGAATTGACTTAGTATACGAAGAAATTTTTAAAAATACGTTAAAAAAATCTAAGTAAAGTACACACACAAATCCCATCTGTGTAAAAAGGAGAATATATTTTTGGGTGCACACGTCTATATATAAAAAACATTTCTGGATAGTTCTACAATAATTCATTGGTGTAAGTTACCTCTGAGGAACAAGACGAGGAGGGTCAGAGGAGTTAGAAAACTTCCTCATCTCTACCCTTCCATACACACCTTTTCCTTGTTTTTGTCTTTCTCTACTGTCTGCAATTCTTCCTGAGTATGTATCATTTTATAATGTAAACTATTTACCAGAAGAGAAAAGTAGCACTTGATGATAGCTTCTTGTATCCCATACCACTCATCTAACGTCACACTAGCTAAAGCAGACACTGCTGCGGCTGCTATGTCGCTTCAGTCGTGTCCGACTCTGTGCGACCCCATAGACGGCAGCCCACTAGGCTCCTCTGTTCCTGGGATCCTCCAGGCAAGAACACTGGAATGGCACAGTAGATGTCTAACCTCTTGCCTACTTTGTGCCAGGACTGTTTTAGGCAGTGAGAATACAGTGCAGAACAGTTAGCCTTTAAAGCAAAAATAAAGGCGATAACAAGGCCAGCTTTCAGGCTCCCCAACTCAACTTCTTTCCAAGTCCCATAAGACGATATTCTTAGTCATAATTCTAGAATAAAGACTGATTAACAAAAGCTGTGGCGTTAGTGATCCTTTTAAGACAAGGTGTTTACTTTGCTAAATCCTTGACGAGGCCCTTTCCCAGGGAAAGCTGTTGGGGTTAAGTTAGCTCTCGAGGCATTAGTCATTGGCAGGAAAGAGGGGCCAGCCACACAAGCTACATCTCCTTAGCAGGGCCCAGTCTCCTTCTAGCTTTCCCTCCCCTGTGCTTGTCCTCATAGCTGAGCTGGCTTCACTGGGAACCTCTGGTTGGCATCTCAGGGCTAGGGGTTACTTCCCCCTCAACCATTAACTCTGACCCTCCCTGTGGAATAGTGGCCTACTATTGCTGGCTCAACCTCCTTCTCAAGTCTGCATTTTTAGTACAATATTATTCACACTTTTGCTATTAAAACAGCTTATAGACAGGAAGACACTTACTTCCTTTTCCTTATTTTCCATGGAAAGATAATACAATAATATTTCTTATTGGAATATCCTAAATGGTGATTCTTTATTGTCTTAGGCCTGTTTGGCCAAAAGTAAGTAAAGCTAACTCACCTAAAAATAAAGATTATACTTTTAAAACCTGTTGAACACCTAAAATGTATGCATTACCTGAAAGAATCTCTTAATGATCATCTGATAGAGCTACTGATCCCACATTTTACGCTACTTATCTCAGTCTCCTGAAGCAGAGGTCTAATGAAAGCTTTGAGGGCATACAATACAGGACTCTGGAGAAAGAAGTTGGAACATCCTAGACTTCAAATAATGGAGCTAATGGTGATGGATCATGATGAGAAGAAAATGGTCTAATATGCCACCTTGAAACAGAGAGCATGGTTAACTTTATAGAAACCATCTATCCAGTATTCTGCCACAATATAAAGTTAACGCCCTCCCCTACCACTCTGACCCTACCTCTCCTGGATCAAGACCAATGGTATTATCTATGGGAGTACTTCTTGTTCTTTCTTAGATTAAAAAAAAAAGGCAGGGGATGGGGGGAGTAATCCTACACAGTGCCAGCAAAACTTACATCCTGAGGTACACACAAATACTATCTATAGTTAAGAAACAGAAAGGCAAAAGAAACTCAATGATGTATCTATCAACTGAACATTAAGAGGAGAAAAATCAGTCATGATGTATTGTAAGCCCAAGACAACTTCTATGCCTCAATATTGTGTTAAGCTAATAATAAGTTCTGTTCAGCTCAAAAAAGATGTTAGTGCTATGTGTGGTTTTTAGTTACTGGGGTGCAGCATTCACAGTATCCCTCTTTGGCAGGTTATTTACCTTCCTGCTACCAACGCTGATATGTGTTAGAAGCAAGTGATTCACCGTCACTGATTTCCACTGTCAGACCTAAGAGTCACCTAGCTCTGACTTGAATGCAAATGAGGATGTGAAAGTGAAAACGGTCTGGGAGAATGACAGCCTCTCTTGAAGGGCAGGTGAAGGTTCAGTGACCTCTGGGCATTCTAGTCCATTCTGGTGAATCACTGCTTTGGGAAGCAAAAGACCCTGTGGCTCATAAAACCTGATGATATTAAGAAGAGGGAAGGAATTCACACTTAGAATTCAGGGTCACTGCTAGAAACACAACTTTAAAAATTCAAGAGTAAAGGAAAAATACCATATTTAAAAATGAATTACTAATGTTTTCTTCTTTAAAAGTATTGGGAAAAGCCATATCATATGGATGTTCATTACTTATTCAGTGTACACCATTGAGAGATAAATAGAACTGTTAGAATACAAAAATGCCAAGGGTAATTCAACTACTGCAGTGTAAGTGTGGCATAACTGATTCGTCATGACATACAATTTTCTAAAAGCTATTCTGTTAGGAGGCAATAAATGAGTGCATAAATGATTTACACTCTTCTGAAACGTGGTTATTATTCAGTATTTTATTTTTAAAAAATATATACACCCTATACTATTATGTTTATTCTCTAGAGTATAATAAAAACATAATTGAATTTGATGAAAAATAGACTCGATTCTAAATGTAGCACACAGCACGTACAGCTCTCCCTTATTTTATCCCCCATGAAGATCAATGGTCACTTGAGGTGGTTTTGCTCTAGGTTTGTTTTAATATATGGGCAATAAAATATTTTTAATTTAAAAATTATATCCTTATACTCCATGTCATATTTTCTTTTTAATACTAACATCTGAATTTTGACCTAAATGACAATTTATGATGGCAAAGTACAATATTTTAATCACTGTTTTACTTCTCAATATGATTTCTTATTGACCAGGTAGGACAGGAAATAACTGTAGATGGTTTAGCAAATAAAAATGAAACTGTCTATGATAAAAGCATCAGAGCTCAGTGACTTGGTTTTGTTTCTAATCTCTTATTTTGTCTTTTTTTTTTGGCCATGCCCTGCAGCTGGTGGGATCTTGGTTCTCTCACCAGGGATGGAACCCACGCCTCCTGAGGTGGAAGTGTGTAGTCTTAACCACTGGACCACAAGGGAAGTCCCTCAGCGATTTGTTCTGATGGAGCCGCAAGGCCATTATGAACAAAGAAAATCACTTTTTAGAAAATATTTAAATTTTGTTTTAATATAATCATCTCTCTAGATATATGTATAACTGAATCATTTTGCCATATACCTGAAACTATCACAATGTTGTAAATCAACTGTACTTCAATTAAAAAATTTTTCTTAGTATCAGTTGCTGAAAAAAAAATTCTCTAGAATAAGGATAAGTGACTTGTTAATCTATTTAAGCTCATACTCATTTCATTTATAAGTTCCTTTGGGTGAGAAACTGTGTCAATCAATATATACATATATAATATTGAATACATAAATTAGATAAATACATAATTATACTGAAGTTTAATATAGTGATTTTATATTCACATATATAATATAAATTATAATACATATTCTCTATAGTGTGATTAGGTCACATATACACGCTTTTTTAAAAATGATATACTATTTTTTAAAGATATATATACTTATATGGGTATGTACATATAAATTAACGGTAGTTACAAATTAAAAATAAGAAGCTTAATTCTCCCTGTTGAAAATAAGGGAAAAGGTTTCCCTCTCCTTCTTTTTCTTATTTACCTTAGAAACTGCAAATGTAAGTACTTTTTCATCTCTCTGAAATGTATCCCTTGGAAGACTAGATAGATCTTTTGTCAGCTTTCTCAGCCAGGACTGTCTTTCTCAAAAAACTAGGAGCCATCCTTTCAAAACACAAACACCAAAGGAGATAACTATCTCCCTGTGTCTGTGAAAAGGAGCAGCCTAATGTCAGTGGGTGCCTTGATTCAATTTGCAAAACTGTTTCTTATCATAAAGACATGAGAAGTTTGCTTCTCTTCAGGATGATGCCAACTAGCTTACACAGGTGCTTTTTAATCATGGTGAAGTTAGGATGAACCACGTGTGAAGAACTGTGCTGTCAATTCTATTTGAAGGCTGGTTATGAAACAGGAAGGAAGGAGGCAGGGCACAACCATTAAAAGAATGATAACAACCATTAAGAGAAACAGGGGACCACAAAGACCTGCTCGAAACTGCCAGGCCCGAGACGGTGGAAGATTCGACTGCAGTAGACCTCGAGCCGTATTATGTGTTTATTGTCATATACAAGCATACACTGAAAGATACACCCACGGGCACCATGACAGTTCCGAGGTGACCGTAGAGACCAAAAAGTGGGTGGTGGCCCAATCCTTGGAAATATCTGCCCCTTCCCCAAAATACTTGTAATAATCCTCCCACTCATTAGCCTATGAAATTACCCAGCCCGTAAAAATGAACTACCCCATGTATCAGGGCTGCTCACGCCTTCTGAGAGACCCCACGCTACCTATGGAGGGTCTATCTCTCTAAATAAACCTGCTTTCACTTTACTACGGCTCACTCCTGAATTCTTTCCTACATGAAGCCAAGGATCCTCACTTGGTCGGCTGTCCCAAGGACTTGGAACTCTCTGGGGACTGGGGATATGACCATCCTCCTGCACCCCATTTTTTCCTACAACAGATATTGTTTCTCCTGAAAATATGTATTACATGTAATGGATGTCCCTGCTGCTGCTAAGTCACGTCAGCCGTGTCTGACTCTGTCCGACCCCATAGACGGCAGCCCACCAGGCTCCGCCATCCCTGGGTTTCTCCAGGCAAGAACACTGGAGTGGGTTGCCATTTCCTTCTCCAATTCATGAAAGTGAAAAGTGAAAGTGAAGTCGCTCAGTCGTGTCCGACTCTTAGTGACCCCATGGACTGCAGCCCCCCAGGCTCCTCCGTCCATGGGATTTTCCAGGCAAGAGTGCTGGAGTGGGGAGGGTGCCATTGCCTTCTCCAAATGGGTGTACCTACTAGCCTATATAAAGGGCTGTGATTCCTTTCTGCTTTTGCAATCTCTTAGCAGATCGCCTGGGATGTTTCTGACATTTTGATTTAAAGCCTGTTGAATAACAGAAGAGTTTTCTTTCTCTTCAGCCTTTGTGGAGAGGATTCCCAGAATGGGAGAAGATTTTAATTTTAATTCCTCAGCAATATGATAATTTTTTGCTTTTTATAAAAAAATTTTGGAGTATAGGCTATTTTTTGAATTTAAGTTATTTATGCCCATTGTTATGATAAAAAGTTAACTGTATTCTCAAATTTAAACATGAGGAAAAAACTGCAGGAAAATTTCACTTGCTCGGTTCAGTTTCTTTGACAGTGCATAACTATACCTTAAATTTTTAAAAAGGAAACACTATTCATCATTTGATAATAGACATTTCTACTGTGGTTTGCCTATTTGTAACCTACACTGATAGGGCCAGAGTAGGATAGTTACACTGGTAGTTGTGGAAGTCCCAGGAGGGGATTACAGATAGGAAAACCAAGGGGACTTTGGGAAATCACTGCAGGTTAATGATTGCTTAAGAAACGTATCAGAATGTTGTACATGAAGCAGGCTTGCTTAACTGTAAAATGATAAATAAAAGCACAAGATATGCCCCAGGTCATTAAGTGAAAGAAACAAAATAAGAGGCCTGCATTCTGCTGGTTGAATTCAGCAAGATAAAAGATACTTAGGACCAAGGACAAGAACTTAAAGGAAGGACAACATTTCAAAGTAGGAGACTCTCATGATACAGAAACCTGAGATGATTCAACATATTTTACGATATGTTACCATCCTTCTCCCTTTCCTGGTGGCTCAGAGGTTAAAGCGTCTGCCTGCAATGCAGGAGACCTGGGTTCAATCCCTGGGTCAGGAAGATCCCCTGGAGAAGGAAATGGCAACCCACTCCAATATTCTTGCCTGGAGAATCCCATGGACGGAGGAGCCTGGTGGGCTACAGTCCACGGGGTCGCAAAAAGTCGGACACAACTGAGTGACTTCACTTTCACTTTCTTTACCATCCTTCTGCTGGTTTAACTAATTGTTATGACAGTTAGTTTGACCTCATAGGGTCAAACATTCTCCCACCTGATACAAAGGTGATGTACGTCTGATGTTTACTAGAAGAACAAGGGAAAAGGCAGCCTTCTCCCCTCCCCTAATTTTCTTTGATTATACAAATGTAACCCATTTAATCCTCAGGGCAGAGCCCCCTTGCCTGCCCACTTGCATCTCTCACAAGTGTCCTATATTAATAAGCCTACTTTCTTGCCTATCACTTTGTCTCTCACTGAATTCCTTCTGCCCTGAGACAAGCAAGTCCAGACAGGAGGTGAGTGATTCTAATTAAAAGACCACGGGTTCAAGTCCGAATCTGAGTTACATGGTTTCAACATGAGGTGAATTATTAGAATCTTTGGTCAAAAGGATTGCAGTGAATGAACTGACCCTGCTGCTGCTACTGCTGCTGCTAAGTCGCTTCAGTCGTGTTCGATTCTGTGTGACCCCATGGATGGCAGCCCACCAGGCTCCCCCGTCCCTGGGATTCTCCAGGCAAGAACACTGGAGTGGGTTGCCATTTCCTTCTCCAATGCATGAAAGTGAAGTTGCTCAGTCTTATCCAACTCTTCGTGACCCCATGGACTGCAGCCCACCAGGCTCCTCCATCCATGGGATTTTCCAGGCAAGAGTACTCGAGTGGGGTGCCATTGCCTTCTCTGGAGCTGACCCTAGGGTCCACAAATACATATGAAGACAAAGTCCTTTATATCAGAGAATATGTACTACTGGAAATCTGCTTAGCTGTTCCTGCTTTCCCCAGTGTGTATTTATTTATTTTTAAGTAATTCATTTATTTTTGGCTGTACTGGGTCTTTGATGCAGAGCACGGGGCTCTCTGTTGCTGCACACGGGCTTTCTCTAGTTGCGGTAAGTGGAGGCTACTCTCTAGTTGAAGTACATGGGGTTCTCGTTCTGGTGACTTCTCTTGGGGAGCACTGGCTCTAGAGTACACGGGCTTTAGTAGCTGCAGCTTACAGGCTCTAGAGTATACTGGCTCAGTAATTGTGGTGCACTGGCCTCCCTGCCACAAGGCATGTGGGGTCTTAGTTCCCAGATCAGTGATTGAACCTGTGTCCCCTGCATTGGCGGGCAGGTTGCTAACCAATGTACCACCAGGGAAGTCCCTCCTCCAGCATTCAGTAACACTAATTTTGGAGTAGGTGATAAAGACTAACTTCACATAGATGGACTGGCTAGCCTCCCAATTTAGTGAGGAGACTTAATATGACAAACATTACATAAAAATAACTTAATGTTCTGCTTTCAGCAAGTCAAGCAATCCATGACCCTACACTACCATTTTTTGAATATCTAATTTCAAAATTTTAATATCCATGCTTATCCATCAAATGATAATGTTTAAACATATTAATGAAAATGCAGGCCGTCAATACTGGCAAGCTCTAAGAAATCATGAACAGCATTGCTGTTGTTCAGTCACTAAGTCGTGTCTGACTTTTTGGGACCCCGTGGACTGCAGCACTCCAGGCTTTCCTGCCCTTCACCATCTCCCGGAGTTGGCTCAGATTCACACATCCACACATGACTACTGGAAAAACCACAGCTATGACTATATGGACCTGAGAATCCCTTGGACTGCAAGGAAATCCAACCAGTCCTTCCTAAAGGAAATCAGTCATGAATATTCACTGGAAGGACTGATGCTGAAGCTGAAACTCAGATACTTTGGCCACCTGATGCGAAGAACTGATTCATTTGAAAAGACCTTGATGCTCGGAAAGATTGAAGGCAGGAGGAGAAGGGGATGATAAAGGATGAGATGGTTGGATGGCATCACTGACACGATGGACATGAGTTGAGTAAGCTCTGGGAGTTGGTGATGCATGGGGAGGCCTGGCATGCTGCAATCCATGGGGCTGCAGAGTCGGACATGACTGAGCAACTGAACTGAATAGAACTGAGGAGACCAAAATTTGCCACCCTAAAATATGCCTCTTTGGCATATTAAATTATACCAAGCTGTCTGTTTTCTAAGAAACACATAAAGTAAATAATCTGAAAACCAAGTAGGAGTTACCCTTCTGTTAGAAACATTCACATTCATAAGGAAAAAGTCTCCATTTGTAAAGCTATCTCCTTCACTGTACCAGGCAGAGGAGGATGACCAAATCTCTTATCAGTGGAGAAGGCACTGACTTAAGCCTGCGCAACAACCTCACCCTTGTTTATGATGCTTTTCCTGGTAACTTTCCATGCTTGATTCTCCCCACCCTCAACAACCTTTTTCATCTTTAGCTGAGAATGGTATTCAAGATGAGGACTTTGGCCACTTTGGCCATCTACTCAGTTTTTCTGAGTCTCTCCCATGAATACAGGATATTACACTTTTGTTTGAGTTTTTCCTATTCATTTGTCTCATTTCAATTTAATTATTAGACTACGCAAAGAACCTAGAAGGGTAGAGGAAAATTTCTTCCTCCCCAACAACAGTAGTTCAATAAACTTTATCTATTTGAAGGCAGTCCCTGTATTTTTAGCCTTTTTTTAGCCTTGTTTAAAGTAGTAATCAGATAAGAAAAATCATCTTATATCCTAGAGGAAAGGGTCTAATTAATCTTTTGAGGAAAGTTAATGATAATTAAAACCTAAAATTTTCTTAAGAGCAAGAAACACTAAATGTAGACTAAATAAAAGTTCTTGTAAATGAAACATGAAACCAATTTGTTTTAAAATTAACAATATTTACCTTATAGCATTTTGTTCTATCTTTTCATCAATGTCACTGAAGATCTGCTTAAACTCCAAGTCTCCAGGAAATGAATTTAACAAACAATGTAGGTCAAAAGAATTGTGGGGATATTCATCTCCCCAATCCATCCTGAGAAATAAGAATAAAAAATGTCAGTTTCCCCAAAAAGAAAGGAAAAAAAAAAACCCTCAAGTTGTGATACTAACCCCAAAATTTAAATTCTGATTTATAGGTAAGATATAGCAGTAGAAGAAGTAAGATTATTATTAATCTGGGTAGACTGTTTTGTTATTTAAATTTCATGAGATGTGACCCAATTTTCACACCTCTACGGTTTGAAAACTGAAAAGAAACAGACTGCCTGAGCATCCACTTATCATTGTAACCAAGAGCTGCAGAGTATACCATGAAGCCTCAGAGACCACTGTGAGCAAGGGTAGCTGCTTTGAAAATTTAATTATTAATAAATACAAGTAATTTCTTCTCATACAATGAAACAGCTAAAGATTTCTTATAGGTTCTTATCCTGCACTTCAGAGAAGTAGTTTTGGAATAAAGCTTTTATTTTTCTTCAGAGAATTTAAGGGAAAAACATTTAACAATAACATTTCAATACAGCAGTCCATAGCATCACAAGACTTATCATTTGAAACTCAATTAGTTCCAAATACAGAATAACCATGGATATACCATTTTAAAATATAAAAAATCCTCATACACTTGGATTCTCCTATCTTAAAATATTTTGCAGTAAAAAGTTTAATTTTTACTTGAAAACAAATTATATTAGAGGTATATAATATGCCATAATTAACATTAACTTGAAATCAGGCAAAAAAAAAACCCCAAAACTATAAGCTAAGTGGTAGATAATGCTATGTCCACCAGAAGTTATGCTTTAGGACAACAAAACCTCAATATTTCCATATATCAATGAGTTTGGTATCTTCCTATCTTCCTAGTAGCTCAATTATTACCAGAATGTGTGTGCTTGGGTGCCCAGTCACTCAGTCATCTCCAACTCTTTGTGACCCCATCGACCATAATCCACCAAGCTCCTCTGTCCATGGAATTTTCCAGGAAAGAATACTGGAGTGGGTTGCTATCTCCTACTCCAGGGAATCTTCCCAACCCAGGATCAAACCTGCATCTCCTGTGTCTCCTCCATTGGCAGGTGGATTCTTTACCACTGAGCCACCTGGGAAGCTCCCAACAGTCATTTTTAAATCCAACAGTCAATATTACTAACAATGAATTCAGTTTATATATTTGTATATTTTAAAATTTTTTTCAGTAATCAATTTTTCATATGATGAGTTATTCAAAAAGTGTTGCCAAGAAAAGAAAATTCCACTTTTGTAATGGAAAGACTTGAACGGCTGATGGTTCTTGTAGAGAACTCAGACTTGGTAAATGTTTTGTCTGTAGTCAGCTTCTCTTTAATAAAACAAATTATAAATACTTTGTTCAGAGTTGCTCCAATTTGTCAGTATTGTAAAGACTCATTATTTCAGATTCCACATAAAACTAAAGAAAATATGTATTGAACTTAGCTTAAATATAATAGCAAACTAGTAATATAATTTGCTATACATCTACTGTACAGATATACTATACTGTATATCTACTACATATAAGGGACTTTATTTATATCACCTTCTTTAATCTTCATAATAACTCTAAAAATAGTTATTATCCTCATTTATGGGGAGGGAACCCAAAGAGATCCATGTTACATACCTACCCAGTGTTAGCAGTAGGGTTTGAACCCAGACCTGTCTGGTTTTAAAACTTGAGATTGCTGGTTTGTTGAGAAATCAATCGGTTACTGCATATAAAACATTGTAGAATATAGAAATGATATTAATCAAAATGTTAAAATAGTTATCCTTAGACGACAGGATAGACTATGGTTGATTTTTATTTTCTTCTCCATATTTAGCATTTTCCTTTGTTTTGCAATAAGTAATTATCATTTTATATATAATTAGGAAAATGGTTTAAAAAAATTAGTCTTGCTCTCAGGAGGTATAAATCTCTTATTTTACATTTCCTGTATGTCTTCATTTGAAATATCTCCCAATCTTAACACTTCTCTCCTGCCATTCATAATTATCACTTCTTTCAAAATCTGATTCAAACCTTACTTAATTCCTCAGTATCTCTTGACTATGACCGTTTCATCAAAATTTTTGTATTGTTTTGTTGTATTTGTGCTTACAAATGCTTGTTAAAAGAAAATCTGCTGTTTTGTATGATTTCAGCATTGAATATGTATGCTCTGTCCTGCACTGAAATCAGCTCTGGAGTAAAACTATAATGTTCTCAAACACATCAATCATTCAAATGAGGTTGGTGACCAGGATTCTGAAGGATTCCCATCTACGTGGTTGCATGATTTTCCCTATTTAATCTCAGTGGAAAAGTTAATCAATATATACAAAGACTTTCTTTATAAAGGAATGGCATTAGAGAGGAATGCCATTTGATAACAATGATGCGGTACCAGAATGAGGAGGGCTCGGGATGTCATATGACAGACAGGCGTGACGCTTCCATGTGTATGCTAAGGTGTCAAGGTGATGAAGGACAAGAGAGCCGAGAGTCACCTTTACAGAGGCAGTGATGCTCAAGACGCCGTGTGACTGGATAAATGGAAACTTGATGGGCAAACTGTAACTAATGAGGAAATTAACCTAAGTGAATAGGACCAACGTGAGAAATAAATAAAGAAGGGAGGGCACAGGCAGCTGACACTCCAAAGTCTGGGCTTAGAAGTTTTCCTATTAGGATGGCAATGATGACCAGGGGACTGTGACGACAAAGAAACAAGCAATGAAGGAGTACGAGCAAAGACACCAAACTTCCCATTTCCTCTCGTGTCGTCTGTGGGTGTTACACTGTGTCTGACACCGTGCAAGAAGGAGCAGAGAGAGTGTGATTGAACAGTCTCTTCCTCTCAAGGAACAGTAATAAGATGGTAAGAAAGGAGCCAGTAGAAAAACCTGCTGCTATATTCTAAGTAAAAGATAACGATGACCTCAACAGTAGGAAGGTCAACTATTGAGGGACCAATATAATTTGGGAAATACTTCAGTGGTTCTTCAGAAAGATAGAATTACCTTTAAAAAAAGTCCTAAGGGGAAAAAGGAAAGAGTTATGAAGTTACAGATCAAGATGTAGGTTTATATTCTGTTTATGTTCCTGTTTATGAGACTTCCCTGGTGGCTCAGACGGTAAAGCGTCTGCTTACAATGTAGGAGGCCCAGGTTCGATCCCTGGGTCAGGAAGATCCCCGGGAGAAGGAAATGGCAATCCACTCCAATACTCTTGCCTGGAAAATCCCATGGATGGAGGAGACTGGTAAGCTACAGTCCATGGGGTTGCAAAGAGTCGGACACGACTGACTGAGCGAGTTCACTTTAACTTTATGTTCCTACAAATTGTCATTAGGGACACAATTGTAATTTTACACAATGAATGAAGTCTCTTACCCTAATCTATGATTAACTAAAGGTGGGATGATAACTTTTTAAAGTACAATAACTTTGTTTTTGAATTTCCATTCAATAACGCTTTTTAAATGTTCATTCTCCTATAATGTTTCTGATCACTTTATGTATAAGATTAAAAGAACTGTTTAATATTTCAAACAAGTATTAGCACCTGATATAAGATTAATTATTGCCTTTTAAAGATGAGTTATGTTCGATGAATTATATCTAAGCCAAATATCTGTAGGTCAAATTTCAGCCATAGGCAAATTAAAACAGTTGAGTTAAAAATTTCTAAGAACCGTGACTATAATAAAATATGAAAATATTATAAGCACTGCCAGAAGAGATTACAGTAAAGCAATAAAACTGATACCCTATGTGATCAAAAGAAAGCACACAAAAGTAATTTTGGACTCTCATTTGTCCTTTAACATATTTTAAAATGATACCTTTCTATCCTAAGGAGTCTTCTTTATTTTAACACATAAAATGGTTAGAGTTCTTATTTTATCTTTTTATGGTTTCTTCAATAATAAAGATCCTGGTTGCCATTCTCCTTAAGATCTACATGATCAAAAAGGAGTGAAAGAGAAAAACCAACCCTTAGGAAGAAATTCACACTGAAATTTAGTTAGTAAAGGAAATATCTGGATCATGTGATTTCTTCTCTTGTGAGAAACCCCAGGGAGCTGAGTCACATGGCTTTCATATCTACGGACAGACTGTGGAGTTAATATATCCACCTGCTCTAGCTCACATGAAGCCTTACCATTCAATATTATGATCTAGCCTAAAACAAACACGGTTAAATAGCACAGTAAGGAAGTGGAATATCTTGATCAATTAAAAATAATTATATGTACCACATATAACAACACGTTTGAAAATGTTGTTCAGTAATAAAACACCATTTAACTCTAAACATCACTTGACTTCTGATCCTGGTCAGCCAATGCCTCTGTGACTTTGGATGAATCATTCAGTCTTTCCAGAGGGATGGAACTTAGGCTCCTCATTCATAAAATGAGGTGAATGGATTTATTAGGCTCTGATGTTTCTTCCAGCCATAAATTTGCAGTATTCTAAAAAATGGTAGGATAAGGATCACTTCATGGGAAATAAGACAGGGAAACAGTGGAAACAGCGTCAGACTTTATTTTTTTGGGCTCCAAAATCACTGCAGATGGTGACTGCAGCCAGGAAATTAAAAGACGCTTACTCCTTGGAAGAAAAGTTATGACCAACCTAGATAGCATATTCAAAAGCAGAGACATTACTTTGCTGACTAAGGTCCGTCTAGTCAAGGCTATGGTTTTTCCTGTGGTCATGTATGGATGTGAGAGTTGGACTGTGAAGAAGGCTGAGCACCCAAGAATTGATGCTTTTGAAGTGTGGTGTTGGAGAAGACTCTTGAGAGTCCCTTGGACTGCAAGGAGACCCAACCAGTCCATTCTGAAGGAGATCAACCTTGGGATTTCTTTGGAAGGAATGATGCTGAAGCTGAAACTCCAGTACTTTGGCCACCTCATGAGAAGAGTTGACTCACTGGAAAAGACTCTGATGCTGGGAGGGATTGGGGGCAGGAGGAGAAAGGGACGACCAAGGATGAGATGGCTGGATGGCATCACGGACTCGATGGACATGAGTCTGAGTGAACTCCGGGAGATGGTGATGGACAGGGAGGCCTGGCGTGCTGCGATTCATGGGGTTGCAAAGAGTCGGACACGACTGAGTGACTGAACTGAACTGAACTGAACTAAAGGATATATTTCTGAGTCCCTCAGATTAACTCTTCCCATGGACTATTTCATTCATTCATCAATACCATCATTTTTTTCTGTATCCCAGACTCTCAGAGCTAGTTTTAATTCTTCCCTTTCCCCAGGACTACTACATGAAAAGCTAAAGCAGAATTTATAACTTTAGCAAGAAATATTATGTGAAAAAAGGAAACGTGAGCAGCAAGACCTTCTTTCACCATAACAGGAAGATGCCCTGTACTGTTCCATTTCATAAGCTGCAGCTCCCTAAAATATTCTAAAAAAGCAATCAGCCCGTTTCTGGGTTCCTCTGAACTAACACAGTCTTTACGCAACAAAAGATGTCTGAGAGCAACTGACCTGTGGGCGTTATGCCTCCACAAGGAAAAAGGAGACGTTAGGGGTCATATCTTTACGGCCATCGTGTATCCTTGGTGTTTTTTGTGTTATTTGTACTATATTCTTGTTTGGCTTAAATTTGCTGATTTGATAAAGAAGCAAAGTGAAAACAAACTTTGACCAGGCCATCATCCTTAAATCTGAACCAGCCTTTTCTTCTGGCCTGGTTCATTTTTACTTTTCCATTCATATCTAGTCAGAAAGTTGTTTTCCTGTATCATTCACAAAATCCTGCCAACATTATATAATTAAAAATTTAACTTTTATTAAATCTTGACAATTTTATGTAGTTCAGTGAATTCATTTATTGGGACATGGATTAAAGGTATAATGACTAAATATATTAAAGATAATAACAACTAACTTATGTAGCATTTATATGGCCCATGCATTGTCCTAATTACTCATTTAATTCTTATCTTAATCCTATGTGACTTCCCTGGGTGGCTCAGACAGTAAAGAGTCTCCCTGCAATGCAGGAGACCTGGGTTTGATCCCTGGGTCAGGAAGATCCCCTGGAGAAGGAAATGGCAACCCACTTCAGTATTCTTGCCTGGAGAATCCCCATGGACAGAGGAGCCTGACAGTCTACAGTCTATAGGGGTCACAAAGAGTCAGACACGACTGAATCCCAAGACTAAAGTCCCAAGACTTTAATCCCATGTAACAGGTAATATTATACTTGCTGTTTGGTTGCTAAGTTGTATTGAACTCTATTGCAACCTCATGGACTATAGAGGCTCCTCTGTCCATGGGATTCCCCAGGCAAGAATACTGAATGGCTTGCCATTTCCTTCTCCAGGGGACTCCCTATATCATGACCCAGGGATTGAACTCACATCTTCTGCACTGGAAGGAAGATTCTTTACCACTGAGCCATCAGGGAAGCCCGGGCTCTATTATAATCTATATAATAAAGATGTAGAAACTGGGGCACAGAGAGGTTGGTGACTTGCCTGAGATCGCTTATATAGGAAGTGGCAAAGCTGGGATTCAGGCTGCTTCGAAGGCTGTCTGTCCTTAATTCACTATGTTTTAAACTCTCTGTATAAAATCATACCTTTTTATCTTACACATGTTGACTTGCCATATATATTTAACAGCTTTCCATAGAATAATTATAAATTTCATTCATTATGAAGCCTATGTAATTTCCAATTTTTTGTTCTATTTTTTTAAGGCTAGATCTTTCCCTATGATACTTCAGAGTTGCCAAAAATTTATTTCTTTTCATCAATTATTGAGAGTTGAAATTTTATTGTTTTGGCCTCCCCAAAGACTGAGAAACAACTCAAATGGATCTCCTTTTGCTGATAATCGTTTCAAATACCTTATACATTAAAGTCATAACAGGAAAAAATGAACTTGTTATTTTCTTCAATTTATTTTTGCAACTCTCAGCTATATATAGCTTTTCCCTAGACTGCTGTGCTTTCCACTAATTACTGTGGAAGTTCTGATTATCATAATTATATGAGCTAGAATATTGATATACATCCAATAAGTACTCATATTAATATATTACAGCTATTAAAATCCCCTTTGATAAAATATATAAAATACTTCATTGTAACTCCTCTATTAGTAATATATGTATGTGTATGTATGAAGCAGAAATTGACAGGATCAGTCAGAATACACTACTGTAACTTGACAAGCAAACAGAATTAATTGTCATATGCTTTACTCACCAAATTGACATTGCTTTATTTTTCAGTGCACCTCTCTTTCCAGAAAATATTTTCATTTTAAGAACTCTTTATAATTTTCAACATGCAATCCTAGCATCTCTTGCTTTAATACTACAGTAAAATCAAGATAATTGAAAATGAATTTAATTTAAGCAATTTTTATAGCTTAGAATTCATATTTCACATGATTTAAAAGTCATAAAATTATATATTTTGAGATTAGAACTAAATAATGTCACAAATCATGGGGTTATGATTAACTTATGAATTTTCAAGTACCGTAAAACCTTAGTAATTTGGAAAACAGTACATCTGCCTTAGAAAGTTAAGTTATTGAAGCCCTTTTAAAAAAGAAGGCATGTTATGTAGCAAATGGGGATACTAAGCAATTTATGAGATGTCAATTATATTTTTAAGGAACTCTATTTTAATAATTAGGCAAGAATGCTTTGAACTTAGCATGCATTTTGTATTGAAGTGGATGCTTCTAAAGAAGTTAGAAGTTGAAGAATTTATCCTAAACTGTTAATATTATTGATGAGTTAAATTAATGTGATACTACTCTCCTAAATTTTGGTAATATAATTAATTAAATCAATCTGATAAATAAATCCATCCATTAAAATACCCTTTTATGACTTTTGGGGGCTTTGTACCATCAATTACCATCAACTACTCCTACCATCATCAATATCCCTTTCAGCTGACTATAAACATGTTCAAGTTTCAAACCAACAAAACCCTCCTTAGATCCCCTTCCTTTCATAGCCTGGCATCTCAAAATAGCAGCCCATATTTCTTAATCTTATGTTTTTATCCCTCACTTCTTGGCCCAGAGCAATCTGGTTTCTGCCTCTGGCTTTATACGGAAATTGACAAAATATTTTTCAGTCCCTATCTTACTTAGTCTCTGCACTCCTTGGTACTGACGGCTATTCTTTCTTAAAGTTGTCTTCTCTCTTGTCAATTTTCCTAAGTATTATGCCTTCCTAGTTCCCTTCTAGTCTCTTACACCGTTGATGCAGAGGCTCCTCGAAGGAGTCCCCACTTCGGTAGCTGGCCAGCTCACATTTCTTTTTTTTAATCTCATATATACTATCAGATATACAATGGTGGTGCATTTCAATGCTAGAGGACCCAGCTTTCCTGGTCATAACTGATTGATTCAGGGTCAGAAGTCTGACGCAAGCTGAACCATCAGGTGCATACTAAATGAATTACGCTATCTGGAATGAAGGCAGGAACAGGGAATCACTGGTAGTAAACCAATCACATTACTTCGAGCCTCCCAAGAGAGGGTACATAGGTAAATGGATCATTTTGGCCGAGGCCCCTGTAATAGCCCAGTTCCTTTCCTCCTCTGACTTACTGACTGCTCAAACAGTTTCTTTTTGGTTCTGTGAGATACGATAAATCCTTTCCCTGCTTAAGTGCCCAACAGCCACTTCTTTTTGTTTGTATAAATTAACAAGAGTAGTTTTTATTTAAGCAAATAAACATCTTGATTGGCTCCTCTCTCATCTCTGACATTGAACACTGATATTCACCACAGTTTTCTCTCTAGACCTGCTTCTCATTCTAAATACTTTCCTTGAGCATTTTCATTCAAAGCAATTACTTCTTTTTATGTAATTTAACTGTTGTAGATTTATTTTAATCTAAGCAATTTTGTCTTATTTTTGTTCATTGGATTTTTTCCCTCGTACCTCAAAAATCTCCTCCTATTAGTTTCATTTTATAGCATTCTCAACTCTCCTTATTTCCCTTGCCTGAACTGGAAAGAGGAATAGAGAACTTTGTCTTATGCTTCTCTTCTTATCCATCTCATGCTGGAATTATTGGTTCTCTTCTTACTTGGCATGCTTCTCATAACCTCTTTGATCTGTTATCTTGATGGTAAAAATTTCAAGTGTATGTCGCTAACTCTCCAAAATGGTCACACACATATCCAAGTACTTAAACTAGACAATGCACTTTGCTGATTCAAAGATCTCTTAAACTCAATATGTCCAAAATTTAATGCAAAATCTTTTTCTTAAAATGACTTTTCTTCCTATGTTATAGGGTCACCACCTATCTAATCTCCCTCTCCCATGCCTAGTATTGTGTAGGAAAACTATGGCATGGTCTGTCTTTTCTATGGCCTGCAAGCTGAGACTGGCTTTTTACATTTCTAACATGTTGTAAAAATTAAAAACAAAAAGAATATGCTAGGGTGGCCATATGTCATCCACAAACACTAAAAAATATTTACTATCTGGCCTTTAATAGAAAATGTTTGCTGACCTCTATTTTAAATGGTCATCAAATACTTTGACCCTTTCTCCTGCTAATATATTAAATGGTCACCACTGCTCTTAAAAGTAACTTCGCCTTCTTTCTGTACCAGCGTCCTAAATCTGGAACACTATCTGGTCTCCAAGACTCACATCTTGGGGTATAATAAGAAATTTGTATTTGGTTTTTGCTACTCCTACCCTCTTCATTACTTCGTCCTATGTGTCTCTTCCATTTGGCTATTATTGAGTTTTATCCTTTTTAATAAAACTGTAATCATAAGTATGGTACTTCCTGAGTTCTGTGAGTCATTCAAATGAATTAGTGAACCTGTGGGAGCCCCTGAATTTGTATCAGCCAGGAAGAGCAGGTATATCCAGTGCAGACCTCACTTGTTCACGTCTGAAATGGGGGCAGTCTTGTAGGACAAAGACTAACTTGCTGTGACTGTGCAAACTCCAGGTAGTCAGAGTTAGAACTGCTGAATTTAACTGTATCACCAGGATGCTATCTACAGTGCATACGGGCATTAGACTTCTCACGTTACAAACCAATTCAGATCAGTTCACTACCTTGCCTAAATACCACCGAAGATTTTAGTTATACATATTTATGTGTATGTAGGGGTGTGGGTACATACACATAAATATATATAACTATAGTTTGATTCCTAGGTCAGGAAAATCCTCTGGAGGAGGAAATGGCAACCCACTCCAGCATTCTTGCCTGGGAAATCCCATAGATAGAGGAGTCTAGTGGACTATAGTTCATGGGATTGCAAAAGAGTCGGACAATACTTACTAACTAAACAACAACAATTTCATCAAATTTAGCTATATTTTTCTGTCTTTGGTTAACACCATGAAATAGCTTTTTGCTATAACTCCTTCTACAAATAATGCTTTCAGTAGAAAAATATGTTTATAGAAGGTATTTACTTCATCAATGTAGGTAATACAACTTATAAAAACATATAACCATAATAACTTAATTTGTGTATTATCTTTAAACAGAAAAAAGTTATCTACAATTATGGATTACACTATTTTGGAATGAATTTTATCAACTCAAATCATTTTTTAAAATACTGTGAAAAGATAAAATATATTTGTGGTAAAAAACGAGGATTTTACATTCATTTATGTTTTCAAATAACATTTAAATGTGATACCTTAAAAGTCTTTCTAGTTTCCATCTACCAAAAAAGGAAATTAGATGAAAGTGATCTGTAAGGACCCTTCTAGTTTTAAAATCCTATTATTTTAATCATGTGATCTACTTCTTTAATGTTTAATTTTCTGTTATACTGCCTTTGCAGTATACTTCCTAATTCTACAGTTCAACAGACGGATAATGTGTTGTTGGTTATAAACAAATTCATATGAAATGACCTGAAAATTTATTTAAAATGCAATCAGTGAAAGTCAATATTGGATTTCTTCATGTTAAATCTGAAAAGCCATCACTAGACTTGCTTTTTACTTTATCTGCTGCTTAACATATCTCAACAGTGAATCTCTCGTATCAACATAGTCATCAGGATCCAAGCTGCAAATAATAGAGAGCGTCAGTGTCGATTTCGCTTTCTCACGCTTGCTTCCCTTCACTTCATCTGATTTTAATCATCCCTGTCAAACCACAAACAGCCCAAATTACCTTCATGACACAGAAGCTTTCAAGGAGCAGACAGAATCTCCACTTTCATTTAGCAACTACAAAAGAAAGCTGTCCAGCTGGACAAATATTATTTCCACACTTGACAATCTCTACAGTTGAGCGTGCATTTTAATTTTAACTAAACCTGCCAGGAGTTTGATATGCGCTTCTTGTTTCGTGTAGATTGACTCATAGGATTATCAGACCGATGACTGTAATTGTGATGAAAGAACCCAGTATTTTTCAACTAAAAGACGAATCATACACCAAAACAGAGGGACCAAAAGGAGCATATAAGAGGCAATGTGGAGGTATGGATTGTAGAAAGAAATCTACTTAAATTAGGTAATTTAATTACTAAATAAAGTCTAAAGATAACAGAACACATTCTTTGAAAAGGAAGAACTAATAAGTAAAAATAAAATGTAAAAACATTAAAATTTTATGCATAGAAACCCTTGAGAAATAGGTCCTAAGAATGAAGTCTAAAGAGATTTTAAAAATTGCTTTGGATTGACTCAACTTCAAAGTCAAATTTCTAGAATAGTTCTTTGTGTGAAATTACAATAAAACTGACGTCCCCTCTTTTTTTTCCAAATCTTTTTTTAAATGTTTTGGCCATGCTGTGTGGCATGTGGGATCTTAGTTGTTGCCCCACTACGGATCAAACCCACACCTTCTACACTGGATGCACAGTCTTAACCATTGGACCACCGAGAAAGTACCATAAAACTGATGTTCTTTACAAGATGTTAAAAAAAATGCACTCTATACCAATCAACATGTCCTATACACACAATGTGAAACTTCAAACAATTCAGAGTAAAAATGAATATTGATAGTAAGTTTGTAGAGGAGTAATAGAATAAATGTTACCTGTAGAGTTATACATAAATGATTATATCTTTGAAGCTTAATTTATGAAACTTAAATCTAAAAGTTTCAAATGGTGAAATATTTCTGGGAACATTTCCTAAGCTGGGCCTGAATTCTTCCGATGGTTCTAGAACCTCAAAGTTGCCAAGTGCAAGCCTTCCCTCCAGTCTGCTACACTCCACAGTCCCAGGCCCCTCCTTCCCCAGAGGAAGTGCTCTTGGGGCACTTTCTCCCCCAGATCCGGCTCAGACACCACAGCTCGGTTTCCCTCACCAGTCCCCTGTTCTGTCTCTTTCCCTTGGACCTCTGACTGAACAATTTCATCCGTGCCCATGTCTCCCACTACCGCTTGTGTTTGGAGCTCCTGTTTGAAGTGTCCAACTCCACACTGGATAAGTCCCTTGGATATTCCACAGGTACCTCAAACTCAATATGCCCCCAGTTTTATTACCTTTCCTCTGAGATGTCTTCATTTTCTCGAGGTCCCCATAGCAGCTAACAGCATCACTCTCAGCCTAGGTACTGGTCAGAAACGTGGGAGTCACCCCCACATTCTAACGCTCTCTCACGAATTACACTACCAGGTTTTGTCTCATTCAATCCTGTTCTCATACTGCACCTGTGAAATTCAAACTCCATCAGCTGGATTAATACAGCAGTTTGCTAAAGTGTCTCCCTATTTTCTGCATCATCTCCTAACACATTTTCTATCCTCCCACCAGAATGATCTTTGTAAAGGTGAGAAAGGAATCAGTGTTCACAGCAAGATTTCAACTCTAAGTGACTGGGAGATAAACCATACACTTAAGCAAAAGAGAAAAATCAAAGGAAAGAGCTAATTTTTAATTTGTATGGGGAAAGGGAGTGTTCGTTTTAGAAGTAACGAATTTTAAGTATAAGAATTACAGTCATATATAATAAACATAAAGCAATCATTTGGGAAAGGGGAAATGGAATTTAGGAAGGAGGGGATGAAGCATATATTATATAATTTATCATCTAAATTAGGAAATTTTTGGAATACAAAGCGTACTAAAATAAATAAAATTATATAATTTTTGAGATGTATACTCACAAATCAAGTAAGTGGCTTTATAATATATGTGGACCTACATAAAATTATATTCAAATTCTTTTTAAAAATTCTGATATCTATGCCTATTGAAGTAAAAAATCTTTATATTGACATCAAAAATACAAAAACAGATGGTTGTTAGTACATTACATATACTTTAATCAATTTCTTAGTTGTATCATCCCTCACAGTTTTCTAAAGAACGTATTTTTAAAATATGATCGCATTATTTTTATAACTTTCCAAGATACATTTTATGTTTAGTAAATTTTAAATTGTTGACATTGCCAAGTGACTTTTCTGTATACATTTTTTTCAGGTGCAAATCTACTGGTAAATAATATTAAGTTCAGAGCAAATTCACTACAGAAAAACATTGCCAATTTAAATTTGTAATAATGAAATACACAAATAATTTAGCCAAATTATTTTTACAGTTTTTACTTTTTTGCTTCTATGCAAACTGCCTTTTTTGACCAATAAGCTAAAAACACAAATCCATCAACTAAATATGTATGCTTATTTTCAATGTTTTGCTTGATTTAGATACTACAAACTTGCAGGTTTTTCCAGGTTAACTTCATTCTGAACCAAAATATATACTTATTTAATTAAAAATATGAGCTCCATCAAAATATTTCTCCCCATAAGTGTATGTATTTCAAAACACAATTATGGAATTTCACTGTTATATTTTATATATCATTTGAGTTCTTATAAATTAATTTGTTCAGTTTTCCCCTTGATTTCAGAGGGAAATAGTTCAAAGTCCTCCTGTTTACAAGCTCTGGGTTCAGTAACTGCAATTCCCTAAAATCTTCACATAAACTGAATTTTTTGACTTCCATTTGTTAAATGCTTTGACTAAATATTCCCAGTATATTTTGCTGGAAACTGCAAACAAAATTTAGAGAACATTTTAACAAAAGTATTTAATGCCATGGTAGGAACTTTAATTGATTTATAAACTTACTCTTCAAAGTCTCAAAAATTTCTAAAATCCAAACAGAAAAAATATATACAGCTATGCTTGTTATTTTTTATCAGCATCAACCTAACTATAAAAATTTACAGGCTGGTTATTTTGTGCATGTATAAGCATATTGGTACTTTTTGAGAATATATCTTCTATTTAGGTTGGTAGATTTTATAAACTCTTAGAGGCAATTATGAATTACACAAATATGTACAACATATTCTGAGTATACTACTCTCTGTAGGCTCTAAATTTATTCAAAATATTTTATGATGTTATATTCTACTTCAGAATATTTTTTACATCACCAAGACCAAGTAATTTTACCATGTATGTTGCAGTTTGTCATTCAATTTACAATAGTACTCACAATATCACAATTCATGCAATATCACAATTCACAATATCACAATTGGAGAAGGAAATGGCAATCCACTCCAGTACTCTTGCCTGGAGAATCCCATGGAGGGAGGAGCCTGGTAGGCTGCAGTCCATGGGGTCGCAAGGGGTCGCAAAGAGTCAGACACGACTGAGCAACTTCACTTTCACTTCACAATATCATGTGTTTCACATTTTACAGAAAGAACTTCTGAATGCTTTACTTTGATCCCACGTATTAGACAAGAAACTTGAACCATTATTGGAATTGATCTTTTTACTAGAAATATACAATGATACTGAAGTAAAACTGCATCGTTTAAGAGCTGGTAAAGTTCTTTTAACAGAGACAATACAGTAACAGTTACTGTTTCACCTTCCATACATGCACAAGAAAACCTGAAACTGAATATGAGCGGAATTAATTTAGTACAGTCACTCGATCTAAATGAAAAGTCACATTTCACAGTGTGTGTGTGCTCAGTCGCTTAGTCATGTCCAATTCTTTGCGACCCCATGGACATAGCCTGGCAGGCTCCTCTGTCCATGGGATTTCTCAGGCAAAAATACTGGAGAGGGGTGCCACTTCCTTCTCCAGGGGATTGTCCCGAGCCAGGGATCGAACTTGCATCTCCAGCGGCTCCTGCACTGGCATACAGATTTTTTATTATTATTATTTATTTCAGCTGTGCTGGTTCTTCATTGCTGTGTGGGCTTTTTCCTAGTGGCGGGAGGCAGGGTTCTCACTGTGGTCGCTTCTCTCGTTGTAGAGCACAGGCTCAACAGTTGAGGTGCACAGGCTTTGTTGCTCATCTTCCCAAACCAGGGATCAAACCTATGTCTCCTGCACTGGCACAGAGTGGTACACAAATGTACCTTCTGCAGTGAAGCATCAATCATGAAAAAGTCATATTTTCAGGCACGGTCTGAAAATAAGACTGTGCAATAGATGCTGATGCTTCTATGTCTTCTTGTTTTCATGTGGTCTGTGATATCACTACAGCCTCCATAGTGTGGGTTACACATTTAATTCTTGTTGGCAAGTCAAATGAAATTTAGTACTACTAACCGATGAATGTTCAGTTATTTTCCTTCTCTCCTCCCTCCCAAATCACTGTCACCAAAAACAGTTGTTACAAAATAAAAAATGTGTTATCCTACAATAAAACAAATAGTTGTAGATGTATATCATATGATACATAATAAAATCCTTATAGCAATATAAAGCTGGTATTGTATTCACTCTATGGTAAAATTGAATACAGGGTGAGAAATGTGCAATCCACAGGCCAAAGCACAGGCTCAGCACAACTGGTTTTGCATCAAGTGGCCAGCAGAGCTGGCAGCCCGGAGCATTCTGCCACTGCCACCCCCTGAGCTCCAAAGGAGCTAGCTGATCTAACTGCTGGAGAGCATTTACTTTATCAGCAAGCATCCTTCCTGCTCTCCTTGAAAAAGATGTGCTAGCTTATATTACTTCTGGAAAGCACTGGGAAACAGAAATGGGAAGTGGCCAATTTAACCATATGTTACAGTGAGAATTCTGTTCACTGTACTGGTGTCTCAAATATGAGGACACGCCAGGATGGAGACAAGCAAGGTGCAGGTCTATCAAAACCTATCCTGGTTTATTTATGCGTAACTATCAAATAAGGCTTCATTCAAAAATAAAAACTCTGAGACAAAAGCTAAACTGATGAAATACTGAGATGAAAGGCATAAGGTGGGACTATTCCTGGGCCAACTGAATATATAATGTGATGTCAGTTCATGGGATCTTTTACATCTTTTTAAAAATTATTGATTTACTTATTTTTGGTTGCACTGGGTCTTCTTTGCTGCATGTGGGGTTTCTCCAGTTGCTGAGTTGCTGTGATAGCTTCTCTTGTTGCGGAGCACAGGCCCCAGGTGCACGGGCTCTGGTAGTTGTAGTGCATGGGCTCAGCAGCTGGAGCTCACGGGCTCGAGTGCAGGGGCTCAGGAGTCGTGGCACATGAACTTCAGTTGTGTGCGGCACGTGCACTCTTCCCAGACAAGGGATCAAACCCGTGTCTCCTGCATTGGCAGGCAGATTCCTATCCACTGTACCACCTGGGAAGTCCAGTACATGGAATATTTTCAATATCAATATAACATATATAAAATGAAACGAAACCTATGAAAAACGAAAATCCAGCTTTGTATGGCACGAGATGGAAAGATTTCCAGAATGCTATAGCGTTTTCTTAGAAAAGTAAATTGTAAAACTATATATGCATCATGATACAATGCAATACTTTAAAAAAAACCAACCCCTATCCTCCTCAAAATCAGGAAGGATATTCAACAAATCAGCAGCAGTGCTAAGCTGTGGGTGGTAGAACTAAAAAGGAACAGGGAAAAGGAAATTTTTGCTCTTTATAATCATTTTTTGTTTGAACTTATAATGAGCATGTCTTACTTTTAACGCATTAGAAACAAAAACAAACAAATATTACAAGGCATTAGCTAATGTAGTATTAACTGAGTGGTTCAAGTAACAAGCGATCCAGAAGTTCCGTAAGACATTCCCTTTGGGCAGAAGAAAAGAGAGGTCAAGTTGCCAAAGAAAAGGAAGATAAAGGTGGAAGTCCAGTGATCTCACAAAATCCGTAGCCTCACAGGGCCCCCTAGTTCCAAGACACTTAATCTCTCCCTGTATATAGATTCAAACACTTTCCAGTTCTGTGAATGATCCAACAGCTAGTGACCGGAGGATATAAGGAGCCTCAGCCAGACAGTAAATAAGAGAAGTAATTCATCAGTTTGTCTCCTGTCCATTTCTCTTTTCTTCTGCAGCCTGGGCTCTTACTAACTTCTAATTGTCAACGTGTAATCAGGTCCTCAACATGAGGTTTCTTTGTATGTAATGGGATCCTACTGCTAGACCTCAGCCACAACTGTCTGCTCCACACTCACCAACAGGGTGCCCTGGTAATGAAAACAGTGAGACCATTCCTGGAGCATATAGAGAACTGCTTTGCAGAACCAGAACAGAAAATTCACAAATGAAAACAGCGAAAGATAAAATTGGAGAGGTATGCCATGGCTAGCGGGATATGCTGAGGCCTTTTATTCTGCAGGAGGAAAATATTTGTACTTTTATTCTACAGAGAATATGGAGTCATAAAAGGTTTTCTTCTGTTTTTTCTTACTAAGGCAGTACATGACTACTGTTTTACAAATATTTATTAAACAGGGTGTTAAGACGGTTTGGTGTGGGGTGAGAGAAGAGATGTAGGAGGATCAGTTAGAAGGACAGTGAGTTAATCCAGATGAAGGTGATGATGACTAGGAAGAGGATGGGACCGTGAGGAAAGGAAAGACAGCTTTTGAAATGACTTTCCAAGGTAAGACTAGATAAGAGTTTGGGGTCACTACCAAGGCAGGCAATTACAGCTGAGAGCACAACCAGGCAGGTGTGACATGTCCCAGGCATTAGAAGCTTGGACTTTAGACCAAGTCATCAGAGACACCAGACAAAACTAGAGTCATGCTAAGAGCCAGAAAATGTGTGGATATGTCGTCAGAAAGTAGCAAAGGGTAAAATCCAGGGTGAGGCTCTTCCTTGGCAATAAAAAAAAAAAAAGACCAATTACAACAGAAAGAGCTAAGAGAGGTGGGTATCATACAGAGCAGGGCATCTTGTTGACAATGCCTCTCACAGTCTTGTGGATGGCAGCCACAGATACCAGGCAGGGCATGCCCAAAGCAGCCTTCAGGAAGCTAGCTGGGGAGTGGGTGACTACAAGGGTTGCCAATAAGATTTTCTGCTTGGTTGGGCCACAGGACAGGCCAGGGCAGTCAGATGATGCTATTGGGGAATTTACATAGAAAGGGCTAAATTATTACAAAGCAATTCTGAAATTTCATCCTGGATAACAGAATGGTAGTTTATGAATAGATTTTTTAAAAAAACGTAGGAGGAAAATGTTAACAGAACGCACAACAAAACAATTTTCAGTTCAGTTCAGTTCAGTCGCTCAGTCGTATCCAACTCTTTGCAACCCCATGAATCGCAGCACGCCAGGCCTCCCTGTCCATCACCAACTCCCGGAGTTCACTCAGACTCACATCCATCGTGTCAGTGATGCCATCGAGCCATCTCATCCTCTGTCGTCCCTTTCTCCTCCTGCTCCCAATCCCTCCCAGCATCAGAGTCTTTTCCAATGAGTCAACTCTTTGCATGAGGTGACCAAAGTACTGGAGTTTCAGCTTTAGCATCATTCCTTCCAAAGAAATCCCAGGGCTGATCTCCTTCAGAATGGACTGGTTGGATCTCCTTGCAGTCCAAGGGACTCTCAAGAGTCTTCTCCAACACCACAGTTCAAAAGCATCAATTCTTCGGCGCTCAGCCTTCTTCACAGTCCAACTCTCACATCCATACATGACCACAGGAAAAACCATAGCCTTGACTAGACGGACCTTAGTCGGCAAAGTAATGTCTCTGCTTTTGAATATGCAATCTAGGTTGGTCATAACGTTTCTTCCAAGGAGTAAGCGTCTTTTAATTTCATGGCTGCAATCACCATCTGCAGTGATTTTGGAGCCCCCAAAAATAAAGTCTGACACTGTTTCCACTATTTCCCAATCTATTTCCCAAGAAGTGATGGGACCAGATGCCATGATCTTCATTTTCTGAATGTTGAGCTTTAAGCCAACTTTTTCGCTCTCCTCTTTCACTTTCATCAAGAGGCTTTTTAGTTCCTCTTCACTTTCTGCCATAAGGGTGGTGTCATCTGCATATCTGAGGTGATTGATATTTCTCTCGGCAATCTTGATTCCAGCTTGTGTTTCTTCCAGTCCAGCGTTTCTCATGATGTACTCTGAATATAAGTTAAATAAGCAGAGTGACAATATACAGCCTTGGCGTAGTCCTTTTCCTATTTGAAACCAGTCTGTTATTCCATATCCAGTTCTAACTGTTGCTTCCTGACCTGCATACTTCCATATCTGCATGATTTTGAACGGATTATACAAATTGGTAATGTCCAGAATAGAGACGCAGCAGATATAGGAGTGGAACACATGGGAAAACATAGTGCTTGTAATGTCACACTGAAGTCCAGGAGACCAAAACTCAGAGAGTATCTTTCAAACTTTTTGAATTATGACCTACAACGTTCAAACAAAATGCATTGCAATCTAATGTGTAGGTGTGCACACATATCTTAAACGAAAGTCTCATGAAACACTGCTTCTCTTGCTTTGATCTGTTCCATTTCATCCTATTTTATTCCTTTTTACCACTTCTTTTTATTCTTTTTTACTACTTCTTCTTGGAAGGACTGATGTTGAAGCTGAAGCTACAATATTTTGGCCACCTGATGCGAATAGCTGACTCATTTGAAAAGACCCTGATGTTGGGAAGGATTGAGAGCAGGAGGAAAAGGGGACGACAGAGGATGAGATGGCTGCATGGCATCACCGACTCAATGGACATGAGTTTGGGTGAACTCCAGGAGTTGGTGATGGACAGGGAGGCCTGGCGTGCTGTGGTTCATGGGGTCGCAAAGAGTCAGACACGACTAAGCGACTGAACTGAACTACTTCTTTCTTTAAATGTTGCCCATAGGCTCTAAATTGATTACAGCACCTGAATTTTGGCTTAGAGATTTTTAGATTAAACAGACTTTTGTGGTTATTTTGTAGACTCATCTGCACAGATATGACTGATAAATCCAAAAGATATATTCTTTGAGAAAAGGTAAAAAAAAAAAAACAAGAGAAAAGCAGAAAAATTAAAGACTGGCTTGGGAACCACTGATGGGTGGAGAGGACAAATAAGAAAGTTGGGTCACAGGATGGAAAAACACTAGTATCAAAGAGGACAATGTTGCCAGAAGGAAGGGGAGTCAACAAAAGCTCTTTTCAATTCATGTCTTCGCCACTACTGCAGTGGTTCTCCAGGGGTACTCGAGGACACTAGTTTAAGTAGAATCACTTTGGCCATTTGTTAAAAATTCAAACACCCAGGTGGGCCTCATCCCAGGCCTAACGAACTGAACTTTCTGGGTATGTGTCCCAGAATTGACAATTTAAAAGTTTCCCAGGATATTCTTTTCACTGACTATTTTTATCTTAGTGCCTTCCACAAATGAGATTTCAAAGTGGTACTTTTCAGGAACATGCAGCCTCACTTCACACATTAGATGCAATCTTAAATAGCTGTTAAGTGAGTGCCTGCACACTAAACCATTACTCCCCTAAAGACTATCATGATTAACTGTATGTACAACATCAGAACAATGTCCAAAAGAAAACAAGCAGCTTCTGAAGCATTCAGCCTTTAAACAGACACCTTATTCTGACTGTTCTGTACTACTTCTCCAAGTGGTTGGCCAAATGGGCATACAAGCCTCATTCATTAGTTTTATTTTGTTTAAAAGCAGACACTACATTTAAAAATTTACTATGCCGTCACGTTTCATGTTGATTTTGAATTGAGTGCACTGGACTTACTAGTTAAGTACCACAATGAAGTGGTGTTTAGGAGAACTCACAGGCAGAAAGTGCCGCAAGGAGAGAGTTTGCAGAAAATACAAAAACTAAAATTTATGATTTGGACTCTAACAGTAAAGATATCCCTTTACATGGTAAGCCCTGCTAACAAAAATATTTGCCAGTTTATTAACAAGTATGAGATGAGACTTCATTCTACTCTTTAAGATGGGAATCATAACTAACAACATCCATAGCAGAAAACATTTATCACTTATATCAGGTGATATCAGGTTCTGTTTTAAAACCTTGCCATGGATTAACTTGTTTCATCTTCACAACAACCCTGTGAAGTAAGTACAGTTTTAGATCTCATTCCCAGAAGATGAAGCTGACATAAAGAGAGCTACGTAACCTTCTTGGGGTCTATAGCTAGAAATAGGAGCTGAGGTTCACACATAGGCAGTCTGTCTAGAGTCTGCATTCAAAGGCAGTGTGCTACAATGTGATTGTGAGAAAGTCTCAGATATAGAGGTAGCTAGCTGCCCAGTAGAAAGACTTGCTGTTTATGGTCTAGGGTTTTTGTTTTTTTTTTCTTTTGGTTCTTTATACAAGTTATTTCCAGATAGCTTGGATCGCTGTTTACATTTAGTTATTAATTTTTTTATGATGCACTTTATATATAAGAGGAATACTCAAGATAGCATATAAGATGTGATACTGGGGTGGAGTCAGAGAGTCTGCATTTCTGAGAAGTTCCCAGGTAATGGTGATACTGCTGGCTTGGGGACCGCACTTTGAGTAGTGGGGGCTTAGGGTGTGAGATCTGGGATAACAATGCTAGTGGTGGAATTCTAGCTCCATTACTTACTAGTTTTATAATGTTCTCCTTGTGTGCCTCTACCATATCTATAAAATACTGAGATCAATACAGTGTTGTTATGAGGTTACATGAGATAATCCATGGATACTATTTAGAACAGCTGCTGGAATACAGAAAATACAGTAAATACTATCTCTTTATTACAGAAAACTATTAAAAGCATATATTGTATCATATTAGAAAGCCATTTACAGAATTGACTGATGTAGCAAAACAATAAATTCTTATCATTTTTTCAAGTCACTAGAACATCACTGTACACTGAAGGACATTTAATTCACGTTAGACCCAGTATCCAACTTTACTAATTACATAAATCTGGAACTGTTCTAAATGAACTGGCGTAAAGGCTTTGGACTATGTTATTTAAAGAGATTATTTTGTTTCTATGCCAGAAAGCTTTTTCTACATTGTAGCTGTGCACTGAGTTCCAGCTCATTTATTCAAATAGCTTTCTTTGAATTTAGAAAGATATTTTTGTTTTAAAAATTTATTTTAATCAAATAGAAATCAGAACTGGTTTAGTATGAAAAATAATAATGACTTTAAACATTTGTTCAAGTAAGAGCACTAGTATAGTTTAGATAAATGTGGAAGAGTTAGCCAAATCCTTCACAGACAACTTTATACATTTTCACACCACTATCCAATGCAGCCTAATTACCTCATGCTAGAATCACAATGGTGATATCACTCACCTAGAGCTAGACATCCTGGAATGCAAAGTCAAGCGGGCCTTAGGAAGCATCACTATGAACAAAGCTAGTGGAGGCGTTGGAATTCCTATTTGGGATTTGGAATTCCTATTAGGAATCTGGAATTCCTATTAGGATTTGAGCTATTTCAAATCCTAAAAGATGATGCTGTGAAAGTGCTGCACTCAATACGTCAGCAAATTTGGAAAACTCAACAGTAGCCACAGGACTGAAAAAGATCAGTTATCATTCCAATCCCTAAGAAAGGTAATGCCAAAGAATGTTCAAACTACCAAACAATTGCACTCATCTCACATGCTAGCAAAGTAATGCTCAAAATTCTCCAAGCCAGGCTTCAATAGCGCATGAACCATAAACTTCCAGATGTTCAAGCTGGTTTTAGAAAAGGCAGAGGAACCAGAGATCAAATTGCCAACATCTGCTGGATCATTGAAAAAGCAAGAGAGTTCCAGAAAAATATCTATTTCTGCTTTATTGACTATGACAAAGCCTTTGACTGTGTGGATCACAACAAACTGGAAAATTCTTAAAAAGATGGGAATACCAGGCCACCTGACCTGGCTACTGAAAAATCTGTATGCAGGTCAAGAAGCAACAGTTAGAACTGGACATGGAACAACAGACTGGTTCCAAATAGGGAAAGGAGTATGTCAAGGCTGTATATTGTCACCCTGCTTATTTAACTTATATGCAGAGTACATCATGTGAAATGCTGGGCTGGAGGAAGCACAAGCTAGAATCAAGATTGCCAGAAGAAATATCAATAACCTCAGATATGCAGATGACACCACCCTTAAGGCAGAAAGTGAAGAAGATCTAAAGAGCCTCTTGATGAAAGTGAAAGAAGAGAGTGAAAAAGTTGGCTTAAAGCTCAACATTCAGAAAACTAAGATCATGGCATCCAGTCCCATCACTTCATGGCAAATAGATGGGGAAACAATGAAAACCGTGAGAGACTTTATATTTTGGGGCTCCAAAATCATTGAAGATGGTGACTGCAGTTGTGAAATTAAAAGACGCTTACTCCTTGGAAGAAAAACTATAACCAACTTAGACAGCAGGTTAAAAAGCAGAGACATTACTTTACCAACAAAGGTCCATCAAGTGAAAGCTTTGGTTTTTCCAGCAGTCATGTATGGATGTGAGAGTTGGGCCATAAAGAAGGCTGAGTGCCAAAGAACTGATGCTTTTGAACTGTGGTGTTGGTGAAGACTCTTGAGAGTCCTTGGACTGCAAGGAGATCCAACCAGTCCATCCTAAAGGAGATCAGTCCTGGGTGTTCATTGGAAGGACTGATGCTGAAGCTGAAACTCCAATACTTTGGCCACCTGATGCAAAGAACCGACTCATTGGAAAAGACACTGATGCTGGGAATGACTGACGGCAGGAGAAGAAGGGGGTGACAGAGGATGAGATGGCTGGATGGCATCGTCAACATGATGGACATGAGTTTGAGTAAGTTCCAGGAGTTGGTGATGGACAGGGAAGCCTGGCATGCTGCCGTCCACGGGATCACAAAGAGTCGGACCACAACTGAGCGAAGAACTGAACTGAACTGGGAAACAGTAAAAGCTGGAGAGTCAGTGAAGGAGGAGATATGAACTATGAAGTCTTATATTTGGGGTTGGCCAGTATATTTGAGTCAGCCAGAAAAGATCAATAAATAATTTGTCTCTCTTTCCACTTTTCATTTCTCTAACATGGGTGATGAAAGAGACAACTGTGAGACAGATTCTGATGTTTATTTTTCTAAATTAAAACCATATTCAGCATATGACCTGCCCAGTGAGATCATGACAGATAAGAATCAAGGAAATGGGTGGAATTATTTTTCTCTCCTCTTTCCCTTCTCTCCCTGCAGAATGGAGTAAGGAAGGCTCCATGCTCCTCCTTGAATGTCCAATGGGGTACGAGAATTTTTTTTTTTAAACATTCAACAAAATACAACACAACAGATTTTTACTTTATATTTGCTTTCTAAACAAGTGTTACCTTAAAAAAAATCACATTTACCCCCAAATCTGCATAAAAGTGTTTATATAAAAGGCTGGCATATGGAAAAATTTAAGGTAGAGTTACCTATACTTAATTATACTGAATAAGGATACTTCTATTGAAATAATTGTCAGGATTAACTTGTACTCCAAGTGAAAAAACAATCACCTGTGGGAATTATGATTCTTAATATCTAGGGATGATAATCAACAAAATTGGGTAGTTTGGGTTAGAGGAACAAGAACACAATTATACCAACATCATGTTTTGTCATTTGGGCTTACAATGGTCTGAATCAAAATCTTGAAAAACAGAAATTTACCAAATGCATGAGCTAACTTTTTCCACTTACAAGGCAGGTAATAGCTGTATCTCAATATCAGAGAGTCAAGGAATTTCACTTCAGTGTGACCTATTTATGCCTCTCAGATGCATCATATGCATTTTTTAATGACCCCGAACCAAAGGAAATGTAGAAACCTATTTGAAGAGCTGACATTAAGGTTGTGACACCAGTGAAAACAACAAGAGAATCTAAAGTTAAACTGACACACAATCCCCAAATCAGTCTGTTACACTCCTAATTTAAAAATCAGTTACTATGTGAAAAAGTGATGGCGTGTCAGCCTTTGCTTTGAAACCCCTGAATTTTGTCATTTGGTGTTTGTGTCACAACCTTAATATTATTTAAATATACTTTTAATATCTATTATTTAAAAAATATCTTTGAATTGAAGATACTCTGAAGCTTTGAAGAAGTCAACCTCAAAGCAGTGCATTCCTAGCATGCCACTTTTATTAGAAGTGGTGCATAAAACATTTCCTGTTGACAAATCTAATTCATTAAAAGGTGAGATGGATGCATTTTAAAATAACCGGCTGGCATCATTATCTGCAGCACCTTTTATAAATTATTCCTCTTTTCCCTTTTGACTGAACTTGTCACAGTTCTCTCTTTCAGAGTCTGAGTGTTATGCCTTATAGTCAATGCTTTCAACATGTTTAGACAAGTCATAAGGTAAACAAGCAGTGGTACTTTATTTTCTAGAAATGAGAAAGGGTAGCAGAAGTATTTACAGATAATTCCAGTCAATTCATTGATTTTTAGCTAAGGACAAAGAAAGTCAGCTAGTGGTAGTTTCATCTTACACAAAGGATTTAAAAATAAAACTATACTGTTTGAGGAAAAGGGAGAATTTCAAAGAAAGGAACATAAAGAGAGATGCTGGCAGCCCTGCTGCAGTATTGTGCAGAAGACTTACTTTAAAATTGAATTGTGCTTCCCCTGACATCGGAGATCAGGTACATCATAAAGCTGACAGCTGGCTGGCATGCTGCCTTCCTAAAGGAAAATGCTAACTGCATTTCTCTTAGAGGCCAAAGGAATAGAATTATAGAAGCTTTCAAGCAAACTGGGAGGATGGAGGACAAATCATTTAAAATATGATGAAAGGCATTTCTTACCTAATTTTGTTTCAGAAGATTCTGAGAATGGGCTGGTCTTCTAATCCTAACGTAGGTGGTAACTTATTTCCTTCTGAGGTGTCAGTAGAAGGGCTGCCTTTTCGTCAGTGTCTTCAGCAGCTTTTTTCCAAAATATACAAAGCACACCTACAAAATAATTAGATACAGCTTTATCACCCAGATGGAGGAGGCACAGTCACAACGTTACTGATCTACATTGGCAGTGACAACACTACCGTTAAGGTATGACATACAGACCCGATCCAGGAGATGCTAGAAACACAGAAAGGCATCCTGAAGTTGGGGCACCTTAAAAAAGCTTCTTAACAAGACGACTCAGATTATTGGCACATGGATAACAGATGCACCTTACAAATATGCACAAAGTATCCCTTCTATTATCATTGAGTTTTCAAATGTTCCTAAAGAAATGTAGATCACAGACAGTAAGGGATGGCTGCACCATATGAATCAAGCAATACCTTGCAGTACAATTATAGCTTTCTCGTTTAATTACCAGTTGCCCCAGAACTGTTTCTTAAAGCCATACTTGGGACATCCCTTGAGGTCCACTGGTTAAGATTCCAAGTTTCCAATATAGGGGGCCTGGGTTCGACTCCCAGAGAACTAAGATTCTACATGCTGCATGGTGAGGCCAAAATATTACAAAATAAATTTTAAAGTTAAAAATAAAAAAAATCATTTCCCCACTCTTCTAGGTTATCTTGATAAAGTAGATTCTGACTTAGCTGATCTGGGGTCAGGACCTGACATTCTGTGTTTCTAATAACCTCCCAAGTAAAGTCACCAAAGAGATGAGTCTGTGGTCTAAACATTCACTAGTGAGGTTCTACCAATCTATCTGACTTTGCCTGCACCAAAATATACTGCAGTTATTCTTGTTTTTTGGCCCTCCGTCTCTCTATATAATTTTTAAATCTTTTGTCAAGTCTCCTCCCCTCAAAAATACACATAAATTTGATTGAATTGATCCAATTGGGCACCTATAAAATCTTGTTTCCCAAAGCCATGTGTATTACATATCATTCCATTTATTGAGGTCCTATTGTCACAAAATGATGCTTTATTATTTCCTCATGGGAGTTTTGCACATCTCATTATGTTACATTTATTCCCAGGAACTTCATATTTTGAATGTTACTAATATCTCTTTGCAAGGGCTTTTTCATGTTTTGTTTATATTTGTGTAATTTTGTACATCAATATGTTTAGCCAGGATATCTGTAAAACTCTTACTACATTTTTCTGTACCTTGACATCATGAACATTCCAAAATCTATAATTATTTCTTTATCTTGCCTTACTAAAAGGAAAAGAAAAGAAGTCAAATAGTAAGTATATTATTTAATAGAAAAAAAAAAGCTATTTGATGATTTGTGATCAGCCAAAATGATCTCTTCATTAGGCTTGAAAGTGAAAGTGAAAGTGAAGTTGCTCAGTCCTGTCTGACTCTTTGTGACCCTGTGGACTGTAGCCTACTAAGCTCCTCCATCTGTGGGGTTCTCCAGGCAAGAATACTAGAGTAGGTTGCCATTTCCTTCTCTAGGGGATCTTCCCATCCCAGGGATCGAACCCTGGTCTCCTGCATTGCAGGCAGACGCTTTACCTTTTGAGCCACCTCAACTATAAAACTAATATGAAGAAGGCTCTAGATATTTCTCTCAATATTTATTGATTGTTCTCATACTTCTTACCTTTCCCTGGTATCTGAAATACCAGTGCTTAAATGTTGCTAACATCTATTATCCCAAGCTGATATCCAGCTAAAACTTCATCAGAAACAGACGAAAACCCTCATGGACAACTTGGCCAGTCTAGGAATTAAATTTGAACAAAATAGAAAACAGAGGAATTCTAATGAGAGACATGGTTCAGTTTGGTTAAAGAACTAAGTGGAGATGCCCACTCTAGGGAGCCATTATAGAGATACAACATATTACTTATACTCCATATCTGAAATCACAAGATTTCATGGAAAACCGTAAATAACTGAAATTGCTTTCCTGATGACAATGTCAGCCTGTAGAGTGAATTGTCCTTCAATGATAACTTTTAACAGCTTGACCAAGGGAAAAAAATCAAGACTTGCTTTTCTAGAAACTCTCAACATTGCTAATATTGCTTGCCTGAAAAAATCTAAGTGTACACAGGGAAAAGAAAATGTAAACCCAAAAGTAAATGTGGGGTACAGAATCAGGCAAAGAAAGAGAAAGAGGCAGTAACTAAAATAATGATAACCACTACAATAATAATAAAAAAATACAACAAACTGTTCTTTAAAATGGATTTATAATCCATGAAAAAAATAACTATGACGAAACATGGCAATGCAGAATGGCATCACCAGTTCAATGGACAAGAGTCTGAGCAAACTCTAGGAGATCGTGAAGGACAGGGAAGCTTGGCGTGCTGCGATCCATGGGTCACAAAGGGTCGGAAACGACTGAGTGACTGAACACACAGAAAATCCTGAAAAGAACAGGTGAGAGCAGGACCCAAGAAGCTGTGGTACGTATATACAATGGAATATTACTCAACCATAAAAAGAATGAAATAATGCCATTTGCAGGAACATGGATGGACCTAGAGATTGTCATATTAAGTCAAAGAAAAATAATCAAATTGCTTACATGTGGAATCTAAACAAATGATACAAATGAACTTATGCACAAAAACAGAAACAGATTCACAGAATTTGAAAAGAACTTTACAGCTACCAAAGGGGAAAGGTAGAGGCAAAGGAGGAATAAATTAGGAATTTGGGATTAACATATACACACTGCTATACATAAAACAGAGTACTAGGAAAGGTAGCATGGGTGCCCCCATAGAAAAATCTGCCTCATTCTGGCTTCAGCAGACTTCCAGCATAATCATGGTTACCCACCTATTCAATCTAAAGCAAACTGTACCATTAAATCGGTGCCATCCAAATATAGTTTCTAGGCAGCTTTTGGACTTGCTTCTTTGTAATATGAATGCACAGCCAAGGACTATCGGGTATTTGAAGAAAATTGTTTTGCTTTGTGTTCACATCTGAAACCAATATAAAACAAAAATGTGCCCCAAAAGAAGATGGAGGTGAGTCAAACCTTAGAGCTAGACAAAATTGAAAGACACAACCATTTTTAGTCACCCAGTCACCCATAAATAGACCAAAGGAAGATAACAATTTGAGGAGTATTGATATCTGAAAAACTACTCATTTTTAGGTAAGAAAACTAGGACCCTGTTGTATTCTAGCCGAGAGGTGCTCTTATCGATATCAACCACAATTCAATGAGTACAGAGGTTCTTCCAGAGTGGGGGAGATCACCAGAACTTTGCAGAGGTCAAAGGGGGCTCAGTGGTACTTGAGTGGTGGGTAATGCCAGCCTTCTGCAGTGTTTCACTGGAAGTGATGGCCTTACAACAGGGAGCAAGCACAGAGAGTCAACAGCTCTATTAATCCAAGTTATGTTCACCCCTGGGGCAAGCACATTCTTGACTATGGCTAAGAATATGTCCAATGGAGGCCTGAGAGGAACAAAGCTACCCGCACATTGCTGAGGCTGAACAATCACAGCACAGAGGAAATGTGAAAGAGTTCAGTAGAAACCAAAGTGCAGAACACTTGAAAACAATATAAATTTTAAATGTGTTCCTCTATCAATACAGAGATTCATGAGCAGATGACAGATAACTTACTGAAAGTGTTTGCACTTGAAGTGCTTGCGCACATTCACTGTCTGGCCATCAGCTTATCATTTAAGTTTCACAGAGAGAGAGAGGCAAGTCCCAGAAATCCAAATGTAAAATTAATTAGAAGAATCTCAAAAAGAAATAAAGAAAAAGTACATAAGTGGCTACCTATCACAAGGGAAATCGATGTCACTGATTTAATTTAGGCAAATTGCTAAACAAAAAAACAAGCAAATAAAGCAGTTAACAGGGAGAAAAAAAAAAATCAGAATCCAGAGTTGCCACAATATATGATCTAAAATATCTACTTTTCAACAAGATATTGTGAGATATGTAAGGAGGGGAAAAGTGGCCAATAGAAACTGGGTATCTCTAGATACCGAATTTAAACACAGACTTTAAAGCAGAATTATAAACACATTCAATGAACTTCAAAGGTGACCACACTTAAAAAACAAAACAAAAGTAGGGCAATGATGAATTTAAAAAAAAAATGAAATTCTCAATGACGAGAAAAAATGTTGGAAAACAACTAAGTGGAAATTTTAGACTTGAAAAGTATATTAAGTGAAAATTCAGTTTAGGAACTTGACAACACATTCAAGATGACCTAAAGGATCAGTGAATTTAAGAGTGCTGTGCTTTAGTGGCTCAGTCATGTTTGACTCTGCGCGCAAATGGGCTGTAGCCTTCCAGGCTCCTCTGTCCATGGGGGACTCTCCAGGCAAGAATACTGGAGTGGGTTGACATGCCCTCTCCAGGGGAATCTCCTGAATACAGGGATCAAACCCAGGTCCCCTGCACTGCAGGAGGATTCTTTACTGTCTGAATCACCAGGGGAGCCCAAGAATACTGGAGTGGGCAGCCTATCCCTTTGCCAGGGGATCTTTCTAAGCCAGCAATCAAACCTGGGCCTCCTGAATTTCAGGCGGATTCTTTACCAGCTGAGCTACCAAGGAAGACAAGTGGATTTAAAATTAGTTCAGCCAGTTGCTCAGTTGTGTCCGACTCTTTGCGACCCCATGGACTGCAGCACGCCAGGCCTCCCTGTCCATCACCAAATCCCAGAGCTTGCTCAAACTCATGATAGAGTCGGTGATGCCATCCAACCATCTCATCCTCTGTCCTCTACTTCTCCTAACTTCAGTCTTTCCCAGTGAGTAAGTTCTTCACATTAGGTGGCCAAAGTACTGGAGTTTCAGGTTCAGTATCAGTCCTTCCAATGAACACTCAGGACTGATCTCCTTTAGGATGGACTGGTTGGATCTCCTTGTAGTCCAAGGGACTCTCAAGAGTCTTCTCCAACACCACAGTTCAAAAGCATCAATTCTCTGGCCTCAGCTTTCTTTATAGTCCAGGATGTAAAGGCACTGGCAAAGTGCGGCTCTTGAGTTAAAGGCCCATGAGATTTGTGACACTGTACAGGAGACAGGGATCAAGACCATCCCCATGGAAAAGAAATGCAAAAAAGCAAAATGGCTGTCTGGGGAAGCCTTACAAATAGCCGTGAAAAGAAGAGAAGCGAAAAGCAAAGGAGAAAAAGAAAGATATAAGCATCTGAATGCAGAGTTCCAAAGAATAGCAAGGAGAGATAAGAAAGCCTTCCTCAGCGATCAATGCAAAGAAATAGAGGAAAACAACAGAATGGGAAACACTAGAGATCTCTTCAAGAAAATCAGAGATACCAAGGGAACATTTCATGCAAAGATGGGCTCGATAAAGGACAGAAATGGTATGGACCTAACAGAAGCAGAAGATATTAAGAAGAGGTGACAAGGATACACAGAAGAACTGTACAAAAAAGATCTTCATGATGAATATAATCACAATGGTGTGATCACTCACCTAGAGCCAGACATCCTGGAATGTGAAGTCAAGTGGGCCTTAGAAAGCATCACTACGAAAAAAGCTAGTGGAGGTGATGGAATTCCAGTTAAGCTATTTCAAATCCCGAAAGATGATGCTGTGAAAGTACTGCACTCAATATGCCAGCAAATTGGGAAAACTCAGCAGTGGCCACAGGACTGGAAAAGTCAGTTTTCATTCCAATCCCAAAGAAAGGCAATGCCAAAGAATGCTCAAACTACCACACAATTGCAGTCATCTCACACGCTAGCAAAGTTATGCTCAAAATTCTCCACACCAGGCTTCAACAGTACATGAACCATGAACTTCCAGAGGTTCAAGTTGGATTTAGAAAAGGCAGAGGAACCAGAGATCAAACTGCCAACATGCGTTGGATCATCGAGAAAGCAAGAGAGTTCCAGAAAAACATCTACTTCTGCTTTAATGATGATGTCAAAGCCTTTGACTGTGTGGATAACAACAAACTGTGGAAAATTCTTCAAGAGATGGGAATACCAGACCACCTGGCCTGCCTCCTGAGAAATCTGTATTCAGGTCAAGAAGCAAAGTTAGAACTAGATATGGAATGACAGACTGGTTCCATATCAGGAAAGCAGTACATCAGGCTATATATTGTCACCCTGCTTATTTAACTTATATGCAGAGTACATCATGAGAAATGCTGGACTGGATGAAGCACAAGCTGGAATCAAAACTGCCGGGAGAAATATCAATAACCTCAGATATGTAGATGGCACCACCCTTATGGTAGAAAGTGAAGCACTAAAAAGCCTCTTGATGAAAGTGAAAGAGGAGAGTGAAAAAGTTGGCTTAAAACTCAACATTCAGAAAACGAAGATCATGGCATCTGGCCCATCACTTCATGGGAAATAGATGGGGAAACAGTGGAAATAGTGTCAGACTTTATTTTGGGGGCTCCAAAATCACTGCAAATGGTGACTGCAGCCATGAAATTAAAAGACGCTTGCTCCTTGGAAGAAAAGTTATGATCAACCTAGACAGCATATTGAAGAGCAGAGACATTAGTTTGCCAACAAAATTCCATCCAGTCAAAGTTATAGTTTTTCCAGTAGGCATGTATGGTTGCAAGAGTTGGACTATAAAGAAAGCTGTGTGCTGAAGAATTGATGCTTTTGAACTGTGGTGTTGGAGAAGACTCTTGATAGTCCCTTAGACTGCAAGGAGTTCCAACCAGTCCATCCTAAAGGAAATTAGTCCTGAATATTCTTTGGAAGGACTGATGCTGAAACTCCAATACTTTGGCCACCTGATACGAAGAACTGACTCATTGAAAAGACTCTGATGCTGGGAAAGACTGAAGGTGGGAGAAGGGGATGACAGAGGATGAGATGGTTGGATGGCATCACCAACTCAATGGACATGAGTTTGAGTAAGCTCCGGGAGTTGGTGATGAACAGGGAATCCTGGCGTACTGCAGTCCACGAGGTAAGAGTCGGACACGACTGAGAGAATGAACGTAACTGAACTGAAGTGGCATTTATCCCAAGAATGTAAGGCTGAATTAACACACTGGAAAAGAACCAACGTAATATACCTCATTAACAGAACACAGGACAAAACCTACATTATGACCTAAAATAGATACAGAGAAGAATGTGTTAAAATCCAGCACTCGGGGGGGTTCAGGATTGGGAACTCATGTACACCCGTGGCGGATTCATGTCAATATATGGCGAAACCAATACAGTATTGTAAAGCAAAATAAAGTAAAAATAAAAATTTTAAATAGATAAAAAAATCCAACACTCTTTGATGATAAAAACATTCAACAAATTAGGACTAGAAGGGAATTTCATGAACTAGATAAAAGACATCAACAAAAACCCCACAGCTGACTTTGTACTTAATGGGGAAAAACTGAAAGCTCTTCCCTGAAGATCAGCAACAAGAAAAGTGTGCCCATTTTTTACGACTTCTATTTAACACTGATTGGGCTAGAGGTTCTACCCAGTATTATTAGGCAAGAAAAGTAAATAAAAGGCATCCAGACTGGAAAGAAGGAGAACTATCTCTATTTATAGATGACATGATCTTGTATGTAGGAAATTGTAAGAAATTCTAAAACAAACCAAAGGTACTTCCCTGACGGTCCAGTGGTTAAGAATCTACCTGTCCATGCAGGGGACATGGATTCAAAACCTGGTGCAAGAAGATTCCGCACACCTTGGTCCAACTAAGCCTGTCGGCTACAACTTATGAAGCCTACACACACCAGAGCTGGTGCTCTGCAACAAGAGAAGGCACCACAAGGAGCAGCCCATGCACTGCAACCAGAGAACAGTCCCCACTTGGTGCAACTACAGAAAGCCCTCACACAGCAATGAAAACTCAGTACAGCCAAAAATAAAATAAAATAAAACCTTTAAAGAAAACCTCAAAACTACTGGAGCTAATAAAGATATTCAACAAAGGTTACACAAGATTAACAAACAGAAACAAATTATATTTGTATATGCTAGCACTTAACACTTTTAAAATTAGGAAACAAATTCCATTTACAATGACATCAAATAGAAAAAAAAAATATTTAGGAAAACAGTTAACTAAAGAAGTGCAAGACCTATCGACTGAAAAATGCAAAACATCACTGGAAGAGACTGGATTAGAATTAAATACATGAAAGGTCCATTGTTTATGGATTGAAAATTTTAATATTATTAAACTGGCAATACTTCCCAAATTACTCTACAGATTCAGTACAATCTCTATCAAAATGCCAGCTGCCTATTTTGTAGATACTAACAAACGGATCATAAAATTCATGCTGGATATACAAGGGACAACCAAAAAAATCTTGAAAAGGAAGAATGTTGTTAGAGAACTCATGTTTCTGACTTTCTAAACTTACTACAGAGCTACAGTAATCAAGATTGTGTCATAGGATAAGCATAAAGAGAGATGTAATCAATGGAATAGAACCAAGAGTCCAAAAATAAATCCATAGAATGTTCAATTGATTTTTGACGAGGATTTCAAGAAAATTCAATAGAAAAAGATTAGTCTTTTCAAGAAAAGTTGCTGAGACAACTGAATACCAACATGTAAAAGAGTGAAGTCAAATTCATCAAAAGATATACAAAAATTAACTCAAAATCAATGAAAGACCTAAACGTATGTACAATTTTTAGAGGAAATCATGGGTGTAAAATCAAAAATATCTGTGCTTCAAATGACAACATCAATAAAGTGAAAAGACAACCTACAGAGTGGGAGAAAATATTAGCAAATCAAATATCTGATAAAGAGATTAGTATCCCATAATCTATAAAGAACTACTATAGCTTAAGAATAAAATGACAAGCATTTCACTTTAAAAATGACAAAGGATTTGAATAGCCATGTCCAAAAGAGATAGACATAGATCCAGTAAGTACAAAAAATGATGCTAAGCATCATTAATTATTAGATAAACATAAATTGGGACCACAAGAGGTACCACTTCATAGCTCAGTAGAACAGCTAAAATCAAAAGACAGACAGTAACATGAATTGGAGAGAACGTGGAAAAACTGAAACCATCATATGCTGCTAATGAGATTGTAAAGGTCCCTCCTCCACCCTTCTCAATGGGGAATTTTCCCTTGCATTTTGTAATTACTTTTATGATCTCTCTCACTAGACAGAAGCATCTGAAGACTAGAATTAGGTCTCTTTTCCTCACTTGAGTGTATCAGTTAGGGCAGCTGTCATTCTGTGCTATCTGCAATCATTGATTTCCTTACCTCTCTCAACCACTGGGGGCTTCCCTGGAGGCACAGTGGTAAAGAATTTGCCTGCCAATGCAGGCTACGCAGATTTGATCCCTGTGTTAGGAAGATTCCCCTGGAGAAGGAAATGGCAACCTGCTCCAGTATTCTTGCCTGGTAAATCCCACAGACAGAGAAGTCTGGAGGGCAACAATCCATGGGTTGCAAAGGAGTTGGACAAGACTTAGACTAAACAACAACTCAACCACTCAACTAGAATCTTCCCAAGACAGAGACTGTGCTTTCTTTATTTTTGTATCCTAGCACCCAGCCTGGGCTTCCCAAGTGTCTCAGCAATAGAGAATCTGCTTGCCATACAGGAGATGAAGGAGACACAGGTTCAATCCCTAGGTCAGAAGGATCCTTTGGAGGAGGAAATGGCAACCTATTCCAGTATTCAATGCCTGGAGAATCCATGGACAGAGGTAGCATGGTGGGTTACAGTCCATTGGGTTGCAGAGTTGGACACGACTGAGCAACTAAGCAACAACAACAAAGTACCTAGCACAGCAGTTGATACACAGAAAGTACAAGAGAAAAAGTTAAATAAGAGATTCCTAAGCATTGATGTTTTTGAACTGTGGTGTTGGAGAAGACTCTTGAGAGTCCCTTGGACTGCAAGGAGATCCAAGCAGTCCATTCAGAAGGAGATCAGCCCTGGGATTTCTTTGGAAGGAATGATGCTAAAGCTGAAACTCCAGTACTTTGGCCACCTCATGCGAAGAGTTGACTCATTGGAAAAGACTCTGATGCTGGGAGGCATTGGGGGCAGGAGGAGAAGGGGACGACCGAGGATGAGATGGCTGGATGGCATCACGGACTCGATGGACATGAGTCTGAGTGAACTCCGGGAGATGGTGATGGACAGGGAGGCCTGGCGGGCTGCGATTCATGGGGTTGCAGAGTCGGACAGGACTGAGTGACTGAACTGAACTGAAGCATGGTATACAGATCCCTGGTAGGGCCCAATATTCTTCCAGAGGGTTTACAAGATAAAAACTATTTTCATAGTAATAAGATATTATAAACCATTTCACTACGTTGACATTTGTACTAAATGCAAAAGCAAGCATGCCTAAACACAAATTATAATCCCCAAATTGTATTAGTTGTACTCATTTTCTGTTGCTACTGTAGTAAGTTGTCACAAATTTATTGTTTTAAAACCCCACAAAGTTACTTTCTTATAACTTTTCCAGGTTAAAGACCATTTGAGCATATCACTAGACTAAAACCATATGGTCAGCAAAGCTGCATTCCTTTCTTGGGGCTCTGAAGACTCCCCTGTTTCCTTGCATTTTTTTAGCTTCTAAAGGCTGCTCTCATTCCTCGGCTGGTGGCCCGCTTTCCCCGTTTTCTGGTAGATACGTGAGTACTCTTCATATTTCATCACTCTGAATCACTCTTCACCTTCTTTTAGGGCTTCCCTGGTTGCTCAGACAGTAAAGAATTCGCCTGCAATGCAAGAGACCCAGGTTCAACCCCTGGATTGGGAGGGTTCCCTAGAGAAGGGAATGGCCACCCACTCCAGTATTCTTGCCTGGAGAATCCTATGGACAGAGGAGTCTGGTGGGCTACAGTCCATGGGTTGCAAAGAGTCAGACACAACCGAAGCGACTAGGACTTTCACTTTTGCTGTTCTTTCACTTTTGAGAACAGTTGTGATTACACTGTACCCATTTGCTACTGATTTGATAATCTTGCTATTTTAAAGTAAACTGATTAGAAACTTTAAGTCCCCTCTGCTATTCACAGGTTCTAGGGATTATAATCGGAGAAGGCAATGGCACCCCACTCTTGCTGGAAATCCATGGACGGAAGAGCCTGGTGGGCCGCAGTCCATGGGGTTGCTAAGAGTCGGACATGACTGAGCGACTTCACTTTCACTTTTTACTTTCATGCGTTGGAGAAGGAAATGGCAACCCACTCCAGTGTTCTTGCCTGGAGAATCCCAGGGACAGGGAAGCCTGGTGGGCTGCTGTCTATGGGGTTGCACAGAGTCGGACACAACTGAAGCGACTTAGCAGCAGCAGAAGCAGGGATTATAATGTAGGCATTTCTAAAAGGTCAACACTATAGTCAAATTTTTCACCATCACAGAGTAAAAAAATAACAGTAGGTTCAGTTAATAATGTCCTTGATGAGGTACTAAAAATTAGTAATTTCATTCACTCAATCTTTGAATACACCACACAACTTCCCAAAATTAATCAAATTGACTGTCATTTCAAGAAAAGTATTAGATGGTACTTGTTAACATTGAATTCCAAGGACAGAGGAGCCTGGCAGGCTACAGTCCATGGGGTTGCAAAGAGTCAGACACGACGGAGAGACTAACACACTGACATTTGTTGCCAAGGAAAAACTAAGAACTTTCAAAGCAAAAACAAAATCCTGGAAAAATGTAAACTGTCAGTTGGACAGTTTTGTAATATTGTACGATTTTCCTGAGGAGATTGCACGTGATATTAACAACTGGGACTTTGTTGATATTGTATAGCTGAGTTCAGTCGCTCAGTAGTGCCTGACTCTTTTTGACCCCCATGGAGTGCAGCACGTTGATACTGAAAGCTCAGCTTCTCTGGACACTGGAACTGAATAAAATCTCAGAGACAGAGTTTTGGGTGAGGTAAAAAAGGATAGCTTTATTACTTTGCTGGGCAATGGAGGCCACAGTGGGCTAATGCCAAGATGGTGAGAAGTTTTACAGTTAACTGTTCAAAAGAGGGAGTGATCAGCTCATGCACATTCTTATCATGGGTAGGTGTTGAGGTAAATAGGAATTCATATCATCGAACTTCAGGTCCAAATGGATGGTACTCTACATGTTGTGGGCGGCATAGCACCATTTATCATTAACTTCTCCCACTGGAGGGGGTTTCAGTATCTGTAAAACATCTCAAAGATATTGCTGTGTGTATCCACTGATGGGGAAACAGGAAATTGCCCCAGGGCTGCTTTTGACCGTTTCTTTCCCCCTGGTCTCACATCTCTCCTTTTCCTAATTAACACTGTTTGAATCTGCCTACTGGAACTCAGGGTAGGTCATGGAGGCTGAAAGAAGGCTGTTTCCTACAATCAAAGAAATGGGGGACGTAAAAGGGCTTTTGCCTAGAAGCCCTACAGGGCCCTGCTCAGTATCATCATATGAGTACATAACGATTTGGAAGTCAAGCATACCTCAGTGAATCAGTACTTTCCACGTGGCCAATGCATTATGGAACAAAAGCCTGTGTTTGTAAAAGATTCATACAAAGTGCAAGATAGACCAAGGGATTTTAAAGTAAGAGTATAAAAGTTTCACTGACATGATTTCAGATTCTACATTGCAATTAAACTTTAAGAAACTACTGATAGAGAAAGAATAGGATAGTTAACACAGATAGTTGTAGAAGTCTCAGTAGAGGATTATAGATAGTGAGGGAAACTTAGGGAACTTTGGGAGACCACTGTAAGTTAATGACTGCTCCAAAAAGCTATCAAAGGTCATGGAACAAAGCAGGCTTGCTTAACTGTGAAGCCATAAATAAAAGCACGTGATAGGCCCCAGGTAATTAGGTGCAAGAAACATGTTACCACCTTTCTACTGATTTGAACAAGTACTTTGACAGTCCTAGGGTCAAACACTTTCCTGCAGGATACAAAGGAGGAGCTAGTGGTATAAGCCTGACATCTACTCAAGAATAAGGAAGATGATCTTTCCCCCTTCCCCACTTTCCTTTGATTATAAAAATGTATCCCAGTTAATCCTCGGGCCAGAGCCCCCTCGCCTGCTTGCACAAGCATCCAAATTAATAAATCTATTTCTTGCTTATCAGTTTGCCTCTCACATAATTCCTTCTGCACTAAGACACACAACTCTGGGAGATAATGATGAACAGGGAAGCCAGGGGTGCTGCAGTCATGGGGTCGCAAAGAATCAGACAGGACTGAGCAACTGAACAACAGACACAAAGAATCTGACCCTCAAGAAGTCCAGACACCAGGTGAGTGATTCTAATTAAAAGACTGTTGGTTCAAGTCCCAATCTGAGGTGCAGGGTTTTGCTACCACTTGTTAAGTTTTGGTGTAACATCAAAGAAAAATATTCACAGTTATCTCAAAAGACCATTAAATATTCCTCTTTTTGCAACTACATCTATATAAGGTTAGATTTTGTTTACTCACTTCAACCAAATCAACATATCACAAGAGAACAAAGAAGCAGATCTGAGATTTCAATACCATTCTATGAAGTCAGATATTAAAGAGATTGCCACAGTTCCATTATAATTTTTGTTTTGAAAAATATAGTTATTTTTAATGCCATTTACATTAACATGTACTGACTTTATTATTGAAATAATCATTTCTTAAAATACTCAATTTTAACTTATAATAAATATTAAAATATAATGACATACATACAAACTCTTTGAAGTCATCAGTAATTTTTAACAGTGTAAAGGACTCCTGAAACCAGAAGTCTGAGAACTGCTGAGTCAGAATAAATGAGAAAGCCACAGAAAGATCATGCCAGGTAAAGTTAATCAAAAGAATAAGCATACATATGACCCAGCAATCCCACTGCTGGGCATACACACCAAGGAAACCAGAATTAAAAGAGATATGTACCCCAACGTTCATTGCAGTATTGTTTACAATAGCTAGGACATGGAAGCAACCTAGATATCCATCAGCAGATGAATCGATAAGGAAGTTGTGGTACATATCCACAATGGAATATTTCTCATCTATAAAAAGGAACACATTTGAGTCAGTTCTAACACATTTGAGGTGGATGAAACTGGACCCTATTATACAGAGTGAAATAAATCAGAAAGACAAACACCAATACAGTGTATTAACACATATATATGGAATTTATAAAGATGGTAATGATATCCTATACGCAAGGCAGCAAAAGAGACACAAGTATAAAGAACAGACTTTTGTACTATGTGGGAGAAGGCAAGGGTGGGTTGATTTGAGGGAATAACACTGAAACATGTATATTACCATATGTGAAATAGATGACTAGTGCAAGTTCAAGGCATGAAGTGGGGTACTCAAAGCCAGTGCTCTGGGAAAACTCAGGAGGATGAGGTGGGGAGGGATGTGGGAGGGGGGTTCAGGTTGGGGGAACACATGTGCACCCATGGCTGATTCATGTAGATGTATGGCAAAAGCCACCACAATATTGTAAAGTAACTATCCTCCAATTAGAAAGAGAATGAGCATAGACAGCCTCAACAATAACAGGGTACATAAGGCAACAGAGAAACAGAGCCTAGGAGGAGGACTCCATTCACAAACTCTTTCCCAGTCAAATCTCCAAAGAGCAGAGGACTAAACTATCCACAGGGAGAAGCTACCCACAGACATTCTTGCGGGCAAATACTGCAGGGGTAAAAAACTTTTCCCTTCTTCTGTTTAGGTTTTTTTGGCTGGTCTAATAATTAAATTGAGGCCTGATTAACAAGAGAAAATTTTAATTTTGTATGTTGCACAGGAACTCCATAAAAATATGAGTCCAAGGGCAGGTCAAGAAGTTGAAGTTTATATGTCATACTGAGCTAAGGTCCTGGAGCTTCAAAGGGGAGGAGGTAATTCATAAGCTGATAAGAGTATCTGCATTGCCACACAGATAGATCATTCAGATAAAAGTTATCTGTGGTAGTAGCTCCCTTTCTGGAACTGGTCCTGGATCTAAATACTTTTAGGAAGTTAAGCGAGGAGGTAAAAGTTTCTCCTGAGTCTGTTGATTCTTAATTACCTTCAGCTCAAAACGATTCACATGCCACAGTGGCACATTTTGGCTCAGCCTATTCTGTTCCCTTTCAGAATGAATATTTTCTATAAAAGGAAAGAATGATATATTTTTTAAAAAACTTATACAGGAATAAATTATCACATGATTATGGACAAAACTTATATTTTTAAAATGACAGTATTTGGTGAGCTGAAATCTAAAAAGCTAAGAAAATGGGTAAACGATGTCATGACAATGAAGTAAGAAAAATATTCACTAGTTATTAGTAAAAATTCAGGCTTTGCCGATATAATACCCCTCAAAAAGAACTCCTTTCACTCTTCAGTTTAAATTAGGGAAACTCTACATTTAAACTGTTAAAATTAGCTGTTTCCCATAGGGAAAATAAACAGTAAATTCAGGGGATGGGGCATGGGGGCTGACTGCTAAAAAACAACTGCAGCTATTCATCCTCCCTGACACTCAATGGCACACAGTCAGGGAAAAGCTCTTCTCAGTAAATCTTAGCGAAGAAATAATGAGAGTGACAGAAAAAGACTATCATATCAACCAACTGGAAAACAGAGTAATCATGTGGCCTAAGCAGTGTAATCAAAAAGTCTTTTCTTGGATTCGTGATACAAAAGAACCCTAAATTTAGATTCTTAAGACCTAGCTTCTAGTTCAAGTCACATGTTTCCTGAGTTATCTGGGCAGGCTAAATCATCTCTTTAATCCTCATTTCCTCCTATAAAGATAAGAAAGTTAGACTAAGCCCCTTGCTTTTAAAATTTAAATCCTTTGATTCACAGTAACAAATACACTTAATACCTAAATCCAAAAATCACCTGGATCATGGAAAAAGCAAGAGAGTTCCAGAAAAACATCTATTTCTGCTTTACTGACTATGCCAAAGACTTTGACTGTGTGGATCACAAAAAACTGTGGAAAATTCTGAAAGAGATGGGAATACCAGACCACCTGACCTGTCTCTTGAGAAATCTGTATGCAGGTCAGGAAGCCACAGTGAGAACTGGACATGGAACAACAGACTGGTTCCAAATAGGAAAAGGAGTACGTCACGGCTGCATATTGTCACCTGCTTATTTAACTTACATGCAGAGTACATCATAAGAAACACTGGACTGGAAGAAACACAAGCTAGAATCAAGATTGCCAGGAGAAATATCAATAACCTCAGATATGCGGATGACACCACCCTTATGGCAGAAAGTGAAGAGGAGCTAAAAAGCCTCTTGATGAAAGTGAAAGAGGAGAGCGAAAAAGTTGGCTTAAAGCTCAACATTCAGAAAACGAAGATCATGGCATCCGGTCCCATCACTGCATGGGAAATAGACGGGGACACAGTGGAAACAGTGTCAGACTTTATTTTTTTGGGCTCCAAAATCACTGCAGATGGTGATTGCAGCCATGAAATTAAAAGACACTTACTCCTTGGAAGAAAAGTTATGACCAACCTAGATAGCATATTCAAAAGCAGAGACATTACTTTGCTGACTAAGGTCCGTCTAGTCAAGGCTATGGTTTTTCCAGTGGTCATGTATGGATGTGAGAGTTGGACTGTGAAGAAGGCTGAGCGCCGAAGAATTGATGCTTTTGAACTGTGGTGTTGGAGAAGACTCTTGAGAGTCCCCTTGGACTGCAAGGAGATCCAACCAGTCCATTCTGAAGGAGATCAACCCTGGGATTTCTTTGGAAGGAATGATGCTGAAGCTGAAACTCCAGTACTTTGGCCACCTCATGAAAAGAGTTGACTCATTGGAAAAGACTCTGATGCTGGGAGGGATTGGGGGCAGGAGGAGAAAGGGACGACCAAGGATGAGATGGCTGGATGGCATCACGGACTCGATGGACATGAGTCTGAGTGAACTCCGGGAGATGGTGATGAACAGGGAGGCCTGGCGTGCTGCGATTCATGGGGTCACAAAGAGTTGGACACGACTGAGTGACTGAACTGAACTGAAAGCCACACATAAATGAAACAAAAATGTAGACTGCTGCTGCTGCTGCTGCTGCTAAGTCGCTTCAGTCGTGTCCCTCTGTGCGACCCCATAGACGGCAGCCCACCAGGCTTCCTCGTCTCTGGGATTCTCCAGGCAAGAAAACTGGAGTGGGTTGCCATTTCCTTCTCCAATGCATGAAAGTAAAAAGTGAAAGTGAAGTCGCTCAGTCATGTCCGACTCTTAGCGACCCCATGGACTGCAACCTACCAGGCTCCTCCATCCATGGGATTTTCCAGGCAAGAGTACTGGAGTGGGGTGCCATTGACTAGTATTCATCAATTGATGGGTCATGACCTGCCACGTACAGAGTGCTGAATCGATTGATGGCTACGTTTCCTCAGTAAAAACAATGAAAGAGGAAAGAGGTAAGGGGATGGAGACAGACAAAAATATAATACTTTGATCTGTTTGACCAAAGAGATACCTTTGGTGATATGTACACATATGTGTGTGCACGTGTGCACTCGGTCATGCCCAACTCTTTGACCCCATGCACTGTAGCCTGCCAGACTCCTCTGTCCACGGAATTATTCAAGCAAGAATATGGGGGTAGGTTGCCATTTCTTCCTCCAGTGGAACTTCCTGACCCAGGAGTCAAAACCAAGTCTCTTGTGTCTCCTGCATGGACAGGTGGATTCTTTACCACTGTGCCACCTGTGGAGTGGAAGTAAACATTTTTCCTCTATCTTCTAGATTCTTTTGGCAGATGCAGTCATCAAATCAACATAAGGCTGATTTATATGGACTGTAGCCCACCAGGCTCCTTTGTCCATAGAATTCTTCAGGCAAGAATACAGGAGTGGGTAGCCATTCCCTTCTCCAGGGGATCTTCCCAACTCAGAGATCAAACAACAGAAGAAGTAAGAATACATAAAAAACTATTAAAAAAAAAAAAAGGTTTTAAGGTTTTAATGACCTGGATAACCATGATGGTGTGGTCACTCACCTAGAGCCAAACATTCTGGAGTGTGAAGTCAAGAGGGCCTTAGGAAGCAATACTACAAATAAAGCTAGTGGAGGTAATGGAATTCCAACTGAACTATTTCAAATTCCAAATGATGATGTGATTAAAGTGATACACTCAATATGTCACTCAAATTTGTAAAACTAGCAGTGATCACAGGACTGGAAAAGGTCAGTTTTCATTCCAATCTCAATGGCAATGCCAAACAATGTTCAAACACCATACAATTTCACTTATTTCACATGCTAAGCATGATAATGTTCAAAATCCTTTAAAGCTGCAGCAGTACATGAACCAAGAACCTCCAGAGAAACAAGCTAGATTTAGAAAAAGTAGAGGAATCAGAAACCAAATTGCCAACACTTGTAGGATCATAGAAAAAGCAAGGGAATTTCAGAAAAGCATCTGCTTCATTGACTACACAAATGCCTTTGTGTAGATCACAACAAACTGTGGAAAATTCTTAAAAGAGATGGGGATATCAGACCACCTTACCTGTCTCCTGCGAAACCTGTATGCAAGTCAAGAAGGAACATTTAGGACTGGATGTGGGACAATGAACTGGTTCAAAACTGGGGAAGGAGTATGTCAAGGCTGTATATTGTCACTCTGCTTATTTAACTTATATGCAGAGTATATCATGTAAAATGCCAGGTTAGATAAATCACAAGCAGGAATCAAGATTGCCAGAAGAAGTATCAACAACATCAGATATGCAGGTGATACCACTCTCATGGCAGAAAATGAAGAGGATCTAAAGAGCCTCATGATAAGGTGAAAGAAAAGAGTGAAAAAGCTGGCTTAAAGTTCAACATTCAAAAAATGAAGATCATGGCATCCTGTCCCATCACGTCATGGGACAGAAGAGGAAAAAATGCAAACAGTGACAGATTTTATCTTCTTGGACTCCAAAATTCATGCCTACAGTGACTGCAGCCATGAAATTCAAAGAAATTTGGCCCTTGAAAGGAAAGAGCATATTAAAAAGCAGAAACATCACTTTGCCAACAAAGGTCCATGTAGTCAAAACTACAGTTTTTCCTATAGTCATGTAAAGATGTGAGAGCTGGTCCATAAAGAAGGCTGAGCATGGAAGAATTTATGCTTTTGAAGTGTGGTACTGGAGAACTCAAGAATTCCTTGGACAGCAAGGGGATCAAGCCAGTCAGTCCTAAAGAAAACTAACCCTGAATATTCATTAGAAGGTCTGATGCTGAAGCTGAACCTCCGATACCTTGGCCACCTGATGTGAAGAGCCGTCTTTGGAAAAGATGCTGATGCTGGGAAAGATTGAGGGCAAGAGGAAAAGAGGGCGACAGAGGATGAGATGGTTGGAGAGCATCACCAGTTCAACAGACATGAGTTTGAGCAAACTCTAGGAGACAGTGAAGCCTGGTGTGCTGCAGTCCATGGGGTCACAAAGAGTCAGAAATGACTGGGAGACTAAAGGACAACAAAGCAGATTAGCTTCCCAGGTGGTGCGGTGGTAAAGAGTCCACTTGCCAGTGCAGGAGACGTGTTTGATCCCTGGGTTGGGAAGATCCCCTGGAGGAGGAAATGGCAACCCACCCCAATATTCTTGCCTGAAAAATTCTATGGACAGAGGAGTCTGGCGGGTTACAGTCCATGAGGTCACAGAGTCAGACATGATTGAGCAACTGAGCACATACACCCAAGGCAGATTACCAGAAGGAAAACAAATTTCACCGCATATACACGGGAGCACCATAAGACTATGAGACCCAAAGGCAAGCCAGACAGCTGAAGTTTATATGCCACTCTTAGCCAAGAAGGATGGGGCCTGGAGTATCCTGTGAGGAGGTTTAATCACAGGACACTAAGAGCAGATATTTAGTAACCTGTCATTTGCCCTGCCATACATATCAGTCATTCAGGTAAAAATTATCTCTGGTAATAATAGCTTGTTTCCTGGTACTAATCTTGGATGTCCTCGGCCAGTTGCTTGAAGCAGGATTTCGGTTCTCAGCCGGAGATCAATGTTAGGTCACAGCAATGAGAGCACCAAATCCACACCTGTAGGCCAGTAGTCAGTGACAAGGCCTTGGCCCTTTTGCTTTGCTGAAGAAGAATTCCCACAAAGTAGGGAAACGAGTATTTATTAGGTGGAAAAAAAGAGCACAGGATGTGTGGATAGACACATGTGGACAGAGTTGCTGAGTGACGCCCTCAGGCCAGTTTGAATTATTTTTAAATCACTGCAGATGGTGACTGCAGCCATGAAATTAAAAGATGCTTAGTCCTTGGAAGAAAAGTTATGACCAACCTAGATAGCATATTCAAAAGCAGAGACATTACTTTGCTGACTAAGGTCCGTCTAGTCAAGGCTATGGTTTTTCCTGTGGTCATGTATGGATGTGAGAGTTGGACTGTGAAGAAGGCTGAGCACCGAAGAATTGATGCTTTTGAACTGTGGTGTTGGAGAAGACTCTTGAGAGTCCCCTTGGACTGCAAGGAGATCCAAGCAGTCCATTCTGAAGGAGATCAGCCCTGGGATTTCTTTGGAAGGAATGATGCTGAAGCTGAAACTCCAGTACTTTGGCCACCTCATGAAAAGAGTTGACTCATTGGAAAAGACTCTGATGCTGGGAGGGATTGGGGGCAGGAGGAGAAGGGGACGACCGAGGATGAGATGGCTGGATGGTATCACGGACTTGATGGACATGAGTCTGGGTGAGCTCCGGGAGATGGTGATGGACAGGGAGGCCTGGCGTGCTGCGATTCATGGGGTCGCAAAGAGTCGGACATGACTGAGAGACTGAACTGAACTGAACTGAGTCTTTGTTGCTGCTTTCTCTGGTTGCAGTGAGCAGGCGCTCCTCTCTAGGTGCAGCGTGTGTGGGTTTCTCATTGTGGTGGCTTCTTTTGCTGAGGAGCACTGGTTCCAGGCGTGGGCTTCAGTAGCTGCAGTGCACGGTGATGGACAGGGAGGCCTGGCATGCTGTAATCCATGGGGTCGCAAAGAGTCAGACATGGCTGAGCGACTGAACTGATGGGCTCAGTAGTTGTGGCTCCTGGGCTCTGGAGCACAGGCTCAATAGTTGCAGAGCACAGGCTTAGCTAATCTGCAGCATGTGTGATCTTCCCGGACCAAGGATCGAACCTGTGTTCCCTACATTTCAAGGAGGATCTTAACCACTAGACCACCACAGAAGCCCTGGATTACTTTTATTGGGCATTTCTTCTCGTTTTGTTTGGCCAATCATTTTGATTTGCCTGGTTCAGAGCCCGTACTTACTACATCTCAGGATCCTCCCATCTGTGCATACACATCTCTTAATCAAGACAGACTCTACTGAAAGAGCCCATAGGTAGTGGCATCACTTAGCATCACTCCCCTTTCGACCTACATGCAGCCTTTCTGCATGAGTGTAGCTGGGGAGGTCTCCTCATTTCCAGAATGAGGAATATGTGGTGCGGGCAGGGTTCAGCCTCCTCTCTCAACTGTCCTGCTATTCTCATCTTGAAGTATCAGTCCACAGTGGACAAATCTCCAATTGCTTGACCCTGGGAAGCCCGTCTACCTCCTGCCTCAGTATAGGCTCCCTATCTAAATTCTTTTAGGTAGTTAAGGGAGAGGTAAAAGTTTTTCTTGAGTCTGCTGGATCTCGATTGCCTTTGGCTCAAAACACTCCAAATGCCAAAGGGGCCTTTTTTGGGGTCACATATTTTTTGCTTCCCTTCACTAAGAAAGGAGATGAACATTCAAGTTTAGGTTGATATCACACTATGGATAGCAACATTAATCAGCCCTTGAAGACTGTTACATTTATTGGCTATCTGAATTTAGAAATTTAGACAGTTTGCGTTTAATCACCTGATGTCAAAAAATCAGTTGCTTAGCTAATGTTAACTCTTTTCAGCTGTAATTTGGAACAGATCTATTGATTCCTCAATGGTTCTCTGGTGAACAAAACTAGATATAAGGAGTCGTTCATCTAAGAACATGTGCCTCAAATGTTAATGTCAATGTTTGGCAGCAGGGACTGTATTTCTCAAGGGAGGTGTGGACAGGCAGTAAAATTCAAAGAGTTGAAAAGAGTTGAGATTTAAACACACTAGTCAGTTACAGCATGTGACTACGATCAATTATTTTTGCTAATAACTAAAACAGCAGACACAGGGGCGACACAGGAGTCCTCTAAGGGATGACTTTGGCTCTTGGATTCCCCATGACCTGGTGAAGCTTTTTTAGGACAGTGCGAGCTCTGAGATTCTTCTCACCCTCCTTTCTTCTCTCCCCGTCTCTTGCACAGGTTGTCAGACCTCTACTGAAGCCTGAAGGTCCTTCCCTCCTCCTCTCGCTCCCCCTCCTTTATCCTTCACAGGCAGTTTCCCCCACAGGTCTCTTGCACATCTATTCCCTTCTTTGTACTGCTTCTCTGGGAATCTGAGCAAACAAAGCACCTGTCTTGTCACCATGTTAAACTCTAGGCATCATTATTTCATTTAGTCTTCACAAAAGCCCTTAAAAGACACTATTACTGTTCCCATTTTAAAAACAAAGAAACAAAGCAGAAAAGTAACTCCCAGCATGATGCAACTAGTGACAGAGCTGGGATTTGAACTCAAGTCTGTTTAATTTCACGGAGCTGCAGACTTTATTTTAAAGCAATTAGATTTTATTAAATAATGCCAAAAAGAAGGCAGATTCCTAAAAACTTTTTTCTGATGGCTCTATGTGCTTTCATACATTATCACATTTAATCCTAATAAATCCATGAAGTTGAAACTACCATTTTACAGATGAAATTGGGGACCCAAGAATTTAAGTAACTCTTTCAAGATCATCTTGTGTAAGTTCATAAGTTTGAGCCCACACAGGTCTTCTCTGGATTCAGCTGTTTCACATTATACTGATCTGCTGAACTAATCAAATGATAATTGTGTCCTTTTTTAGTTTTAGACAACTTGTCTTGAGAACTTTATTCGGCAAAGAATCCCCCAAATGATTTAAACAGCTATATACGTTCATTCTCTCTTTATGAGTGTTTGTGTGTAAGTGTAATATATGTTATAGATTAAATACTAGCAATTAAGGATATTTCTTGAGCTGCCTCTAATCTATTTGTATTTTAACCAAAATTTACAGGGAAATAGCTGAAGTACTGTTTCAAAAACCTGCCTCCAATAACACATTAGCAGCTGAGGCTGGAAAGCAGCATTCTCTGCCTATTTTCTGAGGCTTTTTAATATAACTTAAATTATGCTGATTTTTGCTTTCCCTTCCTGACTCAGCTGCAGCCTTTTACTTCACCACTCAAAATCGTCCCTTAACTAGAGTCATCTGATCAGGTAAGTCAGCAGTCTGCAGACTCACCACTTCTAATGACCAAACGCTGGTGTTTTACCCTCCTTTAAAAGGATACATACAGCCTAGCAGTAGTGCCCTGACTCGGATGTTGAGCAGCCAGGCAGCGACTCAGCCATATTCAGACCCTGGAAGGGAGATGGTTGGTTTTGCCTGTTTTGTTTTTTTGTCCTCGGGGCTTCCCTGGTGGCTCAGAGGTTAATGTGTCTGCCTACGATGCGGGAGACCTGGGTTCGATCCCTGGGTCGGGAAGATCCCCTGGAGAAGGAAATGGCAACCCACTCCAGTACTCTTGCCTGGAGAATCCTATGGACAGAGGAGCCTGGTGTCCATGGGGTCGCAAAGAGTCAGACACGACTGAGCGACTTCACTTCACTTCACTTCTGTAGAGAAGGCATTGTGGAAGGACATGGAGCAGAGAGGAGTGACTTTGGGGAACCCCGGCTCAGGCAGGTCCAGAATGCTAGGCAAATCCAAATATGACCACACCATGGGTAGTAATCAGGGGGAATGGGGAAGGGTGAGGGGTTCTAGAGCCCCTCCTGGGCAGAGGAAAGCCCAGGGTCCCCCTACCCAGTCCATCCTGTGACCTCAGACGGGGAAACCCAGGCTCAAAGTTGGGTAAGGGGTTGGGCTTCATTCATAACTCGGTAGGCAAAGAATCTACCTGCCATGTAGTAGACCTAGGTTCGATTCCTGGGCTGGGAAGATCTCCTGGAGAGGGAAATGGTAACCCACTCCAGTACTCTTGCCTGGAGAGTTCCATGGACAGAAAGGCCTGGCAGGCTATAAACCACCACCACAGACATCAGGAAGGGACAGGAGGCAGGGAGGATACAGGAAAGTGGGGTGGTAATACCTAGCTCTAGACGGTACCCCTCTCCCCCACTCCCAGAAGCCTGCTGCCATCACACCTGAGTGCCAGTGCCAGCATCCATACCATTAAAAGCAATACCCCTGTAGAGAGGCCCTCACCCAGTCAGAACTGTGTGTCTGTGCACCAGTCCCCATGTGAGCCCCTTAAGGTGGAGGCCCAGAACTGGGATACGTGACTCCTCAGAGCCCTTTCCTACCTCTGAGCCAACCTGAGTGGCCAGGCACAGCTCACTGTTCACTAGGATGGAGAGAGGTACTCTTAAGTCAGGAGGGGATTTGGCTGAAGTTGGTGTTCAGTAAGTAGGTGCTTGGCTGGGTCTGGAATGGGATTATTGTGCAATTTTTCTTTGTGTGTGTGTGTGTGGGGGGGCTTATTTGTATACTCTTACATTTCGATAACAAACGGGTATAATTTCCATAAAAATCAAATGCTAACCCCATACTCCACCCCACCCTGGTTATGCACAAAAACCATTGCTCATGGTGGAAAGTCTAACATCTTTAACAGGACCACAGTTACCCACAGCTTGCGCTGAACTCAGCTTTTTCACCTTTTATCATTAGCCTTTAATCCATCCCACAGATCTAATACGTACTCATTAATCTTTTCTGGTACCTTTGCATCCTCTAATGCCAAAATCGCCATCCTTTAAGGCCCAAACTCAGCATTACCTTTTTCAATCAAATCTTTCCTCATCTTTCCTACTGAAAGCAAAACTTCCTTTCTGTGTTCCCAATTGTTTTGCTGTTCAATAACTGTATGTAAATTGTTGGTCATATAATAGATATTTGTAGGTATAACTTGCTCTGTCTTAGTGGACTGCAACTGAAGATTCCTCATCTATGGCTAACCTATAAAGTATTTTTACATTCACTAATCTTTTATCCTTAAAAGACTGGGGGGAAAGGAAGAAAATCAGTATATATTTAAGGCCAACTGTCTGTCAGGTGGGGCTTCCCTGGTGGTTCAGTGGTAAAGAATCCACCTGCCAATGCAGGAGACACAAGTTTGTTGCCTGGGTCAGGAAGATCCAGTGGAGAAGGAAACGGTAACCCACTCCAGTATTCTTGCCTGGGAAATCCCACGAACAGAGGAGCCTGGCGGGCTACAGTCCAAGGGGTCACAAAGAGTCAGACATGACTTAGTGACTGAACAATGGCATGTGTCAGGCTCAGGCAGGGTGTTTGAAGCTACCTCAACCCAGAAAGCATTCTTCTATGTCCATTTTATAGTAGATTTTAAAGAAACTGAGCTCACAAAGAATCAGTGACTTATCAGGGTCATAAACTAGCAAATGCATGCCTGAGATTGTTAACTCTAGTCTTATTCTTTCCATTACAAAATCATAATTATACATCTACCAACATATAAGGGTTAGATTAAATGATGTCATTTACATCATTTACATGTAAAATATAATAAATTTACATTCATTATATGTAAAACTCCACTCAAGAAAATTTTCTAGCACGTTAGAATAATACTCGGGAGGATTTTTGAGCCGGAAAAGACTTTAAACATCATTTAATCCAACCCTTATAGATGAGAGGTATGCTCAGAGGAATAAATTTCCCTGTGTTTAGACCTAGTTAGTAGATGAACCAGGACTAAAATCCAGTTGGAGGCAGTATAGCAAAGTGGTTAATACTAAGGTCCTTGGAATCAGCATTGGTTCAAATCATAGCTCTGGCACTTAATGACTGTGTGTAACCTACAAAGATTTACAACGCTTATCTTTGTTTTCTCAATCCTAAAAGAATGATAAAGCCCTACAGTACTGTTAGAATTAAATGTAACACTGCACAGCAGAAAGTAAGCAATAACAAATACTAGGTGTTCTCTCATCTCCTGTCTCACTGTCCACTCTTCTTTGCAGGATAGATATTGCCTTTCGTGGATGGGTTGTGGAGTGGACATTACATTCCAGGGTCAAAGTGAGTAACGATTAAATGTGCATTTATTTATCTGGTAAAAGTCCCTTTAAAAAAAATACATGTACAAATACTTCTCTGTGGATAAATAACTTTTAAAAAGTTCATTCAATAAACATCTGTTGAGCCCATAGTACATGCCAGATACTAAGTATGAAATGAACAAAACAGATAAAATCTCAACCTTCATAAGCACTGAAGTTTGGTGGGGAAAAAAATCACTGAGATCTACCTGTGGGATGTGCAAAGCAAATATCATTCACAGAGAAGTCAATATGATGTAATGGACATTAGCATTTAAAATGAGCTATACACATATACTTGTGTCTTTTTGTAAAACCAGTTATTCTTTAGAATTCTAGGTCATTTCTAGTACTGGTCATTTCAACTAGATTTTGGTAAATTCCCTGAAAATTAAGCTATTCTATTTCTTTACATACAGTAGACTATTGGAAAGGGCAGGTTTAGTTAAGCACATTTGAAAATATATGCTAATCACCATCTGTTTCAGGGTTACCTGAGTGGAAAAGAATAGTTTTCTAAGAGCCAGTAAATAGTAATTCCTTACTGGGCATCACAAAGTTCAGTTTTATGAATCTGTGCTCATTTATTCATTTTCTCTCCTTCTACATATATACACAAATAAAAGCTGATACTCTGGTCTTAGAGTCACTAATAATACATTGATGGTCTCTACATTGCTTGTATTTGTTTGAATAAGGATGATAAAACTGGCTAAGGATAAATACAAAAAAAGAACTTGGATTACTCATATGTCAAAATTCTTTGTAGGGATTCTTTAAATCCCTAACACGTTCCTTAATCCTTAACACATTAAGGAATTGATTCCTTAACTCCTTAAATCTCTTATACTCAAGTTTTGCTATTCATTTGACTTTGGAATGTGATATACTATCCAATTTTACTGGAGAGTGAAAAGAATGATTTTGTTATTTATGAAAGGAAGTAGAGAGCATATTAAAAAGAGCCCAAGCTTGGAGTTTCCCTGAAACTGGGTTCAAATCTCAACTGCCATTTAATTGTATAACTTCTAAGAATATCTGAGTCTCAGTATAAAATGTTTGCAAAATGGGGATAATACGATTCTCCTTGAAGAACTATAGAAAGTTTAAATAAAATGATGAATGTAAAGTACCTCGCAGATAGCAGCTATTTGTGGCTAATGTTAGTGGCTGGCTATATTAATTTGAAAAGAGGTCACAAGTCAAGAGCAATGATTTAAAAAAACCAAAACACTGCCTATCTGACAACTAGTTCTTATATAAAAACAAGATACCTTTCTTAAATTATTTATAATCCTTGCAACTGATGAAATAAGGAAAAACCACAAGATTCAATAAAAATGACAAAATTGGGTTACAAATGAGGTTACAAAAGTTCGAATTGTTGATCAACTAGGAGATAACATGCTTCCATTACTCTCAAAAGATAACAAAGCATTTGCCTGATGCATCAGGGTCCTTGAATTGAACATACTGCATTTTTCTTTATGGTAGTTATCGCTAGAACTCTATGTAGAATTGACTGGGTGTAAAAAAAAAAAAAATCAAGCAGGTGCTTATGGAACACGTGATTGTTTCAGTGAAAGGTGGTAAGTGCAAACTACTTAAAACCTGAACAAACTGCATGACTCAAAGTGAAGTCACCAAAAAAAGCTTTTCTCATCACATTTTTAAAGTCTCCAACTACATGGGCACATTTCCTCACATTACCTTTTCATCGGAAGCAAATTCTGCTCAGACATCCATCTAAAATTCTCCTGAAGGTTTCATCAGGCCTGGAAGAATGCAGAGGCACTCCTTTCTGAAAGAACATCTATTCCTGACTACTCCTTTCCAAAAGGCAATAATGTGTATCTAGAACCCACGCATGAAATTTTGAGCTTGTTCTCCTATCTCAATTAGCTCATGCAACAAAGACCATTCTCACCCAATTCAAACCGCGGCGGTATCACTGAGTTCTCAGTCAGGAACGATCCCCAACCCGACCCCCTCATCTCACTTCCAAAAATAGAAAAGGTGAGCTCTTCAGCTAGCTGCTTGTCTCTGGCATTGCACCCCAACATGACAGAAACCATACTCGGGAAAAAGATGGTAAAGCAGCTCTCGAAAATCAAGGGTGACCACCACCCTGCATGTGGGAGAGTGTGGACACTCCTTGACCACCTCTACAGAGACTCTCCTAAACGAGGTCGCAGTAGACGATGTCTTCGATCTTACCCAGGGGCACTTGGGGACCCGAGGTCGAGTTCCGAGCTGGAGACAGAAACTGAACTGCGAAGATGGTAAAGTCGGAATCTCAAGGCCTTGTCCTGTAGCGCAGAGGGTCAAGAGCCAACGGGTTTGGATGGGGATTCCGAGTTCAACCCTTTCCCGCTTAACTTCTCGGTCAGATCAAGATGCTGCACGGAGTCTCGGGTGGACGGAAATGCCAGGTCCAGGAGGCAACCCAGAAAAAAAATAAAATAACTCACCAGTCTCCCAACCTTTGGCGCGGAGCTAGCAGGAGCTTGGCCCGCGAGTCCGAATCCAGCGGGGGAACCAGCTTGGAAGACCCTGACGACAGCTCAGGAGCGTCACTGACAACCACCCGGAAGTGACACAATCGCTTCCGGGGCCGCGGAGCGCGCGGCGGGAAATTATTTCCCAGAGACCGGATTCCTGAAGCCATTGGAACCGCAGCAACAGTCTTCGTCCCGCCTGTCAGGGGCCGCCCCGCGGAGGCAGCAGCCCCTGAAACCCCGGCCGGGAAGGTAAAGGACCTCAGCCCTGAAGACGCTGTGTTCACCCTGACCGTGTGAGGGTGTTTCCTCCTCAAGTCTCGGCGGCGTCCGGGCTGTGAGGCTGTGGGAAGGCGCCGGGGCGAGGGAGCGGCGACGGCGCTTGCCTCTGGCGCTTCCCGCGGCAGCGGCTTGTCCGCGTCAGCGGGGTTGTGCGGCGGCGGGCAACGGGCCCCCAGGCACCTCTGCTTGTGTGGGGGGCTGGAGCGGCTTCCCTTGCCTTCCGTTTGCGCAGCTCGTTCTCCTACCGGGAAGGCGCTAGGCCACTCGCGTCTCTCGTTTCCATAGAACCGCCTGGGACGCGTCTCCCCGAGTCCCGGCTTCTTGGCTGCTTTTCCATAACTTAGCGTCAGTGCAGGTGGTTGGGAATTCCCCCAGGCGCACCTTCCTATGAAGAGGCAAATGCCGTCATGTATTTATTGTTTTTTCCTTCTTCCTGGTAGAATTCTAAACAAATCCCAAATGGTTCAGGAACGTCTCTCTGCGGCTCCTGTAGGCCTTGAAATACGCACATAAACACTCACACGTTTCCCTAAAGAAGCGGGGGCTGGGGCGGGCTGTTTCTAGGGATTATGGTATCTCAAGGCAGGGACCAAGGCGAAGGGATTATCCTGAGATTTTTCTCCGCCCCCCCGCCCCAACTCCCAAAGCCTCTCTGATTAAATATTGACAGAAAACTTGTTATGTTTTGAGTACTTCCTTTCAAGATTTGACCCGGAAATCAGATGAAACTTGATTTTGGAAGCGTCAAGCTCTTTTGTACGAATGAATATCCTATACCAGAAAAGAACAGTTATCGTTGAGACGCAGGAATGAAAATTTAAACCTAATTTCCAGTGTAGGTGTGACAGGCTCTTGTGTCTTGTAAACTGTTGGGGGTTTCTATGATTACGTTATGCCTCATTTCCTAGAAGTACGTATTGATGTGCAAGGTGTTTGACTAACCCGTCCTGCAGGTGTCTGCTGCTGCTGCTAAGTCGCTTCAGTCGTGTCCGACTCTGTGCGACCCCATAGACGGCAGCCCACCAGGCTCCCCCATCCCTGGGATTCTCCAGGCAAGAACACTGGAGTGGGTTGCCATATCCTTCTCCAATGCATGAAAGTGAAAAGTGAAAGGGAAGTCGCTCAGTCGTGTTCGACTCTTAGCGACCCCATGGACTGCAGCCTACCAGGCTCCTCCACCCATGGGGTTTTCCAGGCAAGAGTACTGGAGTGGGGTGCCATGTTTAGGTGGATTTTTATAAGGGAGTTACCTTGATTATGTCTAAGTTAACTCCATGTTAATTTAAATGAACTAGGATGTTTTAAGTACTTGAATATATAAATTTTTATTGTGAAGATAGCCTTCAGTAATGCAAAATGTGCTATTTCTGTTTTCTAAGTAGATTTTCTTTTTGCATTATTGACTGAGATTTAATTTTATCATTTAACATTTTCTTGCTTCCTTAAAGCAGAAAGCATAAATCATGTAAAACCGTCTTTGAAAAGGTGGTCAGATGTGAATTTTTTCATAGTCAAGATTCAGAACTCTGAAGATTTCCACTAATGGCCAAAAACGTTTTTAAGAAAACCAATAGTATAACTAACTAGACAGTATTTGCCTGGTTAATTACTCTAAATACACTATTTCAGGGAAACATTTTAAAAATAAAATCAGTAATTCCATATAGGCTCTGAAAAAAACAACACTTTATCAAAAATATAAATTAGAACAGTATGTTATTATTTGACTCTCCTTAAATATGCTAATAGGAAATATGTGCTCTAAAATTTACTATGTACTATTTCTTACCTTTTAAAGCCCCTTACTGCTTAAAAGTAAAATACTCCTGAGACTTTTAAATTCACTTACTTCTTACTTTCTTGATACCAGAATTACTTTGAAATAAACTGTTTTGTTTTTGATGGAGGAGAAAAGCCCATATGAATTAGTCCAGTGAATCATGAATACCAAATCCACTTTGAGAGGAAAATAATGAAAACTTTTCATAAGAAAAAACTGGCACTCTTTGGATTGTTCCTAAAAATGCTTTGAAATTTTAGACACTGATACTATTTTTCTGAAATTAAATTGTAATTAGTTTAGATATTTTCAGTGATAACAACTAAATGTCTCCTCACCCTCACAGTAGATTCCTTATCTTGTGAGGTTTCTCTTTTCCTCTCTGAAACTAGGTTGGTTTGTAAAATTATAATGTTAAAAGTATCCAACTAGATTCTGAAATTAAAGTCAAAGTGCATTGTAGAAAAGGCATATAGTTTTTGCAGACGCAGACTTAGATTTTGAATCTTGTTTTCTCCATTTTCTAGCTGTGTACCCTTGAGCTACTTTTTAATCTCTCAGGTTCCCCATTTTCATCTGTACAAGAACTGTAAATAGCACTTTAATTTTTAAGAAGGAAATGAACATTTATGAAGTAAATATACACCAGAATCCTGCTACGTCAATCTTAAACTGTTTACTCCTATTAAGTAATACAAAGTTCCTAGAATACTAAAGCAGGTGTGACTTCATACCCCATGGCTAACCAATGTCTTCTGTCTCTTTTATCCCTCAGCATCTCTTTCATTCACCTTGCTTCCCTTAAGGCCCCTTTATCCCTAAAATTAGCATCTCTAGTCCAACCTATGCCTTATATAATGCCCGAATAGATTGAATATCTCCCCTGAGTCCTCATTTCGTCCTCACCACAGTCACTTTGCTGCTACTTCATTTCTTCCCTGTACTGCTAGATCAGTCATCAAAGAGACTGATACGACTGCTTCTCTCTCAAACAATGTCATTGAGGTAAGGATATCCCTGAAGTCTCACCATTGGTGACCTTAGTCAAATAATTAATTTACTCACTCACTCACGTCCCTGATCTTTGAAGGATGGGACAGGAAAAGATACTATAGCTTTAAAAGGAAAAAAAATTGTAATGCTCAGGTGAATTATATTAAGCCAAAAAGCCTAATATGGCTCCTAGGCCAAGAGGCTGCAGAATTCCTAAACTCAGCCAAACGGGATTTTACTCTCACAGTTCTGTAGTTTGGGTATTCCTTTTGTAGTGTTGGTTAAACTGAGATCCAGCACTTTGACTTTTACTCAATTTGAGTATTATTTACTTTGCCAGTTAAATGCTTTGGATCCCTGATCTTTGAAGGATGGAACAGGAAAAGATACTGTAGCTTTAAAAAAAAAAATTATCTTTCTTTCTAAAGCCTAGCTGACTTATATTAAGCCAAAGGCCTGATTTGGCTTCTAGGCCAAGCGTGCATGTACATGTGTGCTCAATTGTGTCCCAACTCTTTGTGACCCGATAGACTATAGCCCGCCAGACTCCTCTGGGAATTTTCCAGGCAGGAATACTGGAGTGGGATGCCATTTCTTCCTCCAGATCTTCCCGACCCAGGGATCAAACCTGTATCTCCTGCATTGGTAGGCAGATTCTTTACCACTGGGCCACCTTTGAAACCTCAGAGGGGAAGAGGGTGCAGAATTCCTAAATGTCTCTTGATTTTAATAGCATTTGGAGCCAAACAGGATTTTATTCAAACAAAGTGAGTTCTGTGATTTGTGTATTCCCTTTGTAGTGTTGATTAAATTGACTTCAGTTTTAGTATTATTTACTTTCCTGATTAAATGCTTTTAGATAAGAGAAGTCATGAAAATCTTTTAAAACTCTTTAATTAAAGCAGCAATATGGATTGGGTTTAAGGCTTAGTATATCCTTTCCAAAAGAAGGAAATTTTAATGGTGATTTTCCTTAGGTTTAAAATCAAAATAGTTCACTGAAGTAGCAAACATTAAGAAACTACTGGTTTTCAACCCACTGCCTTAAAACGGCAAAATATTCAGTAGTGTAGAAAGAGACCATCATATAAAAGATACAGACGTATAAACTTTTGTTTTTAATATTTTTTTTACACATCCATTAACCCTTCAAGTCAGATCCCTCCCCTGTCCCCAAATCTTAACAGTGGTATTACAGAGTGAAGGAATTAAAGATTTGAACCTTCCTATATATTTTGTAGTATTTTTCAAATGTTCTATTATCATGTGTTAATTAAATTAAGACATAAATCAGTAAGTTATTTTGAGGGAAATTTTAATTCTTAAATGCAAACATAAACTTTTTAATAAATATCTTATTTATCTTAGTTAATAGCATACAGTTTTTAAGATGCATTATGTTCTCATAGTTCTATGATAATCTGTGTCTGACCATAAAAGAAATTGTAATGCAGAGTAGAGAAGGTTTATCCTTATTTTCCAATCCCAGATCTCTTTAAGCAACCTTGCACTTCGTTTTGGCATACTTTTCTCTTTCACCTAACAGTTACACCCTGCTCTTACATACTCTTTCCCGATACCTTTCTATTCATGTCGCTATTGCCTCTGTTTCTTTGAGTTCTCTTAACATATTCTGTTTCGTATTCTTCAAAGGTGTTCTAGCTATGTATCATATTGTAAAGAATTCATAGACCTAAAAAGTTAGTATACAGTGTCCTTAATTATGATGAGTGCTATAGGTTAATTTGCATTTTTAACTGGCACCAACTGCAGAGGAATGTCAGGCATCAAGGGTAGGCCCATGTGGGAGATATTTTGGGAAAGTCCACACCACAGGGACAGTTGCTTGTTCGTTGTAAATGCCAGCTCTGTTCGAATTCATTATTTCCTTAGTTGTGTGTATTATATGATTCAAGGTAAGCAACTAGATTGCTTTTTAATTATTGCAAAAGTTTTGAAAATTAAGAGCATCTTCTTTAACTGAAAATCTCATGTATATTTTTAAACTTTTTGATGGAACTTAAAAATGAATGCTGTGGGGTTGTTTGTTTTTCTTTTCCTGTTATTGTGTTAGGGTAGTATCTTTTGTGTGAATACATCAGAGATTACCCCCTACAAGTTCTAGAAAAATATCTAATTTCTGGAGATACCACTGGAACAATTATATCGCAGTTTATTTACCTTATTTCCTGAGGGAGGACTTCTAGCAGTTAGCTCTTCATTCTCCGTATCCCAGAACCTATTATCAGCGCAAAACTTCACTTTGAATTATCTGGGTAATTGATAGGTATTAACACCAGTTTTGTATAGTACTTTTTTTGGGTTCACTGGTATATCAGGCTATTATTTATTGTTTTTTTTTTACTCCTGTAGGGTCATAGGAAGAGACATTAAACCACTAATTTTTTTAAGTATAAACAAATATATAATATCTGTATGTCTATGTCTATTCCTGCAAATATAGATAACTATCTTCCCTTGTAACTATATGACTTAGACCTGTGGTTATTAGTTTGTCATATGATGTGGTGGTAAGAAGGATTGCTAAATGTATTGTAAATTCTGTTCAAGTAGATCATTTTATTATAGGACTCTATTAGATTAGATTAATGGAATCTGTTCTTAAAAAAAAAAAAAAAACTGCTAGTTATTGTGTGCCGTCACTGCGATTTGAGATTCTTTGGAAGTTTAGCTAATAGCCCAGTTTTTCTGATAAACTTGTTAATTTCCTATGTTCTGATTTGTTTTTTAACACTTATATTTTCGTGCACTTTGAATTAGGAAGTCTAACTTCTTCACCTGTGTTTTTTATTCACTTTTCCTCTTTGCTTGTTTAATATCAGTTTCATTTTCATTGTTTTTCAAAGGAAAGAAGTTGCTTTAAAAAGGTTTTCTTGATTTCTACCACTGAGCACAGTTGGTCCTGTTTTCCTTTTACTGTGGACTCTTGCTTTGATAGAAAATGCTGTTAAATATCCAAGGCGGCTGTATTTATTTCATCATAAGGATAGTATGATTTAGGATGAAAACTTTGCATTATATACAACTCTAATTAAAGTCCAAATCATAATTTGTACATCAATCTAAAATAAGTTAAAATGTCACGTTGTTAATAATAAACATTCAAATTGTGAAATAGCTGTTCCTAACTTGATATAAAAGAGGAACATAATGATAGATTTTTTTTTCCTTATATTTCTTCATAACGTATTTAGTTCTCAGGAAGCAGAAAAATACAATTTAAGATACTATTTATTGAAAACAATTTTTTTTTCTGTTCTATTTTTGACAGCACTGGGTCTTCATTTCTGTGTGCAGGCTTTCTATAGTTGCAGAGACTGGGGGCTACTCTGTAGTTGCAGTGCATAGTGTTCTCATTGCAGTGGCTCCTCTTGTTGTGGAGTACCGGCCCTGGGCACATGGGCTTAGTTGCCCTGCAGCATGTGGGATCTTCCAGGATCAGGGATCAAACCAGCGTTCCTGCATTGCAAGGTAGATGCTTAGCCCCTGGACCACCAGGGAAGCCCCTAAAATAACCTTTAAATCAGACTTTTGGGGAGCATTACAGTGATTTTGTTGTTGTTGTTTTCTGTGATTTCCTGTTATTTAATAGTAGTTTCTCTATATGGGCATTTTATTTTTTTAATTTTCTTTTTTCTTTTTCCAAGTTATTGGTTGGTTGGTAGGTTGGTTGCACTGGCTTTTCACTGCATGGGCTTTCTCTAGTTGCAGCGAGCAGGGGCTATCCCCTCGTGGTGCCTGCGCTTCTCACTGCGGTGGCTTCTCTTGTGGGGCACAGATTCTAGGGGGCAGGGGCTTTGGTAGAGGTGACGCATGGACTTAGTTGCCCAACAGCATGTGGAATCTTCTTGAACAAGGGAATGAACCCACGTTGCCTGCATGGGCAGGCAGATTCTCAGCCACTGGACCACCAGGGAAGTCCAAGCACTTAAAAATAGCCAGATGGGAAAGATTTTAAAGGCTACTCAAACTTCCCTTCTTTGGCAGCATTTTTCTTGAAATACCTACTAAATTGTTTTTCAGACTCTTAAATACGTAAATAAAATACAAGTAGTAGTTGAAATGAATATGGTTAAAACACTTGTATTCCTCTGATGAAAATGACTTTCAGGAACTATAAAAACAATTAGATTGCCTTTTCCGTTAGAATACCAAGGTGGTATTCACAGATAGGTTTCCGTGTTTCTGAAAAGACCTATTATTTTCTCTAGGAAATTTTCTTAAAGGCTTTGTCATTCTCTGAAATTAGTGATAGCGGTTTTTCTCCCTGGTTTTGGTTGTATGCCTTATAATTCCCATGTGGCTTTGTATGTTACTATGTGTTCTGCATTAGACTAAATCATTATTTCTAGCAGCAGCATGTTTTTGTAAAGTTTTTGAATACCATTGATACTTCAGTTCAGTTTCTCGGTCGTGTCCAACTCTTTGCGAACCCATGAACCACAGCACACCAGGCCTCCCTGTCCATCAGCGACTCCTGGAGTTTACCCAAACTCATGTCCAAGTTGTTGAAGACACTTTGTGTATATTCTTTATCTTGACTTTTAGGATTTTTAGGGATTAATGCCTAATATCCCTTTCCCTCCTTTGGAGCCAAAAGGGGAATACAAATCAGATAGGTTTAGGCCAAAGAATCGTCCTTTTTACTGAACAAAAATTAGTTTAGAGAAGTTGGATTTGATGTGCAACTCCAGTGTGTTTCTTATTACATAACCTCTGAATTGATTTACACACTGCATATAAATACGCGTATGTATCAGGCAAAGTATATTTAGCCAATACTCTCAAGTAGCTTTCCTCCTAAAGTAAGGAGTGATGAGGGGTAGAGAGAAACCAGCAGTGCTATTTCCCTACCAGAAGTTTTACTCTTAATTAACCCCGATTAATTCTTTAAATTCTTTATAGTGAGACTTTATTTCATTTTCTACTCTAAAATGAATCTCAACCTGTAAGTGAATACATATTTGTGCATGGTTCACACATATTTAATATAAATATATATATATATATATATATATATATATATATATATATAAAAAACATTTAACCTTTGAAAACAGAATTCCTATAAGGAACATTTTTTATTTCATCAGTTGTCTATTACTAGTCCTGGTAAAAATTGTTACTAAAATATTTAAAGTTCACTTGTCTTGAAAGAAGTTAACTGCTGCTGCCCAACCTGCAATTGCCCAACCTGTGGTGTTAAGTGAGTATTAATCCAGGCTAAAGGTGACAAAATTGTTAGAGAAATGAAAAATCACCCTCATTTCTCTAATCCCTGCTTTCCTCATTTGTAATGAGAAACTGGGTTTTGTCTAAGTTGATCTAAATCTAAAATACTAACCTCTTGTAAAAAAATTCAGTTCAGTCGCTCAGTCATGTCCGACTCTGTGACTCCATGAACCGCAGCATGCCAGGCCTCCCTGTCCATCACCAACTCCCAGAGTTCACTCAAACTCATGTCCATCAGGTCAGTGATGCCATCCAGCCATCTCATCCTCTGTCGTCCCCTTCTTCTCCTGCCCCCAATCCCTCCCGGCATCAGAGTCTTTTCCAATGAGTCAACTCTTCTCATGAGGTGGCCAAAGTACCGGGGTTTCAGCTTTAGCATCAGTCCTTCCAAAGAAATCCCAGGGCTGATCTACTTCAGAATGGACTGGTTAGATCTCCTTGCAGTCCAAGGGACTCTCAAGAGTCTTCTCCAACACCACAGTTCTAAAGCATCAATTCTTCGACGCTCAGCTTTCTTCACAGTCCAACTCTCACATTCATACATGACCACAGGAAAAACCATAGCCTTAACTAGATGGACCTTAGTCGGAAAAGTAATGTCTCTGCTTTTGAATATGCTATCTAGGTTGGTCATAACTTTTCTTCCAAGGAGTAAGCGTCTTTTAATTTCATGGCTGCAATCACCATCTGCAGTGATTGTGGAGCCCAGAAAAATAAAGTCTGACACTGTTTCCCCATCTATTTCCCATGAAGTGATGGGACCGGATGCCATGATCTTCGTTTTCTGAATGTTGAGCTTTAAGCCAACTTTTTCACTCTCCACTTTCACTTTCATCAAGAGGCTTTTTAGTTCCTCTTCACTTTCTGCCATAAGGGTGGTGTCATCCGCATATCTGAGGTTATTGATATTTCTCCTGGCAATCTTGATTCCAGCTTGTGTTTCTTCCAGTCCAGCGTTTCTCGTGATGTACTCTGCATATAAGTTATATAAAGCAGGGTGACAATATACAGCTTTGACATACTTCTTTTCCTATTTGGAACCAGTCTGTTGTTCCATGTCCATTTCTCACTGTCACTTCCTGACCTGCATACGGATTTCTCAAGAGGCAGGTTAGGTGTTCTAGTACGCCCATCTCTTTCAGAATTTTCCACAGTTTATTGTGATTAACACAAAGGCTTTGGCATAGTCAATAAAGCAGAAATAGATGTTTTTCTGAAACTCTCTTGCTTTTTCAATGATCCAGCGGATGTTGGCAATTTGATCTCTGGTTCCTCTGCCTTTTCTAAAACCAGCTTGAACATCTGGAAGTTCACAGTTCACATATTGCTGAAGCCTGGCTTGGAGAATTTTGAGCATTACTTTACTAGTGTGTGAGATGAGTGCAATTGTGCGGTAGTTTGAGCATTCTTTGGCACTGCCTTTCTTTGGGATTGGAATGAAAAGTAACCTTTTCCAGTCCTGTGGCCACTGCTGAGTTTGCCAAATTTGCTGGCATATTGAGTGCAGCACTTTCACAGCATCATCTTCCAGGATTTGAAATAGCTCAACTGGAATTCCATCACCTCCACTAGCTTTATTTGTGGTGATGCTTTCTAAGGCCCACTTGACTTCACATTCCAGAATGTCTGGCTCTAGATTAGTGATCACACCATCATGATTATCTTGGTCGTGAAGCGCTTTTTTGTACAGTTCTTCCCGTGTATTCTTGCCACCTCTTCTTAATATCTTCTGCTTCTGTTAGGTCCCTACCATTTCTGTCCTTTATCGAGCCCATCTTTGCATGAAATGTTCCCTTGGTATCTCTAATTTTCTTGAAGTGATCTCTAGTCTTTCCCATTCTGTTGTTTTCCTCTATTTAATAACTGTTACTCTAACTAAGAATGTTGTAAATTTTCTTTTTCTTGACCAATAAACGTGCCACCTGAATACAAAGTACATTTTGCTGCTGCTGCTAAGTCGCTTCAGTCGTGTCCGACTCTGTGAGACCCCATAGACGGCAGCACATCAGGCACTCCCTGGGATTCTCCAGGCAAGAACACTGGAGTGGGTTGCCATTTCCTTCTCCAGTGCATAAAAGTGAAAAGTGTAAGTGAAGTCGCTCAGTCGTGTCTGTTCACGACCCCATGGACTGCAGCCTACCAGGCTCCTCCGTCCATGGGATTTTCCAGCAAGAGTACTGGAGAGGGGTGTCATCACCTTCATTTAAATATAAATTAATGACTCCATCAAAATAAATTTGAAACTATATAATTTTGTTCAGTCTACTTTGTAGCTGATGAAAGTAACGTACACAGGTAAGAAATCTAGTTAGGAATACTTTAGTATGTGTGTATGTGCTCAGTGGCTCAGTCAGGTCCGACTCTTTGCATGGACTGTAGCCCCTGGGACTCCGCTGTCCATGGAATCTTCTAGGCAAGAATACTGGAGTGGGTTGCCATTTCCTCCTCCTGGGCATCTTCTTGACCCAGGGATTAAACCCATGTCTCTTGCATCAGCAGGTGGTTTCTTTAACCGCTGTGCCACCTGGGAAGCCCACGTTCCCATATACCTACTATAACATTTGATGTAAATGCTGTGATACCGTAAGTTTAAGTTCTCCATTGACTTATTTATACATACTGTTCAGTATCTGTCCACAAACACTGAAAATTGGTGTGAGATCTGTGTGTCATTGACCACAAGTGTCCAGTCATTCTTCAGTTGCTCAGTCTTGTCTAGCTGTTAGTGATGCCATGGATGGCAGCATGCCAGGCTTCTCCTCAGTATCTCCTGGAGTTTGCTAAACTCATGTCCATTGAATAAGTGATACCATTCAGCCATCCCACCCACTGTCATCCCCTTCTCGTCCTGCCCTCAGTCTTTCCCAGCATCAATGTCTTTTCCAATGAATCAGCTCTTCACATCAGGTGACCAAAGTGTTGCAGCTTCAGCATCAGTCCTTCCAATGAATATTCAGGAGTGATCTCCTTCAGAATGGACTGGTTGGATCTCCTTGCAGTCCAAGGGACTCTGAAGAGTCTTCAACACCACACAGTTCAAAAGCATTAGTTCTTTGGCACTCAGCCTTTTTATGGTCCACCTCTCATATCCGTACATGACTACTGGAAAAGCCATAGGTTTGATTATATGGGCCTTTGTCTGCCAAATGATGTGTCTGCTTCTTAATATGCTGTCTAGGTTTTCTGATAGCTTTTCTTCCAAGGGGCAAGTGTCTTTAATTTCATGGCTGTAGTCACCGTCCACAGTAAGTTTGGAGTCCAAGAAAATAAAGTCTGTCACTGTTTCCTATTTTTCACTTTCTGTTTACCATGATCTTCATTTTTTGAATGTTGAGTTTTAAGCCAGCATTTTTACTCTCCGCATTTACCTTCATCAAGAGGCTCTTTAGTTTTTCTCTGCTATCTGCCATTCGGATGGTGTCATTTGCATATCTAAGGTTATTGATATTTCTCCCAGCAATCTTCATTCTAGTTGTGTTTCATCTAGCGCGGCATGGGCTGGATCATTTTGAATGATGTACTCTGCATCTAAGTTAAATAAGCAGGGTGACAACACATAGCCTTGATATACTCCTTTCCTAATTTTGAACTAGTTCCATGTCTGATTCTAACTGCTGGTTCTTGACCTGCATACAGGTTTCTCAGGAGCCAGATAAGGTGATCTGATATTCCCATCTCTTTAAGAATTTTCCACAGTTTGTTGTGGTCCACATAAAGGCTTTGGCGCAGTCAGTAAAGCAGAAGTAGATGGTAGATGTTTTTCTGGAATTCTGCTTTTTCTATGATCCAGTGGATGTTTGCAATTTGATCTCTGGTTCGTCTGCCTTTTCTAAATCCAGCTTGTACATCTGGCAACTCTCCGTTTACATATTGTTGAAGCCTAGCTTGAAGGATTTTGAGCATAACCTTGCTAGCATGTGAAATGAGTACAGTTGTGTGGTAGTTTGAGCATTCTTTGGCATTGCTCTTCTTTGGGATTGGAATGAAAACTGACCTTTTCCAGTCCTGTGGCCACTGCTGAGTTTTCCAGATTTGCTGGTAAATTAAGTGTAGCACTTTCACAGCATCATCTTTCAGGATTTGAAATAGCTGGAATTCCATCACCTCCACCAGCTTTGTTGTAATGCTTCCGAAGGCCCACTTGACTTCACTCTTAAGATATCTGGCTTTAGGTGAGTGATCACACCATCGTGGTTATCCAGGTCATTAAGACCTTTTTTGTACAGTTCTTCTGCATATTCTTGCCACCTCTTCTTAATATCTTCTGCTTCTGTTAGGTCCATGCCTTTTCTGTCTTAGCAAAAACAATAGTTTAAAATGAACCTATTATTATGATGAAATTTTAAAAGTGTCTTTTTCTGAAGAATTATGCTCATCAGTGTGTTCTAGTGGCAGGTAAATCTTTCAGTGTTCAAACCATAAAACAAATCATTTTATTTACAGCCACATTTTGATAAGGTCACGTTTAAAACTAATTTCTGTAGCATTTGAACATTGGTATTTACAGTTAAGCCTTATATCTTAAGTAGTTTTTATTTTTATCACTCATAGTTAAAAAATAATGTCAACTGTATGAATAACATGTTTAACATATGTTGTCTTCTTTATATGTTAGATGGAAGATGGTGCCCCAAAGCATATTATCCAGATGACAGGATTTAAAGTAGAAGAAAAAGAAGCTCTAGGCAAATTGCTTTTAAAACTGGATTGTACTTTTATCAAGAGTGAGGTGAGTACAGTTCAAGGTATAGTTGAAGAATAACTAAAAGTACTGGCCTAAAAATGATAAAATGCCCCCTTGAATTGTAAGGATAGACAAAATATGTTAAAAAGGAAATCTTACCTTAATAGCATTTTTTGTGTGGATTTTTCTTTGCAGAAATACAAAAATTGTACACATCTAATAGCTGAACGCCTATGTAAGAGTGAGAAATTTTTAGCGGCTTGTGCAGCAGGTGAGTTAACTACCTTCCCCTCACTTTTGAAATAAAAAATCCTCGTGGTGAAGAAAAAATGCTTTAATCTCTGGAAAGATAGTTGGTTTACTGTATCAAATATAAATGTGGTTCTTTCTGATATTTTTCTGAAAATATTTGATGTATTAGTTTTGCTTTGATTTTCTGAATAACACTTGAAAAAGGTATTGAAGAGGCAGAAATATTTACTTCACCTAGTGTAAGTGCTTTATATAAGAAAAAAAATATTTTTTAACAGAAAGGTTTGGTACAAAATACCTTTTAAAAAAAGCTTTTGTTGAAGCCTCAGCTGTTCTCAGTCAAGTTTCTTTCCTTTGATCTATCATGGAAGAGTTTCTGTTTTTGTTCTCTTGCTCTGCTTCCCCTCCCATCCATCCTGTGAAGCATCGATCATTCTGTTTTACTAAGATTTTAAATTTTCTGAACCTTTATTAGGGCTTAATCTCCTCTCTGCTTGTCACCATTGATGTTCCTTTTATAGTTTGCTCTACTGTGATTGATTTGGTGTATCATTAGTCCACTTGCTTTTTTTTTTTTTCCTCCCTTCAATATTTGACTGAGATGAATTTACTGGGTTTTTTTTTAGTAATTTACCAAAAAAACATTTGGATTCATTATTATCTCCACAGATTTTCATAAAACATGTATTTTATCTGCTGTTTAAAAAGATCATTGATGCCTAGATAAAGAAACTACAGAATGTTATTAAATATCCTTGAAAATTCATTGTTTTATAAAGTATAATAATGCTGTAAACATTATTATAAAAACTTTTAGCATGGGAGAAAGAATATAAACCTCATTCAAATTGGTAAGCAATAATAGTCATAATTCAATATATTTTATGAATCCTTCACTTTATATTTTACACAGTAACAGAATTATAATTATTTATCATAAGAAAGATTACATACAATGTTCAGTGATGTTGTAGGTCTTTCATTATCAGAAAATGTAGGAAAACATAATTCAAAGATAACATTGGCAATGTAGGAAAAGGCGTGTTGAAACAGGGCAAATTTTATTTGTTATTTGGTCTTTATTTTTTCCCATTTATCAGAACCAAAATTTTTTTGTGACTAACAGTTCATTTGCTTTCTAGGAAAGTGGGTACTAACTAAGGACTACATAATTCATAGTGCCCAAAGTGGCAGATGGCTTGATGAAACAACTTATGAATGGGGATATAAAATTGAAAAAGACTCCCATTATTCACCTCAAATGCAGTCTGCACCTAAAAGATGGAGAGAAGAACTGAAACGCACTGGTGCTCCTGGAGCCTTCCATAGATGGAAAGTTGTCCTCCTTGTTAGAGCTGATAAGCGAAGTGACTCTCTTGTAAGGTGAGATCTCATAAAAGCTAAAGCAGTGAATGTGAAAACAATTTTGGTTTTTTAAAATTATTGCTGTTCAGTTGCTCAGTTGTGTCTGACTCTGCGACCACATGGACTACAGCAGGCCAGGCTTCCTTGTCCTAGAGTTTGCTCTTCAAACTCATCTGCATTAAGTCAGTGATGCCATCCAACCATCTCAGCCTCTGTTATCCCCTTCTCCTGCCCTCAGTCTTTTCCAGTGAGTTGGCTCTTCACATCTGGTGGCCAAAGTATTGGAGCTTCAGAATCAGTCCTTCTAATGAATATTCAGGATTGATTTCCTATAGGATTGACTGGTTTGATCTCCCTGCAGTCCAAGGGACTCTCAAGAGTCTTCTCCAGCACCACAGTTTGAAAGCATCATTTCTTTGGCACTCAGCCTTCTTTATGATTCACCTCTCAAATCCATACATGGCTACTGGAAAAAACAGTAGATAGACCTTTGTCAACAAAGTGATGTCTCTGCTTTTTGATATGCTATCTAGGTTTGTCATAGCTTTTCTTCCAAGGAGCAAGCGTCTTTTAATTTCATGGCTATAGTCACTGTCTGCAGTGATTTTGCAGCCCAAGTAAATAGTCTATTATTGTTTCCATTCTCCCTGTTTATTTGCCATGAAGTGATGGGACCACATGCCATGATCTTCATTTTTTGAATGTTGAGTTTTAAGCCAGCTTTTCCACTCTCCTTTTTCATCAGGAGACTGTTTAGTTCCTCTTTACTTTCTGTGATTAGGGTGGTGTTATCTGCATATCTAAGGTTGTAGATACTTCTCCCAGCAATCTTGAGTCCAGCTTGAGTTTCATCCAGCCCAGCATTACTCATGATGTACTCTGCATATAGGTTAAATAAGCAGGGTGACAATATATAGCCTTGACGTACTCTCTTCCCAGTTTTGAACCAATCTGTTGTTCCATGTCTGGTTCTAACTTTTGCTTCTTACCTCCATACAGGTTTCACAGGAGGCTGGTAAGGTAGACTGGTATTCCCATCTCTTTAAGAATTTTCCACAGTTTGTTGTGATCTATACAGTCAAAGGCTTTAGCATAGTCAATGAATCAAAGATAGATATTTTCCTGGAATTCTCTTTTTCTATGATTCAACTGATGTTGGTAGTTTTTTCTCTGATTCTTCTGTCTTTTCTAAATCCAGCTTGTACATCTGGAAGTTCAAGTACTCGGTTCAAGTACTACTAAAGCCTAGCTTGGAGAATTTTGAGCATAACTTTGCTAGCATGTGAAATGAGTACAACTGTGTGGCAGTTTGAACATTCTTTGTAGTTGGAATGAAAACCCTTTCTGGTCCTGTGGCCACTGCTGAGTTTTCCAAATTTGCTGGCTTATTGAGCACTTTCACAGCATCATCTTTTAGGATTTGAAATAGCTTAGCTCGAATTCCATCACCTCTACTAGCTTTGTTCGTAGTAATGTTTCCTAAGGCCCACTTGACTTTACACTCTAGGATGTTTGGCTCTAGGTGAGTAATCACAGCACCGTGATTATCTGGGTCATTAAGACCATTTTTTGTATAGTTTCTGTGTATTTCTGCCAGCTCTTCTTAATATCTTCTACTTCTGTTAGGTCTATATACCTTTTGCATTTCTTGTAGTTATTTTTTTGTATTTTTTGCAGTTACTCGTTAATTCCAAAAAGAACCATGGTGATTTACTTGTTGATTGCCTGGTTAAGCCATTCTGCTCATTTAAGTATTATGTGTCTAATGGAACAGAATCTACTTTATAGCATTGCATTATTCTCAGGGTCTCTGTTTTATTTCTGTGTTATTTCTAGGCCAACTCAAATAAAAAATTGTTTTTAATTAGGAGATATTTGTTTTCAGTTGTGAAGCACTTAACAGATTTTTGTAAGTGAAGTATTACATTACACAAAGGGTTTTTTCTAAGTTTATGTAATGTCTTCATGGTTCATACTGTTTCTCTCATCATTTCATTTCTTTTTATACTTTGTATCATATTTTAAGACTTCTTATTTAGTAAAGTGTGTTTCAAGACTGCTGTGACTTTTTTGCAGGAAGGGGGTAGTCTGAGGGCTTTTTGTTATTTTTACTGAAGTGTAATGTATAGACTGTAAAATGCAAAATTTTTTAGTGTACATTTTGATGAGTTTGGACAAATTTATGCTCCTATGTTACCATACTACAATCAAGATCTCTAAATTTTACATCATCCCAAAATATTCGCTTGTGCTTTTATACATTTAATTATGTATATCCTTCCCCTGTTGCTTCTTACTCATTTCTTGGCTGGAGGATAAGTGTTGGTGTGTTTTTGTCCGTTGGATAAGCTTTAGTCTTAAGCATGCTTCTTGGTCTTAGGTTGAGATAACACCTATTGTTTCTGTCTCAATGAAGCCATGACAGCCAAATTCTCCCTTATATGGTAGGCAGTAAAAGAAGAATTCCACATCTCCCACAGCTTTAGGTGTCTGCTTTGTGTAAGTGCAGGGACCTAGGCCCAAGTGGCATTCCTGCCCCCTCTCCAGGGACAGGTGGCTTTTGCTTCTGTCCTTTATCCAGTCTGTTCTGGGCTGCACAGCAGGAGGCTTTCCTACCCCTTTCCCAAAGGCAGATGCGGTTTAACTTCCACTCTTCCAAAAACCAGTGCATCTTTTCCTGGGTTCTGAAGTCAAAAAACTTTATCTTACCCAGATGGTTTCAGGTTTCTGCTTCATAAGAGAGATGGAGCCAGGGAAGTAGTTCTGGTTTTATGTCTATTTCTTGTTGTCAAGCAGTCCCCACTGGCCCACCTTCACTACCATCGGGGATTCCCGCTGTTACTTGCTCCTGATCTTTTTCAGGAATCCTTAATAGAGGCTGGGGGCAAAGAGCTTGCAACTGAGGGGACATCCTTTCATGTGTCAGGGATTCTCAGTTATTCTAAACTGTCGTACTACCTACACTTGGCCTTTAAATTTATTTAAATATTACCAGACTCTTACTGGCATTTATGGTGGCTACTTCTGTCCTATGCTCTGGCAAAAGTAAAATAGTTTGGGCATCCAGTCTCTTCACAAAGGTGCTGAGTGCTCCTTTGGAAATTCAGTTTCTTAATTGGCTTATTATCTCAGTTCTCTGAGTTCATGAAAAGTTATACTTTTGTGGATTATTTGCTTTTTGTTATTGTACGGTCGTAGCAGTATTCTTTTGTAGCTTTCTAAATCCTCAGCAGTAATGAACTTTAATGAAACTTTTGGGTATGTGTCTGTGTCTTTTGAGCCTAAATGTAAAATGTATTTCTTAATATAGATCAAAGTTAAACTTTTTCAAAAGGTAAAGTTTTAGAAGAAGGTTGGCAACTTTAGTTCCATTTTTTGTGGTTCAGAATGGTTTTTTTGGAGGTATGTTGCTTTTTGAGGTGAAATACTCTCTTAGACTTCTTCCTTTTTTGGCTTATAGAGGTGACTTTTTTTTTTTTTTTTTTTTTTTTTTAGAGGTGACTTTTACTTAGGAAATAAACTTAGTATTCTTGATTCTTAAAAAACTTTCCCTATATCAAGAAATGGATAAATAGAGAAAATAGCATGATTTCTTAAGCATCTGTTCTGAAAAACTTAACAGTTTAGGGAATCATTGCAATAATTATTCTTCATGGTACTCAAATAGACCAAAGAAGTTAATTCCTTTCTGAAAGTTCTGCACCTACTCCTGGGAAGTAATTGATTTAGATAATTTGGCTAAATATTTTATTTTTAATACACTTTTCTATACTGTTTACATTTTAGAGTTTTGGAGGCTGGAAAAGCAAATGTTATTTTACCAAAAAATTCACCAACAGGAATAACTCATGTGATTGCCAGTAATGCAAGAATCAAGGCTGAACAAGAAAAAGATGACTTTAAGGCTCCGTTCTATCCAATTCAGTATCTAGAAGATTTTCTTTTAGAGGTAAGTTTTTTTTTTTTTTTAAAGCATTTTTAAATGTTTATTTTATGAAGTTGATATAGTGAATATATAAAATCAAATTACGTTCTGAGTTTTGAAAATATGATTAGAATTAAAATGATATTTTTAAGGCAATTACTCTGAATTATTTAAATATTTGAAAATACTTCTGATAAAGCTAAAGGGAGCTTGCTTACTACATTTAAAATTTGTCTTATCCAGAGTCTCTACTTTTGTTTTCAGTGCTTTGGTGATGTTTATTATAAAATAATATTAAGCATTTTGAATCAGTATAAATAAAACATCAGTGGGCTATAGTATCATGTGAGAATTCTTCACATATTCTCCCACTGGAAAAGAGAAAGCTGTTTCTAAGAATTCAGAAATATTTTCCTGTCCTCTTCCTCCACCAGCATCTCCCTACTTGGTACACATACTACTCCTTAAGTTGTCTGAATGGAAATAACCCTAGAAGAATTGCTTTGAAAGTAAGCACAGAAAAAAATTTTAGAAGGTTCACTCAGGATGGAAGAGAACCTGCAGTATGTCTAAAAATTGAATCTTGGTCTTCTAGGGAAAATTAGCTCCTTCAGTGTTTCCTATTTCAATAGATAGTATACAACCTTTTATTTAATAATTTATATTAGAAACTTGGGAATCACTCTTGGAACCTTCCTTTCCTTTTTTCCCCACGTCTTGTCAGCTACCAAAGCCTATTGATTTTATTCTGAATACGTCTTGAATAAACTACTTCTCTGCTGTACTAACATCATGTTCAGTTCATCCTCCTGTCCCTGTGCTGGAATCAACTCCTTTTTACTCTCCCTGTTCTACTTCTTTGCTGCTACTCTTGCTAATTTCCTAATAACTCTCATTTTTTCTTGCTCTAGTCCACTCAGCTTCATTCAGAGGGAACAGCTAAAATACTCTTTCTAAAATATTCTGATGCTGTCACTTTCCCACTTAAACTTCTCCACTGGCTTCCTGTTGCCATAGGATAAAGCTGTAAACCTCTAACATGGCTTTAAGTTCCCACAGGGTTGCTGTCACTCCTGCCTTTGCAACTACAACCTGCTCTACTTTTTCCTGTGCTTGCTTTACTGTAACTGCCTTCTCCCAATTTCTTAAACAGGTTGAGCTACTTCCTACCTCAGTATCTTCTGCAAAGCTATTTTCTCTTCCTAAAAAGCTCCTTTCCACTCACTACTCTCTCAGTCCCTGTGCTTGCCTACTTTCTGCTCATCATTCAGTTTGCAGTTATAATGTTGCCTCTTCAAGAAGGCCTCCATGGCCTTCTTATTAAGATAGCTAGGTCCACCTATAATGTGTTCTAATATCATTATTTTGCTTTATAGTACTCATCACAATTATAATTAATTAATTGGCTGGTTACCTGGTTAATGTCTTTTCCCCCATCTGTTAATAAACCAAAAGCACTGTGTCCTCAAAGATGATGTCTTGTCTTTTCCATAGTTATATCTGAATCATTTTGCATAAGCCTGGCACATGAATTCTCATTTTATATCTATATTTGTTGGATTAATAGAGAAATTATGAATGACCCTGAGTATTCCAAGAGTAGATGTAATATATCATTCTGTAATTACCTTTCCCTACTGAGTAGCAGCAGTGTGGATTGGAAATTTAACCTTAGTTCAGAGGATGGATCTGCTTGGACTGTGGATAATCTCATTGTCCTTGACAGTGATTGGTCTAGGAATGGGCATGTCAACCAGTTCTAATTCATGGGACATACAGAGAGGTATGTAAGAGCTTCTGGGAAGTTTCTTTTTCATTCTGAAAAAAGCCTCTGGCAGCCTGGCGTCTACTAGATGTAAGTGGAAAAATGCCATTCTTTGACCATGAGAAGAAGTAGCCTTAGGATGAAATCAATCCTGTAGACAGCAGAGTTTAGAGACAGAATGTAGACTCCCTTAGAGATACTTGAGGGGCTGGATTAGTCAGCCCTGAAGCCTGACTTAGCACTGGACCATATCACCGTTCTGTGAGGTTGGAATTTCCATGCTGTTTACGTTACTTTGAATTGGTTTTCTGTTAATGGTAGCTAAAAGCATCCTGTCTGATGTATCTAAACAGTTTAAAGATAGTGTTAACTGTCAACAGAATGAGAACCATTCTTAACTAAATTAGAAAAAGTGTCTAAATTCCCCTTTTTCTATACAAAGAAATGAATTAAATGTAATAACGTGCTTTTTCTATCATCTTATTTTGCAGTAGTCTGACTACAGTCACATTCAACTGCTGAAGTACTAGAGGGCAGCAATAGTGTATCAAGCAAACTTAAAGACAATCTCTAACTTATATTTGTTTTAGAATACATTTTTTTATAAACTCTGGAATAAGACAGCTGAGAGTTAGTTCATAACCATTCATAACCTCTTTGGCATAGAATGTAATACAGTCCTCATTAGATGGATTCTGAAGTGTCCTCTAAGAAGGGTTGCCATATAAAATGACTGAGCTAAAAGTAACAATTAAGCAGTTGTTTAAAACAAATAGTTTTGTTTAATCTCCTTAACTTTCTGGAAAGTCACTTAGTAACAGAATCAGGAATTATTTAGTTCAAGTTTATAGATACCTATTGAAGACTTTTGCTTACCAGGCTCTCTTCTTTGCACTGTGGAAAATGAAAAAGACCACCTGCCAGACTGCGAAAACAGAACATTGCAAAAACAGAATGTGGAAACTGTTAATTACAGTTTAGTGTGTATTGTGCATTGGTAAAATCACGTGCATGGTGTAGAGATACAGAAAAGTCAGTGACTAATGAATCTCAGTTGTTTGGCCCAAGGAAGATTCACAAAAAGGAGAGGATCCTTAGGAATATTCAAAATTTCTTTTGATTTTCAGCCTAAGAAATAAGATGAACTACAGAAAGCTCTTATGGAAATACAGTAGTAATAATTGAAAAAAATACACACTTTTTGTTCCAGATCAACTAATTGTGGGCCTAGATTTGTAACTTATTAATTCTTTAACAATAGTAAAGTCATTTATTCTGTGATGGAATTTCTTCCTTTATATGTAAAACCAATACTTACCTTACTTTGGCTGTTATGAAAATCTAGGCCATTATTTATTGATTACTATGTGCCAGGCACTATACTAAGCACTTTTTACACTTAGTCTTATTTTAAACCATATGTTCCTATGTGGTATGTATTATGGCCCCATTTTATGGTTAGTGAAGTATAATTGAGTTTAATAATTTTCCCATGATCTTACAACTATCATATCAGACCAAAAATGTAAGAGCAAGCAGTTAAAAAATTTTAAGACTGCTCTCCTTGAGTCTCCCCTTTTCTTATTTTGAGTATTAATAGCTTTCCTTCATACTTACCTGGTCTCTTTCTGGGTAGTTAAAAATAGTTAATGTTGTAAAGATTACAATACACTAGTAGTCATTCTTGGGTTATGAGATCCAGCTTAAGAATCTGAGGATACATACTAGTTTAAAACCATGTAGAACACTGGGAATTCCCTGGTGGTCTAGTGGTTAGGACTCAGCACTTCCAGGGTCCCTGGGTTCAATCCCTGGCCAGGGAACTAAGATCCCACAAGCCACAGGATGTGGAAAAAAAAAAAAAAAAAACATGTAGAGCACAGGGCACTTAAAAGGTGCTTGTTCTGATTACTTGACCTCTCTGGCTCTCCATCCAGTCTTGTGAATTCATTGAAGTTGTATGACAACTTATATGGCTTAATCAAAGAAAAGCCTTATCTACTGGAGATCAAATCATAGCCATACCTGTTTTAAAATAGAAAACAAAGCTAAGTATGCGAATCAGAACCCAAGGCAGCTATCATTGCCACACTGTTTTGCCCCATCTTAGATAGTAAAATATTTTACTGAATTGGTAAGCTTTTGCTCATCTGTTTGGGAAATACACTGTACTATATGAAGAAAATTAGACATGGCCGTCTTTTCCCAGATCATATAGGAGACAGATACCTAACACAGTGCCTAGTGTATAGTTGGCACTAAAATATTCATAAAATAAAGAATAAGGAATATTTGCAGATAAATAATGCCCATATTTTTCACAAGAGTAGCCCTTTGGAGAACATATTAGTGGCTTAGAGATAATTATATGTTGATGTTTAGCACTGTAGAAAATAAATTATTTTCTAAAGTTTCACATTTGGTGTCATTTAAAATGTCATAGTTTATCAGGTTCTGATTTTTAACAATTTAACTTAAAAAGGATACTTTAATTATACATTTTAATACACGGACCAGTATATAGCATCTGAAATGGATGTTTAAATATACTTTGAAAACAGTATATTCTTCCCTAGTTGCTAACGATAATGGTATGTTCTTTTGCATATGTGTTCTAGGTAACTGGAATCTAATTGTGATTAATGCATCCTATATTTTAGACATTCTTTGATGATCTAAGCCTGAGGATCTGTCCTCGTTATCAACAGTGTGAAATTTGAAGCCAGAAACTCAGTTTATACCCATTACAGTTGTCCTTAATGGAAATTATACATTTAGACTAGTACTTACCTTGATTCTAGAAGCAGGAAAGAAGGAAAGTCTTCATTTTTCTTAGTTTTCCATTTCACTTTCCTGCGTGACTGAAGAAATGTAATCAGCTACTCTTAGGGATTGTTCTCTGGTGGCAGGATTGCAGGCTGCCAAAGTACCCTCACATCCATATAGGAAGCCCAGAACAAGTAAGAGGGAACCAGAGATCACACCACAGGCCTTAGCACATTTTGGGTATTTCATAATTGCTCCCTAGGAGGACAGTGATTCTCCAGTCTCTGTGTAAAGATAGTCTCTGAATATCCTTGCATACATACTTGAATTCATCTTTATTCTCAATTCTTCGTGTTACTAAACTTCTAGAATTATATGTATAAGTACACATGCAACTTTTAAAAACATTATTAGTAGTAGGTAGTTATAATATCAGTTTATATTTCTTAGCAAGAGAAATACATTTGAGATAGAGTTTGGTGAAGATAATTGCTTATTAATATTCAAGTAAATAAGAGCTGTGAGTTCAGCTATTATTCTGTTTTCTTTGTGTGATAGATTTGCAAATGAGTCTTATTAGTAAAAAGCTGAAAAATAATCAGAGAAATAATCTATAGTCAGAAAATTTTGAAATAGACTGTAACTTGGTAAGGGATTAGATAAAATATTTTTGTGATTATTTATAAAAAGAGTTGCCTGTTACTAGACTAACAAAACATTAGCTTTTCTTGAGATACATTTTTACTGCTACTTTATTCAGGACCTTTGTCATAATGATTTTTTTTCCCTTCAAGGAATTTACTAGTGTTTAATAAACTTTGATTTAGGTGCATTTTTTCTACTGACCTCTAAAATATTTTGCAGTTATAAAATTGGATATCACATAGAGTATATAATGTTGAAATTTTACTTCATTGTTTGCCCAAACCATTTTTACATCCATACAGAAAGAAATTCATAATGATGAAGAGTCCCAAACCAATTCTACTTGGAAGAACCATAGCAGTCAAGAAAAAAGCAATGATTTCCGGGAAAATATGGGATTTCTTGAAATGAAAGATACCTTAAAAGAGACGATGTGCAGAACACAGGTAACATTTTATCATCTAAAAGAAGAAAAATTTTCTATATTTCTGATTTTTCTTTCAAAATTGTAGGAGAGGTGTTATTTGGTGGAAAAACACTGATTTTGGCATCACAGAGCTGGTATTAGAACCCAAATCTGATTTTCAGTCTATAATTTGAACATACTAAGTCTATAATTTGAACATAGATACTGTCCTATGTCTGTTTTGAAGCTCTTATTGAAGTAATACATATATACATATAGAAATTCAGTTTCTAATACATAGTGTGTTCTTAACACATGATAATTACGTAAAACACCTCTATATGTTGAATGTAATGTATGTCTTATGAAGGAGTCAGCAGTGTATGTATTGGTCTAAATATATGGTCTAAATTCAGATATTTTATTGCATATAGATCAGGTTTTCTTCAGTGGCATAAGGGACTTCTACTTTGATTAAATATGGAAAACAAAAACATGAAGGACTCTGAACTTGAAGCAATAAAAAGTACCTTCAGAAAGTGTATATGTGGCTCTCAACTAAAACTTTTCAGATAGCAGAAGCAACTAAAACAGTCTAAACTATTTTTTAATGTGATTAGAAAGAAATTAAAATTTGTTTTTACTGCATCTGTCAAGTTTTTTCCTTGAGAATTATAGGAACAATTTGGAACTTCCGCAACTAAATAGTACCTTACAAAATCGTATGTGGAGAGAGTAAATAAAATATTCCAAGAGCTTAAAATATTTTTGCAATTTTTTCTGGCTTTTTCAAAATACAGTTGTTGGTAGGAATATAAATTGGTACACCCATTGTAGAAAATAGTGTGGCAGTTTCTCAGAAAAACTAAAACTGGAACTACCATTTGACTAAGCAGTTTCATTCCTGGGTACATATTAGGGGAAAAAAAGAAACTGCCATTATGTGAAAGCAACCTAAGTGTTCATCAACAAATGAATGGATTAAGAAGATGGGATATATATATATATTAATATATGTGTATGTATTTATACACATATATAGTGAAATACTACTTAGTTAAAAAAATGAAAGTTTGCCATTTGCAACAACATTGATGGAGTTGGATTCCCAGGTGGTGCTAGTGGTAAAGAACCCACCTGCCAAAGCAGGAGATACAAGAGTTGTGGGTTTGATCCCTGGGTTGAGAAGATCCCTTGGAGGAAGACATGGCAACCCACTCCAGTATTCTTGCCTGGAGAATCCCAGGGACAGAAGAGCCTGGCAGGCTACAGTCCATAAGGTAGCAGAGAGTCAGCCACAACTGAAGTGACTTAGCACACACAGATGGACTTGGAGGGTGTTACACTAGTAAAGTAAGTCAGAGAAAGACAAATGCAGTAATAATTTATATTTGGAATCTAAAAGATAAAGCAAACTAGTGAATAATACAAAAACGAGTTGGACTCACAGATATGGAGAACAAACTAGAGGTTACCAGCGCGGAGAGGGAATGGTGATGGCAGGATAGTGCAGTATAGGGGTAGGGGAGTAAGAGGTACACACCATTACATGTGAAGTAAGCTGCAAGGATATATCTATCGTACAACACAGGGAATATAGCCAGTATTTTATAACTGTAAGTTGAGTATAACCTTTAAAAATTGTGAATCACAATGTTGTACACCTAACTTACATAATATTGTACATCAGCTATATCTCAATTTTTAAAAGTAAAAAGAATATATCTGTAAATATCTTGTTCTTTTTAGAACTCAGAAGAATGTATTATCAAATTCAGGTAGTAATTTCTATTTTTTTAATAAGTTTCTTTGTATAAGGAATAAATAATATAGTTTGCAATACTTTTTATCTTGTTTAATGGTCGAGAAAATCCCCTACAGAAGGGAATGGCTACCCACTTCAGTCTTCTTGCCTGGAGGATTCCATGGTCATAGATAAGAGTCTGGTGGGCTACAGTCCATGGGATCACAGGGTTGAACTCTACTGAGCAACTAACACACACACACACACACACACACACACGATATAATAATAGTGATTTTTATAGGGCTTCCCAGGTGGCGCTAGTGGTAAAGAACCTGCCTGCCAATGCAAAAGACAAGTTTGTGGGTTCAGTCCCTGAGGGAAGAAGATCCCCTGAAGGAGGGAGTGGCAACCAACCCAGTATTTTTGCCTAGAGAATCTCCGTGGATAAAGGAGCCTGTGGGCTACAGTCCACAGGGTCGCAAAGAGTCAGACACGACCGAAGTGATTGAGCACAATGTTATTGTATCTGTTTCCTATACAGAGATTTTCTGATATGTTTAATTTGATATGCCTAAATAATGGGAAAACTCTATTCGATATCCAGCGTATTTCACAAATACTTGGAAAATAATGAAGATAACCAAATCTGCTTTGATTAAGCATATGGCAACTTTTTTAAAAAGCAGAGATTTCAAGAAAGATTAAGTTAACAAAATACCTAAATTAAATATATGCGCAAACACTTCGAGAACTAAATATCTGTATTTTTCTGCTTCATCATAGTATAGCTAAAATGTAACATAATGCATAATACTCTGTTTAATTTTATGTATATGTTTTATAAAACCTGTTTTTCTGAGAGAGATTTTTGTTTTGACTTGCATTGGTTGTGTTGAGGCTATATTTAATCTATGCTCTAACTAAAGTATTTTTACAAACATGCAGAAAGAAATGAAAAATCATGATGAAGATGCTACTATTAGTTCTATTTTGACTGAACATCAGAGCAAAGAAAAATTCAGAGATTCTAGGAAAAATTTGAAATTTGTTAAAATGAGAAATGCCTTAGGAAGGCATATTTACGGAAATCAGGTAAGACCTTCCCAATTAAAAGTTATCTATATTTTATACTCTTTTCTAATATTGTCATTTATGAAGTTGTTTCTTCTGAACTGTGTTTATATGTCTTGATAAAGGATTTGTGTACAGTTTTTGAAAGAGTAAAATGGTGAATATATGTTAAGAAATAGAGCATTCCCAACTTTTGAACATCGTGCTGTGTGTCATTTCCAAACCATGTCCCTTTTTCTTCCTCTTACCCATGATAGGTAACATCTGTGTTGGAATTTGTTTTAATTATTTTCTTGTTTTTCATTATAGTTTTACTACCTACCAATATGTTATTTTCCCTCCCAATAAGTTTGCCTGTTAATGAACTTTTTGTAGTTCATGATATTTGTAATCTTCTGTGACTTGCTTTTTTGGTGGTGCATATATTTCATTGTTTCACAATTATACTTTTTATCCATTTAACTATTGATAGGTATTTGGGTTTCTTTTTGTTTGTTTTTGATGGATTGTTTGGTTTTTTAATTATGAGCATTTCTGTTATGAGCACTATGAACATTTTCTTATTGATTCTTGGTGCACATGTTCAAGAGTTCCTCTAGCCTAGGATATATGCCTGAGAGAATTCTAGGTCATAAGAACTGTACGTGTTGAACTCTACTAAGTAATGACAACTAAGTAACGATCTACTAAGCTTTCCAAAATACTTTACTAGTGTATACCCACTCCAACAGTAGGTGAAGTTTCCTATTGTATATAACTATTTTTTAATGTGTTTTAAGTCCAACTCTTCTTGAATTTATTTGGATTTAGTAACGTACATCATTCATGTTGAGATTTGTTTAATTTTGATCTAAATATATGCGGAAGGAAATTAAGAAAAATGATGAAGATATTCAAAGGATTTATACTTTGAGGAAAAAACGCAAAAAAGAGAAAGAAAGAGATCCCAGGAAGGACATTGAACATGACAGGAGTACCTTAAGAAAGCACATTTATAGAGATCAGGTAAAATTTTGTAAGCTAAACTAAAAAAAAGAAGTTTTAATTTTCTCTGGTTCTTCCTTAATATCACCTTTACATATAATCTGATTTTTGTGATTGCTTGCTGTGTCAAATGTAACCTGTACATCTTACGGAAAGAATTTTCTCATTTTTTTCTGGTATAATATTCATAATTTTATAATTAGCTTTGGTTCACAATGAAAGTATTTTTACATGTGTACAGAAATAATTTGAATTAATGATCAAGATGTTCAAATATGTTTTATTTTTCCTGACAAAAAGGAAAAGAAAGGTTCTAGGAAAAGAGGGTAAAATTTTTAAAATGGAAAATACCTGGTATGTAGTTTGAGTAATACATTCTAATCTAAATTTTAGTTTATCTTGTTCATCCTTGGTATAGTATAGACCATTATTAATAAGATAGCTTGTCTTTTTAAAAATGTTTATGTTATTTATTCATTTACTTTTGGCTGTGCTGGATCTTTTTTGCTGCATGGGCTCTTCTCTAGTTGCAGCAAGCAAGGACTATTCTCTAGTTGTGGTGTGTGGGTTTGTCATTACAGTGGCTTCTCTCGTTGCAGAGCATTGGCTCTAGGGTGTGCAGGTGTCAGTTAGTTGTGGCACATGGACTCAGGAGTTGCGGCTCTCGGCCTCTGGACAGGCTCAGTATTTGTGGTGCAGGGGCTTCCTTGCTCTGTGACATGTGGAATCTTCCCAGATCAGAGATAGAATCATTGTCTCCTGCAGGTGGATTCTTTACCACTGAGCTACCAGGGAAGCCCCAATATCTTTTCTTTTAAATGAGATCCTTCTTGAGCTAATTTCTCTAGAGTATAACTCTGTTTTACCATATAAACCATAGCATGTTTACATGTATTCGGAAGGATCTTCAGAAAAATGATAAAGGTGAATAAACAATCATGTTCTGTGGTTTGAATGCTCGGTCACGTCTGACTTTTGCGACCCTGTGAACTGTAGCCTGCCCGGCTCCTCTGTCCATGGTATTCTCCAGGCAAGAATACTGGAGTGGGTTGCCATTTCCTACTCCAGGGATCAAACCCACATCTCCTGCATTGGCAGGCGGATTCTTCACCACTGTGCCACCTGGGAAGCCCCATTTTTGTGGGAACATGACAACAAAAATAAGAGAGGTTTCAGAAAAGATTTGGAATAGGTTAAAAGGAAAATGCGTAAGGAAGGGAACATGTAAATATCAGGTAAAACTTTCCAATTAAAACATACTGTTTTCAATTTTTTTAAATTTCGTTGTGTAATCTTTTTCTAATATGGTTGTAAGGATCTTTGCTGTGATTAACACTGCATGAATGTGTTCTGGTGTTACATTGTCCATTGTGATACTTAGCATTTGTGTTAGCATTCTTTGGTACATTGTCTAAAGTAGTTCTTATATGTATACAGAAAGAAAGGAAGAATTCCATTTTTGCTGGTCATGCCAAAGAATCAAAAACCAAGGATATCAGGACAGATGTGGATATTGTTGACCTAAAGAATGCCTTAAGGAAACACATATATAGAGCTCAGGTAGAATTTGGCTTTGTGTAGTTTTCTTGTCATTCTGCAATGTTACCAATATGTAATAATAATAATAAGTCATTTTATTATATTTAATGTCTTAACATAATTTTCTTAGTTCATTAATTTTTGTAGATAGTAATTATTGTATTTGGACAATGAGTAAGAAAATGTAAATTGATGAATTCTCTGCTGTTTATAACTCAGTGACGTCATGGATAAATTAGAAGTTTTCTAAACCTAAGTTGTTGGTGTTTCTCGGTTTAGCCTCAGTTTGAGGAAAACTTTGAGGCGCCCTGGGTTTGGGAGAAGGGCTTTTTCAGGGTTCTTGCCATGCCCCAAGTAATGGGGTCTCCCTAATGATGTGGGATCACCATCTCTTCTCTCCATCTTCAGAGTAAAGGACTTTTTTCCCCTGCCTTTATTCAGCAGGTTATTGGTTTTCATCTGTGTCCTGAGGGTACATAACGGCATGTGCTGCCTTGACCACAGCAGCCACTTCTCTTTCACATTTCAGCCTTCACCACCTGGGAGACTGACTTTAGTCTCTCATCCTGGCCCTTTTCCTTTCCCTGAGTACACAGTGAGGTCCATGGAGGAGATCATGCCATTGAGTGCAAAGGCCCCTCATTTTATTGATTCCCAAGGGTTTTGTTCTCTCACTCTGTCCTACACTTGGCCATTAGCAAGTGGCAACAAATTTAGCTGAAATTTTCTTAGCTACTGTATCGGAGTCCTCTTCTTCCTACTGACTGTCTCAGATAAATCAGTACTCATGTCCTTGGAGGCTCCTGTCTTTCTTCATATTTCTGTTTAGTTGGTTGCACTAAGACCTCTGCTATCAGAAGGGTTCAGGTAAAATTAGGATTTCATAAATTTTCCAGCTTTTTATTGTTTGTAATGTGGGAATGCCTCTCCTTCCAGCTTTCTATACCCTAAGTGGAAGCCAGATATCTATCATTGTTTTCATTTGTATTCCTTGTATTAGTAGCAAGATGGAGCATATTTTATGCCTTCACTTGCCACTTGTGTATTTTTTCCTCTGCCAGTTGCTTGTTGGTATTCTTTTCTATATTTTTCCAGTAGGTGGTTTTATACCATTGCTTCTAGAACTCTTGATGTAATCAGGGTGTTATCTCTTTTCATGTTTGTTGCAAGTATTTTTCCAGTGTAATTTTTTAAACAAATACAAACTTAGTGATATTTGACAACAATAGAGGAAGATTTTACCTGTGATTATGTATCAAACACGACTACATTTTTTTCCTGTGTATTTTTTGTACAAAATGCTCTCTCCATTTATATTTCTAATAATTCAAATACTAAGGACAGTGGACCTCTTCAGGTCTTGAAAGTGAATATGACCTTATTTTTTAATCTCTTTTATTTTAGAAAGGGGGAGAAAAGAAACTGTTCATACTCAAGAGAGTGGCATGTCCCTAAAATGGTAGAGGTCACTAGTAAACATGAGAATCAGATCAGTTACATATATTAATGTCTTCCCAAATCTGTTTTGTACGTTTGGCCAAGGTTTTAAACTTTGTAAGTTGAAGTGTATTTTTCGACCTAAAAATGTTTAATTAACGATTTCTGTTTTGTAGGCTGTAAGATACCGTGGCATTAGAATAGATAAACAACCAGCATACAATGTTGAGGTAAGAGATTTGGTGTAAGATGGTAATAGGGACAAAAAGAAGCTTTGCTAAGTCACTTCAGTTGTGTCCTACTCTGTGCGACCCCATGGACGGCAGCCCACCAGGCTCCCCAATTCCTGGGATTCTCTAGGCAAGAACACTGGAGTGGGTTGCCATTTCCTTCTCCAATGCATGAAAGTAAAAAGTGAAAGTGAAGTCGCTCAGTCGTGTCCGACTCTTAGAGACCCCCTGGACTGCAGTCTACCACGCTCCTCCACCCATGGGATTTTCCAGGCAAGAGTACTGGAGTGGGGTGCCATTGCCTTCTCCGAAAGAAGCTTTACGTTTTATTATTCGTAGTTTTGTTTGTTTGTTTGTTTTGGCTGTGCTGGGTCTTCATCGCTGCACAGGCTTTTCTCCAGTGTTGGTTAGCCAGGGCTCCTCTTGCAGCAGAGCTCAGCTTGCTCCTTGCCGTGCCTTGCTCCTTGCCGTGCTCTAGGGCCCGGGCTCAGTGGTTAACGGCACATGGGCCACATGTCACCCGCAGCATGTGGGATCTTCCCAGATTAAGGGAGATCCTTACTGTGTCTCCTCTATTGGCAGGTGGATTCTTTACCTCTGAGCCATCAGGGAATCCCCTATTTTTAGGGTTTTTTTTTTTTCATGTAAAGAAATGTGCTGTCAGCAAGACAAAGATTCCTATCAGATTTGAAATGTAGTTTCTCTCATCAGATATGAAAAAAAAAATAGTATTCTATCAAAGCTCAAAAATAATTCTATGCAATAATAAAAATTGATAAGAATTAAAAACTTGTGTGCATCACAAGTGAGTTGTGTATCTCTATTCATACATTTTGTAGCTTTCATAATTACTACTTAGATTAAATTTTCAGTATAATATTTATGAGTATATTATTTTCTTTGTATTCTTCATTCCTTCAGAATTGACTTCTTTATTCTATTTAGTCTTTCACAGTATTCTTGATTCTCAACTAGTTCAAAGTAGTCACTTTTATTGTTAAAAATATTTTGATCAAGGAGGATGTATTTTGTGGAACTCTTAGAGTTATGTTAATGTGCCTCTTTAGAGTGATTTTATGTTACAGCAATTGTTACTTTTTGCAACTATTGATTGTACTTGATGATGTCTTAATATATTCAGTATATGTTAATAGACACAGTTTGCTTATAAGTTTAAAAGAACACCAAAAAGTAATTTTGCACCTAAATTAGAGCTGTGTATATATGCACTAACGTGTGTAAATAGACAGCCAATGGGAATTTGCTGTATGACTCTGGGAACTCAAACTGAAGCTCTGTAATAACTTAGAGGGGTGGAAATGGGAGGAAGGTGGGAGGGAAATTCAAGAGAAAAGGGACATATGTAAACATATGGTTAATTCATGTTGATGTGTGACAGAAATCAAACCAGTATTGTAAAGCAATCATCAATCAATTAAAAGTAAATAAATATTTTTTTAAATTAAAAAAAAAAGAACTATGTTTAGTTGTACTTCTAAGTGAAGTCTCATTATCAGCCAGACTTTGCAAATGCCTTTTGGTTTTCATTAGAGGTAATATTTCCCTATACTATTCAATGTGACAAAGACTAGTAAATAGAACAATTAACAATGTATATGTTTTGCAGTACAATTTTATTGTTGTAAAACACATTCATATAAATCATTCTTTTTGAACCACATAACAACCTAGTGAGGTAGTGAGACCAGAGATTGTTCATTGTACAGATGAGGAAATTCCAGCTGCTTACTAATTCAAACTTTCATACCAGGATTTTCCTCTTCCTTTTGAGTCATAGCATCTTTCCTTATGTAGGTTAAAAATGCTGAATTTCCACGAGGAATATTAAATTTAATTGAAAGCCTCATAGAAGGACAGTTTTTTAAAGAAGCAATTGAGGAACTTTCTTCTTTGCAAGCACATTATATCCCTCCTGTTTACCTTCTCCATGCTCTTCTAGAAAACATTCTACAGGTAAGAGCAGTCTCATGTATTTATGGTCTTTCAAAGAATGTTAAAATGCAAATTTTCTCCTTTTTTGCATATTTATAGTTATTTTGTATGTTTATATTATTATGTATATATTATTTTCTCTTCCTTATTTGTTTCCCTCATTTTAATGAGAAATGAGACACCCATTTATTACTATTTCTTTTGTTTTTAAACTCTATACTTCTGAGTGTTTTAATATTTTTCTCAGAATTTTTTTCTGTGGCAGTAAAGTAATGTAAAAATAAAATTTCAGAGATCTAGAAGGTCATTTAGTAAATTACCGTACATTGGTAATCATTTTCATTCATAGTATATGTAGATACTGAATTTACTCCTTAAACTGTGAAAACCAATGAAAACACCTTTTCAAAGGTAGATTTCTAGTTATATTCTTTATCAAGGTACTAATTTGAAGAAAAAACAAGTTTAAGCTGTGTCAGACTAACGTTGGTGATAAGTCAGAATGTTGCATGTAAAGTTTCTTTAGTTGATTTCAAGTCACATTTGGGGACTCAATCTCAGTATAATCATGAGAAGTAAAATAGACTTTCATATAAATCCATTTCATATCAGTTTCAAGAAGGTTCACTAACTTTCATATAAGTTAGTCCCAGGAGCTGAGATCATCTAATATGTAGATGCATGTTTAGAGCATGCCTCTCTCTCAGTTGCAGTGTTCAGTTAGCTAAACATAATACTCCCACCTGTTCTCCTTTGTCCAAACACATATTTTTGCCAAGAAAGTTAGACCTGGGTTATTAAAGGTTTAAACTAAGTTAGCTGGTAAAACTGTACTTTCAGCCATCTTGTTTTCTTTCTTTCTTTGTTTTTAAATAATAGGATAACATAGATACGTTTTCTGGTCGATACTTTCATATATTGTCAGCTCTTCTTCACCTTCACCCTCCTTGGAAGTCCGCAGCCATGTCAACATATTACTTAGAGTTGTTTCAGTGTCCAACTTGTATGAAAGGGACATGGTCTCTAATAGAAGTGCTTATCAGGTAAGGAATTTCACATGCATGGGTGCTCAATTTCATATAGTCCCAACTTGTATGAAAGGGACATGGTCTCTAATAGAAGTGCTTATCAGGTAAGGAATTTCATATGCAAGGGTGCTCAATTTCATATAGTCAGGTTCTCCTATGTATTTTTTAGATACTGATAAAATAAATATGTTTCTTTTTAGAAAAAGTTATTTTTGTGTGTGTGATGTTTGTGTGCTGTGTTTAACACAAAGGCTAAATTGGTCATGTTTGTCAGTCATTCTGTTTTTTAAAATGTTTAATAAATATATGAAATGGACTTATAGGAATGCTAAATCATTCTTTGTTTTCTTTTTAACAAAATAAATTTGAACTTTGTTGTAAAAAGTAAGAAATCGGATATGAACATTATCAAATTTTGGTCATTATCAGTATAAACATTTGTAACTGTGTACAGTATCTGTTTTAGTGTTTCTCTTATATTTTTTCAGCTAGGAATTTGAATTTTGAAACTGAACTTAATGTTTTCTAAATATGTCATCTTTTTCATGCCTCTGCACATGCTGTCATCTGCCTAAATCCTTCCTTTGTCTTACATATGTTAATCTTTTCAGAAATCGCTCCTATTTCTGCTGGTTTCTTTCAGAACTAATCAATTTTTCCATTTTTTCTGATAGCTGTCTGTATCTGATAGCCCTCCTTTGTCTGGGAAGTACTTTGTTTTTATCCAAATGTTTGATTTTAGCAGGAGTTCATAGTAGTAAGAGAAAGGTTACTTGACTAGCCAGGCAAAGGCTAGATGCTTGGTTACTTCTTTGAGATCATAAGGATTTACCTACCATCTTGGTTGGATTATATTTAACGCAAGCTAATTGGCTAGCTAGCGTGCATTTATTTATTCTTTAAAAAAAAAAAAAGTTATTGAGTAGTTACTGGAAGCCAGGCACTGTGCTATGTTTCAAAGGGTAAAAAGATAAAATCATAATTTCTGCACCTTTTTTCTTAGCTTCTGCACTTTTGAAGATATGAGCACAATTCTAACACAGTACTGTCTCAGCTCAGGTGTAGGAAGTGAGGATATATGGTTTACTTATTTGCCATTCTTCCTAATTTTCAACTCTGTTTCTTCCTTCGTTGTCATCACATTTATTTAAAAGCCTTCATTGCTTTTATGTAAACTGTTGCACTGCCAACCTTGTTGATCTTGATTCTACTTTTTTCCTTTTGTCTTCCAAAGTACCCCAGTATGGTCTTTCCATAGTGGTCTTATCATTTCCCAGATAAAAGTCCTTCATTAAGACATACATCACCTATAGAAAACATTTATAATTCCTTCGCAAAACATGTAAAACCCTCCATAATTTAGCCCTCTGTGTGTCTTCATTCTTACCTTCATCTTTTTCCCAAGTGTACCCAATGACTGAACACTTTTTCATTTCTTTTTTAAAAATTTTATTTATGTATGTATTTTTGGCCATGCTGGGTCTTTGTTGCTGCCTGGACTTTTCTCGAGTTGCAGCAAGCAGGGGCTCCTCTTGTTGTGGAGCATGGACTTCAGGGCATGCAGGCTTCGGTAGTTGTGGCTCCTGGACTCTTCTGGACCACAGGCTCTCTAGTTGTGGCTCACATGCTTAGTTGCTCCATGTCATGCCGGATCGTCCCCAAATAAGGGTTTGAACCCATGTCTCCTGCATTGGCAGGCAGATTCTTTATCACCACACCACCAGGAAAGCCCCTCTTTTTCATTTCTTGACCTTTTGCTCTTAGATTTTGTCTGCCTTCTATAAACCTCCATTCCTGTCCCCCGGTAAATACCTGACCAGTCCTAATTATCCTTTAGAGTGCAGATCAAATACCACTTCCTATCGCTTGCCCTTTGCCTGAAGTTTCTTATTTAAATCAGCCTCTGGGGTTTTTTTGTTTGTTTGTTTTTAATTCTGTATTGTTGTAACGTTAGTTTGTAACATTATGTAAGTTGCATCAGTTCAGTTCAGTTGCTCAATCTTGTCGGACTCTTTGCGACCCCATGAATCGCAGCACGCCAGGCCTCCCTGTCCATCACCTCCCAGAGTTCACCCAGCACGCCAGGGCTCCCTGTCCATCACCAGCTCCCGGAGTTCACCCAGACCCACGTCCATCGAGTCTGTGATGCCATCCAGTCATCTCATCCTCTGTTGTCCCCTTCTCCTCCTGCCCCCAGTCCCTCCCAGCATCAGAGTCTTTTCCAATGAGTCAACTCTTCGCATGAGGTGGCCAAAGTACTGGAGTTTCAGCTTTAGCATCATTCCTTCCAAAGAAATCCCAGGGCTGATCTCCTTCAGAATGGACTGGTTGGATCTCCTTGCAGTCCAAGGGACTCTCAAGAGTCTTCTCCAACACTACAGTTCTAAAGCATCAATTCTTCGGCGCTCAGCTTTCTTCACAGTCCAACTCTCACATCCATACATGACCACTGGAAAAACCATAGCCTTGACGAGATGGACCTTAGTCGGCAAAGTAATGTCTCTGCTTTTGAATATGCTATCTAGGTTGGTCATAACTTTTCTTCCAAGGAGTAAGCATCTCTTAATTTCATGGCTGCAGTGATTTTGGAGCCCCCCAAAAGAAAGTCTGACACTGTTTCCACTGTCCCCATCTATTTCCCATGAAGTGATGGGACCGGATGCCATGATCTTCGTTTTCTGAATGTTGACCTTTAAGCCAACTTTTTCACTCTCCACTTTCACTTTCATCAAGAGGCTTTTTAGTTCCTCTTCATTTTCTGCCATAAGGTGTCATCTGCATATCTGAGGTTATTGATATTTCTCCCGGCAGTCTTGATTCCAGCTTGTGTAAGTTGCATATGAACATTATATTTCTGCTTTTGTGTACCTGCAGTATGGTCACCACAAAAACTGAGTTTTCTTCTGTTACCATACAGTTGATCTCCTTCTCTCCACCCACCCCCAACCCTTTCCCCTCCGGTAACCGCTACTCTGTTTCTATCTGTGTGCCTGTTTAGGTTTGGTCTAATTTGCTCATTTATTTTGATCATTTGTTTTTTATATTCCACAATCATAGGGTATATGTCTTTCTCTGACTTGTTTCACTTAATAGCTCAAAGGCTATCCATGTTGTCACAAATGGCAAGATTTTTATTTTCTGAGTAGTATTCTATTATGTGTGTGTGTGTGTGAATGTGTGTTATATCGTTATTTATTTGTTGATGGGCTCTTAAGGTTATTTCCATATTTTGGCTAGTGTAAAATATTGTTGCAATAAACAAAGGGTGTATATATCTTTTCAAATTAGTGTTTTCATATTCTTCATATAAATGCCCAGAAGTCGAATGAAAGAAAGTGAAGTTGCTCAGTCGTGTCCGACTCTTTGTGACCCCATGGACTGTAGCCTACCAGGCTCCTCCCTCTATGGGATTCTCCAGGCAAAAGTACTGGAGTGGGTTGCCATTTCCTTCTCCAGGGGATCTTCCTGACCCAGGGATCGAACCTGGGTCTCCTGAATTCCAGGCAGACGCTTTAACCTCTTGAGCCACCAGGGAAGCCCCAGAAGTGGGATAGCTGGATCTTAATGATAGTTCTATTCTTAATTTTTTTCTTAATATATTATATTCAAGTACAGATGACTTGCAGTGTCTCAGGTGCACAGCAAGGTGATTCACTTACACATAGTGGTGGTGGTGTTCATCACTCTCGTGTCCAGCTCTTTGCGACCCCATGGACTGCAGCACAGCAGGCTGCCCTGTCCATCACCATCCCCTGGAATTTGCTCAAACTCATGTCCATTGAGTTGATGATGCCTTCCAACCATCTCATCCTCTGTCGTCCCCTTCTCCTCCTGCCTTCAATCTTTCCCAGCATCAGGGTCTTTTCCAGTGAGTTGGCTCTTCACGTCAGGTAGCCAAAGTATTGGAGCTTTAGCTTCAACAACAGTCCCTCCAATGAATATTCAGGGTTGATTTCCCTTAGGATTGACTGGTTTGATTTCCTTGCTGTCCAAGGGACTCTCAAGAATCTTCTCCAACACCACAGTTCAAAACCATCAGTTCTTTGGCACTTAGCCTTCTTTATGGTCTAGCTCTAACATCCATACATGGCTGTTGGAAAAACATAGCTTTGACTAGGTAGACCTTTGTTGGCAAACTGATGTCTTGGCTGTTTAATACTCTGTCTAGCTTTTCATAGCTTTTCTTCCAGGGAGCAAATGTCTTTTAATTGCATGGTTGTGGTTACCATCCACAGTGATTTTGAGCCCAAGAAAATAAAGTTTGTCGCTGTTTCTTTTTCTGTCACTTTTCCCATCTATTTGCCATGAAGTGATTTGACCGGATACCATGATCTTAGTTTTTGAATGTTGAGTTTTAAGCCAGCTTTGTCACTCTTTTCTTTCACCTTCGTCAAGAGGCTCTTTAATTCCTTTTCACTTTCTGCCATAAGGGTGGTGTTATCTGCATATCTAAGGTTATTGGTATTTCTCCTAGCAATCTTGATTCCAGCTTGTGCTTCATCCAGCCCAGCATTTCACATGATGTACTCTTCATATAAGTTAAATAAACAGGGTGAATATACAGCCTTGATGTACTCCTTTTCCAATTTGGAACCAGTCTGTTGTTCCATGTCCAGTTCTAACTGTTGCTTCTTGATCTGCATACAGATTTCTTAGGAGGCAGGTAAGGTTGTCTGGTATTTCCGTCTCTTTTTAAGAATTTTCCACAATTTGTTGTGATCCACGGAGTCAAAGGCTTTAGCATAGTCAATGAAGCAGAAATAGATGTTTTTCAGGAATTCCCTTGCTTTTTCTGTGATGCAGCAGATGTTAGCAATTTGATCTCTGGTTCCTCTCCCTTTTTTAAGTCCATGTTGTATATTTGGAATTTCTCAGTTTATGTACTACTGAAGCCTAGCTTGAAGAATTTTTGAGCATTAACTTGCTAACATGTGAAATGAGTGCAATTATTTGGTAGTTCAAACATTCTTTGGCATTCCTCATCTAAAAGAAGTTATCCATATACGCATATATTATTTTTGAGATTATTTTCCATTATAGTTTAAGATGTTGACTATAGTTCCCTGGGCTATATAGTAAACCTTTGTTGCTTATTGCATATCTATTTTTTATTAGAAATATAGTATTCATACTAAGTCAAACAAGTAAAATCAAAATTTCAAATTTTTTAGCCAGGGAAAAATTCAGAAGTTTTCTAAAATATATATATTATATTATACATACTTTATATATATGTATAGACTTTTCTACTACATTTGATAAATTCTTGAGAAAGAATGTCAGAAAAGAAGAGACAGACAAATTGGAAAACATAAACTAAATGAAATGGAAGCACTGGATATGAAATAGAAGTGAAACAAACTAGATAAAAGTAAACGATCCTCATATAATCCAGTTGTTTTTAAACGTGGCTGCTCATTAGAAACATATCTGGAGCTCTGGAGGAAAAAAGCAATACCTGGGGATTTGTACTTTTCAAAAAATTCCAAGATTATTCTGATATGGATCTGGATTTTAAAAAGTGATTACAGGTTTTTCTATTAAATGATAGTTTTGGTGATATAGAATTCTATTATTTTCCGTTGACCAATCATAAATACAGTAGTATTAAGTCAGTGTAATAGTTATGTAATCACAATAGTAAACGATGTTTATCAGTTTTCACAATCAATAGTCAGGCAAAAAATAAAAGATAGTTACAGCTGCACGCCATAATAGAAACATGATTAGCCTTGAGGGATCTCCATACTGATTTACATTCCCTCCAACAGTGTATGTAAGCAACCTCTGAATTTCAGAAGAGTAGATGCTCGGTGTTACAACATCTCTCTCCTCAGTGCTTATATCTGGAACATAATATATGCTTAATAAGATTTGAATGAATTAATTGATGCTACCGGAAATGGATTTCAGACAGCTTAAAAGTAGACTTTTTAATAAACAGATACCAGATCTAATTACAAAATCATTGGGTCTGTTGGGAGTCTAGCGGAAGGTGCCTAGGAAAGTGGTAGGAATGTAAATGAACTGGATGATATTAGTCTACTTCTGAGTGTATTTTTGAAATATTTCATAACGAAAGTGAAGTGAAAGTGAAGTCGCTCAGTCGTGTCCGACTCTTTGCGACCCCATGTGTTTATATAAGAAGAAAAAAAGATAATATTGTATCTGTCTCTGGCAGTTTTCAGGTAGAGTTAAATAACTATGGTCAAGGAGGACCTTTTAGACTAGATTGGAGTATCAAATGGATTATTAAATTTAATAGCTGTTAAGGGCCCACCTACTCTGTTAGTGTGGTATTCTAAAGGAGATGGAAAGGATGGAGACAGAGGTACAGAGTTGCAAGTACACTGTTGATATGATAATGAAGTTGGAAGAAAATTGTAATAAATATTGTTGCCTAGACTCTTAGTCCTAGAGTTCTGATTTATCTTGGTTCTCTTTTTAAAAATACTGTAGAACTGTGCTTCCACCTCCGAAGTCACTAGCCACATGTGACTATATTTAAATTTAATTAAGGTTAAATAAAATTTCAACACCTCAGTTCTACACAAGCCACATTTCAAATGTTCAGTGGAACATATCCATCATCACAGAAAGTTCTGTTGGGTAGAACTGCTGCAGAAGATGGAAAGAAAATAAATACTGACGTTTTAAAACTAAAAAAATACCTCTAAATAACCTTCATTTTACTAAATAATGAATAAGAAAATAATCCTGAGTAAGAGGAGGATTATGGAGAATATTATAAATTGAGTGTAGCTAATTGAGAATGTAGCTGATGGTCTGAATCAATGAATTAATGAAATTCACAGCTCTTTTGTTCTTTTTCAGTGAAATAAAGAATACAAAGGGAGACTACCAGCTGGTTGTTAAACATTACAATCATTGAAAAATAGGGAAATTAGATCTCTATTATTGAAAAATTAACTATATGGGATATTTGACAGGGTTTAATATTTAAAGGAAGAAATATTATTAATAAAGTTTTGCTTAATTTGCTTTACATTTTGTGGGAGCAAACTTTATTAAAATTTTGATGATTTTCTGAAAAGCGAAATAATTTGCTCACAAATTACTCAGTGAGTTGTTACATGTTATAGATTGTTGGGTTCATGTTTTCCAGGTCTTGCCTTTTCAATGAAAGTTTTTGTCATCAAATTTCAGAAAATATTATTGGCTCTAAGGTACTCCACCTAACACTGCTTAAATTTTTCTTTAATTTGATTGAAAGTGAAGTCCAACATCTGAGTCAAAAGTAAGTTTTAATCACCAAAAATATATATCTTTTCTATGTGTTGTTTTATGTGCCATTTTTCTAATTATTTACATATACATTTCTTAAAAAACCACCTTGTTTTCTAGTTTAAAGTAGATTTATGTTTAAAATATACGTCTAGATTCAGTCCTTCAGTAGCGGTAAAGGTTTATATTTTATGTTTCCTTAGTTCACATTTTTATTTTTCACTGACTTACACATTTGGATAGATAAGATTGTTTTTATTTTTCAGAATTTGTATACTTTTGAATTCTTTAGTAATTTAAAGCCTAAGTAAAAAGCTATACCAGGTTTTAACACTGGCTATAATATCTGTAAGCTTTGCACATGCTCTAAAACCTGCAGTTACATTAATGTGTACTCATTGGAGATTATGTTGAAATGGGGCCATTTAAAAAATTTTCTCCTGAATTTCAAGTCAATATTATGATCCTTATATATTATGATTTTTCTATATTTAGAAATTGCTAGAATTTTTTGTTTTATGGCAAGATATTATGCCTAATAACTGTGATGATCAATTTAGCAGCTCTTACACCTAGTAACTGTAATAGTTAAATTGGCATAAAGATAATGCTTTTCATTTGTCTTTTTATTAGGTTGTATGACTGGTCAGATTCTCAGAGTCTGAAAATAACAGGAAAGGCAGTTCTTCTTGAAATCTTTTGGTCAGGAAATGAGACTTCTGCGCTTTTGACCAAACCTGTAAATATGCTTTTGGAGTGGACTATATATTCTCACAAGGAAAAATGCAAGTCTAATGATGTAAGTAGGATTAATTTACAAATGAACATTGGCCTTTGGAAAAAAGTATTTCTTTGACATATGCATCTTTTTTCTTCCCTCTATATTTTGAGTTACTTGAAAAAAGTTAATATGTACCCAAATATATCATTGTTTTCTGTTTTGTTTATCTAATTTTAAAGTAAAAGATTCTTGGTGGCTGGTTTCATCATTCCTAATTTGGTGGTAGTGCCATATTCACATTTGGAGAATTACTTGGCTATTACTGCTAAGAAATCTACCGTTAATTATCATTCTAGATTTTATATTTTTGGATGTTTCAATTTTTAAGAAACTTTTGATTTTAAAAATTGAGCGAATCCATACAACTTTTTGATGAGCTACTAATAATAAGTTCTAATTGTATTTAAAACCATCTTTCTGGATGTTAAGAGTTATTTCCTGAACCATTTCTTCATAAATAGGTTTTGCTTATCATTTGAAATTTAGCATAAAGTGATGTTAGTACATTTATCTGAAGGGTAACTGGGAAAATTGAATGCAGAAAATATGTAAAGTGTATAGCAACATTCTGCTCCATGTTTTAGGTGCTTAATGTTAGTCATTTTTCTTTGCAAAATGATCTTTTGGGGACTTCATTGTAAACTTTTCTGTATTATATCATTATTTCAGTTCATTTTTAAAAATCCCTTTCTTTTACTTTCTCTTCTATCTTCTTGAATGTTTAAGTCTTACCTTTGTTAGTCTTTATTTCTAGTATGTATACTTAATATGAATGTCCTTTTGAGTACAACTTGAGATTCCTCCTTCAAGTTTTGATCCTTTAATGTAGGGTGCTCTTACTGATTATTTCAAAGTGTTTTTTATTGTCAATTATGAATTCTCCTTTGATCAAAGAAATATTTCTAAAGAGTGTTTTAAAACTTCTAAATGGATGGCTTTTTGTTGTTAGTGCATTTTGTCTGTGCTTTCATTATTAATACTAATAGTAACTTATAGCTTACAAGTGAGCTCTATATGATTTCTGCTTTCTGAAATTAACCCAACTTTTATTTTGACCTCATATAGGACTCAGTTCAGTTCAGTTCAATCACTCAGTTGTGTTCGACGCTTTGAGACCCCATGAATCGCAGCACGCCAGGCCTCCCTGTCCATCACCAACCCCTGGAGTTCACTCAAACTTATGTCCATCGAGTTGGTGATGCCATCCAGCCATCTCATCTTCTGTCATCCCCTTCTCCTCCTGCTCCCAATGCCTCCCAGCATCAGGGTCTTCTCCAATGAGTCAACTCTTCGCATGAGGTAGCCAAAGTACTGGAGTTTCAGCTTTAGCATCATTCCTTCCAAAGAAATCCCAGGGCTGATCTCCTTCAGAATGGACTGGTTAGATCTCCTTGCAGTGCAGGGGACTCTCAAGAGTCTTCTCCAACACCACAGTTCAAAAGCATCAATTCTTTGGTGCTCAGCTTTCTTCACAGTCCAGCTCTCACATCCATACATGACCACAGGAAAAGCCATAGCCTTGACTAGATGGACCTTAGTCGGCAAAGTAATGTCTCTGCTTGTGAATATGCTATCTAGGTTGCTCATAACTTCTCTTCCAAGGAGTAAGCATCTTTTAATTTCATGGCTGCAGTGATTTTGGAGCCCCCCAAAAGAAAGTCTGACACTGTTTCCACTGTTTCCCCATCTATTTCCCATGAAGTGATGGGACTGGATGCCATGATCTTCATTTTCTGAATGATGAGCTTTAAGCCAACTTTTTCACTCTCCACTTTCACTTTCATCAAGAGGCTTTTTAGTTCCTCTTCACTTTCTGCCATAAGGGTGGTGTCATCTGCATATCTGATGTTATTGACATTTCTCCTGGCAATCTTGCAGTCCAAGGGACTCTTAAGAGTCTTCTCCAACACCACAGTTCAAAAGCATCAATTCTTGAGCGCTCAGCCTTCTTCACAGTCCAACTCTCACATCCATATATGACCACAGGAAAAACCATAGCCTTGACTAGACGGACCTTAGTCAGCAAAGTAATATCTCTCCTTTTGAATATGCTATCTAGGTTGGTCATAACTTTTCTTCCAAGGAGTAAGCGTCTTTTAATTTCATGGCTGCAGTCACCATCTGCAGTGATTTTGGTACCCCAAAAAGTAAAGTCTGACACAGTTTCCACTGTTTCCCCATCTATTTCCCATGAAGTGATGGGACCAGATGCCATGACCTTAGTTTTCTAAATGTTAATTAGAGGCCAAAATGTGTTTTCTCTTTTATTCTACATCTTTCCCTAACACCTGTTAGCTCAAGCTTAAATGTTTTAATCAACTTTTAAGACTCCCTCAGGAGTTTGTTCTTTATTTTTTTCTTTTTTTAATAGTTCATGCTTTATATATAGTAATGCCTTCTTGTTACTCATGAATGATATATAATCATAGCTGATGGTTAGGTAGTAGTTTCTTTGGGGATAGTAAACCAGGTAGATGGAGTGGAGATCTCTGGTGTTTAAGTCCAGTTTAGTTCAGTCACTTAGTCGTGTCCAACTCCTTGCGACCCCATGGACTGCAGCATGCCCGGCCTCCCTGTCCATCACCAACTCCAAGAGTTTACTCAAACTCATGTCCATCACATCAGTGATGCCATCCAGACATTTCATCCTTTTGTCATCTGTCCCCATCTCCTTCCACCTTCAATCTCTCCCAGCATCAGGGTCTTTTCCAAGAAGTCAGTTCTTTGCATCAGATGCCCAAAGTATTGGAGCTTCAGCATCAGTCCTTCCAGTGAATATTCAGGACTGATTTCCTTTAGGATGGACTGGTTGGATCTCCTTGCTGTCCAGGGGACTCTCAAGAGTAAGCGTCAGTTCTTCGGCACTCAGCTTTCTTTATAATTCAATTCTCACATCCATACATGACTACTGGAAAAACCATAGCCTTGACTAGATGGATCTTTGTTGGTAAAGTAATGTCTCTGCTTTTAAATATGCTGTCTAGATTGGTCTTGGCTTTTCTTCCAAGGAGCAAGCGTCTTTTAATTTCATGGCTGCAGTCACCATCTGCAGTGATTTTGGAGCCCAAGAAAATAAAGTCTCTTACTATATCCATTGTTTCCCCATCTATTTGCCATGAAGTGATGGGACCGGATGCCATGATCTTAGTTTTCTGATTGTTAAGTTTAAGCCAACTTTTTCACTCCCTTCTTTCACTTTCATCAAGAGGCTCTTTAGTTTTCTTCTCTTTCTGCCAGAAGGGTGGTGTCATCTGGTGTCTGAGGTTATTGATATTTATTCCAGCAATCTTGATTCCAGCTTGTTTTTCATCCAACCTGGCATTTTTCATGGTGTACTCTGCATATGAGTTAAATAAGCAGGGTGACAATATACAACCTTGACATAAACTCCTTTCCCAATTTGGAGCCAGTCCTTTTTTCCATGTCTGGTTCTAATTGTTGTTTCTTGACCTGAATACAGATTTCTCAGGAAGCAGGTGAGGTCTGGTATTCCCATCTCTTTAAGAATTTTCCACAGTTTGTTGGGATCCACACAGTCAAAGGCTTTGTAGCCATAAATAAAGTATCTTCTAGCTTAAGGAAAATTCTTCCATAGTTTCACTTCTAATTAATTTTTCCTGATCCATTTTCTCTCTTTTGCTTTTTAAGTTCCAGTTGAACACATGTTACACCTCTTCTTTGTATCCTCTGTGTTTTTACCCTCTTTTTGTTTATTTTCCATTTTTTTCTACACTCAGTGTGTTTTGGATAGCGTTTTCATCCAATTTCAGGTACACTAGTCTGGAAGAAGCACAAGCTGGAATCAAGATTGCCAGGACAAATATCAATAACCTCAGATATGCAGAAGACACCACCCTTATCGCAGAAAGAGAAGAAAACTAAAGAGCCTTTTGATGAAAGTGAAAGAGGAGAGTAAAAAGTTGGCTTAAAGCTCAACATTCAGAAAACATAGATCATGGCATCTGGTGCCATCACTTCATGGCAAATAGATGGGGAAACAGTGGAAACTGTGTCAGACTTTATTTTTGGGGGCTCCAAAATCACTGGAGATGGTGACTGCAGCCATGAAATTAAAAGACGCTTACTCCTTGGAAGGAAAGTTATGACCAACCTAGATAGCATATTCAAAAGCAGAGATATTACTTTGCCAACAAAGGTCTGTCTAGTCAAGGCTATGGTTTTTCCAGTGGTTATGTATGGATGTGAGAGTTGGACTGTGAAGAAAGGTGAACACTGAAGAATTGATGCTTTTGAACTGTGGTGTTGGAGAAGACTCTTGAGAGTCCCTTGGACTGCAAGATTGCCAGGAGAAATATCAATAACGTCAGATATGCAGATGACACCACTCTTATGGCAGAAAGTGACGAGGAACTAAGAAGCCTCTTGATGAAAATGAAAGTGGAGAGTGAAAAAGTTGGCTTAAAACTCAACATTCAGGAAACGAAGATCATGGCATCCGGTCCCATCACCTCATGGGAAATAGATGGGGAAACAGTGTCAGACTTTCTTTTGGGGGGGCTCCAAAATCACTGCAGCCATGAAATTAAAAGACACTTACTCCTTGGAAGAAAAGTTATGAGCAACCTAGATAGCATATTCAAAAGCAGAGACATTACTTTGCCGACTAAGGTCCATCTAGTCAAGGCTATGGTTTTTCCAGTGGTCATGTATGGATGTGAGAGTTGGACTGTGAAGAAGGCTGAGCGCCCAAGAATTGATGCTTTTGAACTGTGGTGTTGCAGAAGACTCTTGAGAGTCCCTTGGACTGCAAGGAGATCCAACCAGTCCATTCTGAAGGAGATCAGTTCTGGGTGTTCATTTGAAGGAATGATGCTAAAGCTGAAACTCCAGTACTTTGGCCACCTCATGCGAAGAGTTGACTCATTGGAAAAGACTCTGATGCTCGGAGAGAATGGGGTCAGGAGGAGAAGGGGACGACAGAGGATGAGATGGCTGGATGGCATCACCGACTAGATGCACATGAGTTTGAGTGAACTCTGGGAGTTGGTGATGAACAGGGAATCCTGGCGTGCTGCGATTCATGGCGTCCCAAAGAGTCAGACACGACTGAGCGACTGAACTGAACTGAGCAAGATAAACATGGCAATTGCATTTTTAATTTTTGTACTTTTTCCAGTTTTAGACTTTTTAACTTTCAAATTACTATGGCATATGTTTATGATTTCTGGTTCCCTACAAAGTTTTCAAGGTTTTCTTTTTTCTTTGAACATGGTTATAATAGTTATTTTACAGTCTATGTCTGATTATTCCATATTTGACATTTTTGTGAGTCTGTTTCTATTTCTTGTTTCTGCTGTTTTCTTGTCTTTTATATTCTCTTGCGAACTAGGTGTGCTTGACTCTGTATGATATAAATGGCATTTAAAAAATTATACTTTGTAGAAACAGTTCATGGCAAAGACACTGACTATTTTCTTGTGGGGAGAATTTTTGTTGCTGGTTTCAAAGGTTCCTGAATAGTCCGTGTGAAGCACAAGGCTACAGATAAAGGTAGTTTTGCTTCTGCTTTGTGCTTACTTTCAGATTGAAGCCCTGCAGGGTGCCAGCATATTGGGCATTAGGCCTTGGGCCATGACTTTTATACTTTCTACTCCCCTAGGCTCCAAAAACAACACTTCTGTTTGTCAGCTCTTTCTCTGGGGTCAGCAGATGGCCTTAGGGCAAAGTCAGTTAGCTTTGAGGCATCACTTGGTTATTACCTTCTCCTGGATCCTGGCTGAGCAGTTTCTCTTAACTTTACAGAAGATGTTTTACATATTCAACATTTTAAGTTTTCTTTTGTAAGACAGTTTATCTGAATTATGGGAGGCCTCCATTATCAGAAACAGAAGCCCTTATTGATTTTTAAAGATTCTAATTAGGGAGTGTCTGATGCATTCTTTAAAGAAAAAATTCTTTTCAGGGTTTTTGTTTGCTTTTCCAGTTTGAATTAAAAAGGGAGGATTGTTTCTGGGTGTAACTACACTTCTAAGCTGAAAATGATAAAATCCTGATTAATTATCATTGCCTTTTTTTCCTACTGATTAGACAATAGAATCATTAAGTATAGAAAATTTTTTCTTATTTATGCAGAAATGCATAAATAAGAAATTTTAAACATTTTTTAATCCATTATATAAATGAAAATTTCATTTATAATTGAAAACAATAATAAAAGTGATGTTTCTACAATTTTACTAAATCACAAAAGTACTCCCACAGTTAAGAATTTACTCAGCAAATACTAATGTAAATAGTAACGAATTTATACATATTTAACCTGAAGATTTTTGTTCAGATTTATAAGTAAATTAAATATATCTGCAAAGCAGTGTACAAGAAATTGTAGCATCAGTTGTAGTATGAGAACTCGTTTTGAGCTTTGCAAATTAATATTTAACATTTGTATTGCTTAACTTCATATAAACTGGGTTTTTTTTTATTGTGGTACTTTATGTGTTAGAATTCATTATTGTACTTAATTAAATCTTTTTGGCAGTTTCCAATTTCATGAATTCCATGCATGTTCACAGGCATCATTTTCTGTACTGTAAAGCATTTGTATCTTGATTTGCTTAGTTGAAGCATTCAATTTAAGTCATTAGCTAAACAGAAGTCCTCAGTTTATGCTAATATTGTTTTGTCATAATGTCAATCAGAAAGTATTGCAGAGTGACACAATGGCAATGAATTTCATTGTCATAATCTCAGAAAGCTTGGGCTTTCCTTGGCAGAGCAGAGGTGGAATGTGTCAAGGTTATAGAGGAGGTACACATTTTACTAAGCTTAGTGGTTAGTCCTGCTTTTCTTTGTGATATCCTTAAATGCTGTTTAATTATAACCATATAGTTACTGGTAGAAATGGAAACTAGTTTGCATTTAAAAATAAAGAAATTGAGGTTGAAGAGTATAAATAACTTATTCAAGATGTCACCGCTTCTTAGGGCAAAACCTTGACTAGTGGCCAACACTTTGTCTCATTTCACTTGCCACTGTTCAAAATAGGAAGAGGCACAGTATATAGTTAATGTTTGCCTCTTTCTGCCAGAGGTACTAGAGGAGCAGTTTGTCATCTGTTGCTGTGGGATATTGTAGAAAGCCCTAATCCGGGAGTCAGAAGGCCAACATTCAGATTTGTTCTGCATTTTATACACTGGTCAATTTTGGGGAGATTGCCAAGTTTATAACCTGGAGATTACTTGTACTGGTAGATAATAGACAACTGTATTGACAGAATGTCTTCTAAAAGACTTGGACATATTAGAAGGGAGTACCAAGGAAAATATGTCACATCTGTAAGTTAAATCTTTCATTTCTTTAAATCTTAGGTTATTTGTGCTATACTCTTTCAGCTTTAGTAAACATTTCAGCATTCCAAGAAAGCTTTTCTCGTTTTATGATTTTTTTTTTTTTTTTTGGCCTTTCTCCCTCTAACCTACCCAAAAGCGTATCTATTCTCTGTGCTAGAAATAGCATTGTTCAGTTACAGTGAGCATAATCCATAGCACAGTGGCCTATAGTTATAGTGAGCATCATGGTTAAGAAAATAGTGTAAAAGGATCCAAGAACCTGATTTGAAAGTATATTTTTCTATGAAAATTTTCTATGATGGATATGTGATAGCTGTTTTAGCCATTGATACACAAATAGAATAACTTTGGCAGGAATTTTTCTGACCATGGTAAAGGAACCACAGTCTTTCCTTGAAAATACTGCAAGATGGGCCGATCTCGATTTTTTTTTTTCTTTTTTTTAAGATTTATTTTGTTTTTGAAAGCGCTGAATCTTTGTCGTGAGGGCTTTCTCTAGTTGAGGCTAGCGGGGGCTACTCTGTAGTTGTAGTACATGGGCTTCTCATTGCAGTGGCTTTTCTTGTTTCTGAGCAGGAACTCGAGGGCGTGTAAGCTTCAATAGTTGTGGCTCCAGGCACTAGAGCACAGGCTCTACATTTGTGATGCATGGGCTTAGTTGTTCCAAGGCATGTGGTATCCTTCTGGACCAGGGATCCGACTGGTATCCCCTGCACTGCAAGGAGGACTCTTCATCACTGGACCCCCAGGGGAGCCCTGTCTTTGTTTAATAACAATAATTGAAGGTGAATTGAATAGTAAGCAATATTGATACTCATCTGTGGTGCCAGGTACACATGTATATTTATTTGCATAAGGAAAGTCTCAGCTGGTTGGTTTTGTGTTATTTTCACGTAATGGAGTGCTGGATTATGGTTTTGTTGTTGTTCAGTTGCTAAGACATGTCTAACTCTTTGCAACCCCATGGAATGGAGTATGCCACGTTTCCCTGTCCTTCATTATCTCCCAGGGTTTGCTCAAACTCATGTCCATTGAGTTGCTGATGCCATCCAACCCTCTCATCCTCTGTTGCCCCCTTTTTCTCGAACCCTCAATCTTCTCCAACATCAGAGACTTTTCCAATGAGTCGACTTTTCCCATCAGGTGGTCAAAGTATTGGAGCTTCAGCTTCAGCATCAGTTCTTCCAGTGAATATTTAGGGTTGATTTCCTTCAGGATTGACTGGTTTGATATCCTTGCTGACTAAGGGACTCTCAAGAGTCTTCTCCAACACCACAGTTCAAAAGCATCAATTCTTCCATGCTCAGCCTTCTTTATGGTCCAACTCTCACATCCATACATAACTACTAGAAAAGCCAGTTTTACCTATATGGACCTTTGTCACCAAAGTGAGTCTGCTTTTCAATATGCTGTCTAGGTTTGTCATAGCTTTTCTTCCAAAGAGCAAGCATCTGTTAATTTCATGGCTGTAGTCACCATCTGCAGTGATTTTGGAGCCCAAGAAAATAAAGTTTCCATTTTATCCCCATCTATTTGGCAGGAAAAAGCAAGAGAGTCCCGGAAAAACATCTACTTCTGTTTTTTGACTATGCCAAAGCCTTTGACTGTGTGGATCACAATAAACTGTAGAAAATTCTGAAAGAGATGGGAATACCAGACCACCTGACCTGCCTCTGGAGAAATCTGTATGCAGGTCAGGAAGCAACAGTTAGAACTGGACATGGAACAACAGACTGGTTCCAACTTGGGAAAGGAGTACGTCAAGGCTGTATATATTGTCACCCTGCTTATTTAACTTATATGCAGAGTACATCATGAGAAATGCTGGGCTGGAAGAAGCACAAGCTGGAATCGAGATTGCCGGGAGAAATATCAGTAACCTCAGATATGCAGATGACACCACCCTTGTGGCAGAAAAGAAAAGAGGAACTAAAAAGCCTGTTGATGAAAGTGAAAGAGGAGAGTGAAAGAGTTGACTTAAAGCTCAACATTCAGAAAACGAAGATCATGGCATCTGGTCCCATCACTTCATGGGAAATAGATGGGGAAACAGTGGAAATAGTGTCAGACTTTATTTTTGGGGGCTCCAAAATCACTGCAGGTGGTGACTGCAGCCATGAAATTAAAAGACGCTTACTCCTTGGAAGAAAAGTTATGACCAACCTAGATAGCATATTCAAAAACAGAGACATTACTTTGCCAACAAAGGTCTGGCTAGTCAAGGCTATGGTTTTTCCAGTAGTCATATATGGATGTGAGAGTTGAACTGTGAGGAAGGCTGAGCACTGAAGAATTGATGCTTTTGAAGTGTGGTGTTGGCGAAGACTCTTGAGAGTCCCTTGGACTGCAAGGAGATCCAACCAGTCCATTCTGAAGGAGATCAGCCCTGGGATTTCTTTGGAAGGAATGATGCTAAAGCTGAAACTCCAGTACTTTGGCCACCTCATGCAAAGTGTTGACTAATTGGAAAAGACTCTGATGCTGAGAGGGATTGGGGGCAGGAGGAGAAGGGGACGACAGAGGATGAGATGGCTGGATGGCATCGCTGACTCGATGGATGTGAGTCTGGGTGAACTCCAGGAGTTGGTGATGGACAGGGAGGCCTGGCGTGCTGCGATTAATGGGGTCGCAAAGAATTGGACACGACTGAGTGACTGAACTGAACTGATTTGTCAGGAAGTGATGGGACCACATGCCATGATCTTTGTTTTTTGAATGCTGAGTTTTAAGCCAGCTTTGTCACTCTCCTCTTTCACATTCTTCAAGAGGCTCTTTAGTTCCTCTTTGCTTTTTTCTACTAAGGTGATGTCATCTCATTTTTGAGGTCATTGATATTTCTCCTGGCAATCTTGATTCCCCCTTGAGCTTCATCTAGTCCAGCATTTGCATTTCTCATGATGTCCTCTGCATATAAGTTAAATGAGCAAGGTGACAATATATAGCTTTGATATACTCCTTTCCTAATTTTCAACCAGTCTGTGTTCCACGTCTGGTTCTAACTGTTGCTTTTTGACCTGCATACAGATTTCTCAGGAGGCACATAAGGTAGTTTGGTATTCTCATCTCTATTAGAATTTTTCACAGTTTGTCGTGAAATTCCCTTGCTTTTTCTGTGATCCAGCAGGTGTTGGCAATTTGATCTCTGCTTCCTCTGCCTTTTCTATATCCAGCTTGCATATCTGTAAGTTCTCAGTTTATGTACTGCTAAAGCCTGGCTTGGAGGATTTTGAACATTACCTTACTAGCATGTGAAATTGTGCATTAGTTTGAACATTCTTTGGCATTGCCCTTTTTTGGGACTGGAATGAAAACCGACCTTTTCTAGTTCTGCGGCCACTGATGAGTTTTCCAAATTTACTGGCATATTGAATGCAACACTTTAACAGCATCATCTTTCAGGATTTGAAATAGCTCAACTGGAATTCCATCACCTCCACTAGCTTTGTTCATAGTAATGCTTCCTAAGGCCCACTTCACTTCACATTCCAGGATGTCTGACTGTAGGTAAGTGACCACACCATCGTGGTTTTCCAGGTCATTAAGATCCTTTTTATATAGTTCTTCTATGTATTCTTACCACCTCTTCTTAACATCTTTGGCTTCTGTTCGGTCCATATCATTTCTGTCCTTTATTGAGCCCATCGTTGCATGAAATGTTCCCTTCGTATCTCTAATTTTCTTGAAGAGATCTCTAGTCTTTCCCATTCTATTGTTTTCCTCTATTACTTTGCACTGATCACTGTGGAAGGCTTTCTTATCTCTCCTTGCTGTTCTTTGGAACTCTGCATTCAAATGGGTATATCTTTCCTTTTCTCCTTTGCCTTTTGCTTCTCTTCTTTTCACAGCTATTTGTAAGGCCTCCTCCGACAACCATTTTGCTTTTTTGCATTTCTTTTTCTTGGGGATGGTCTTCATCACTGCCTCCTGTACAGTGTCACGGACCTCTGTCCACAGTTCTTCAAGCACTCTTTCTTTCAGATTTAATACATTGAATCTGTTTGTCACTTCCACTGTATAATCATAAGGGGTTTGATTTAGTTCATACCATAATGGTCTGGTGGTTTTCCCTACTTTATTCAATTTCAGTCTGAATTTGGCAATAAGGAGTTATGATCTGAGCCACAGTCAGCTCCTGTTCTTGTTTTTGCTGATTGCATAGAGCTTCTCCCAAATTCACCTGCAGAGAATATAATCAGTCTGGTTTTGGTATTGACCATCTGGTAGTGTCCATGTGTAGAGTCATCCCTTGTGTTGTTGGAAGAGGGTGTTTACTATGACTAGTGCATTCTCTTAGCAAAACTCTCTTAGCCTTTGCCCTGCTTCATTTTGTACTCCAAGGCCAAACTTGCCGGTTACTCCAGGTATCTCTTGATTTCCTACTTTTGCATCCCAGTCCCCTATGATGGAAAGGACATCATTTTTTGGTGTTAGTTCTAGAAGGTCTTATAGGTCATCATAGAACTGTTCAGCTTCTTTGGCATTAGTAGTTGGGGCATAGACTTGGATTACTATGATGTTGAATGGATTACCTTGAAAACCAAAAGAGATCATTCTGTCGGTTTGAGATTGCACCCAGGTGCTGCACTTCAGACTCTTGTTGACTCTGAGGGCTACCTCATTTCATCAAAGGGATTCTTGCCCATGGTAGTAGATAAAATGGTAATCTTAGTTAAATTCGCCCATTCCAGTCCATTTTAGTTCAGTTGCTAAAATGTCGATGTTCACTCTTGCCATCTCCTATTTGACCACTTCCAATTACCCTTGATTCATCGATCTAACATTCCAGGTTCCTATGCGATATTGCTCTTTACAGCATCAGATTTTACTTTGACCACCAGACACATCCACAACCAAACATTGTTTCCTCTTTGGCTCAGAGTCTTCATTCCTTCTGGAGCTGTTTCTCTGCTTTTCTCCAGTAGCATATTGGACACCTGCTGACCAGGGGCTTCATCTTTCAGTGTTAGGATTTTAGTTTATATGAAGCTTAACTCTTTAGGCTGACCTCATCTTTCACATCTGGAGTCTGAGGACCAGGGAGCTGAAATAACCCTGATTGAAATAGGGGAATACTTTGAAAAATCAAATGGAACAGTCTCATGCTTTCTTCCTGAGTAGTCTCGTTGCTAAAAGTCAGATATACGCATATGTTGGAAGGAATATTCTGTGGTATGAATCTAGGCATGATCAGTTTGCTAGTTTAAATAGAGATTTTCATTGTCCCATTTTATGTTCTCTTCATAAATTGAACCATGAGAAGTAACATTGCTCAGTGATCATCTACATTTGGGCTTTGCACAGAATAGAGTTGGCTTCCTGCAAAATTCGTTGAAGACTGTCTAAGACCCAGTACTTACAAGAGCCATTTAGGGTCAGCTTCAAGGCTTATCACAGTTAAGAGTCTGAGGGAGGTGTGGGCACGTCCCCAGCCTGGTGGTAACGGCCAGTCCTACTGCTCAATCCCCATGTCACACAACCACAGCTGCAGGGTTTAAACACAGCTCTCTAATGAAGCAGGAGAAGGGGCTCTGCTCTTGTGCACTCGTGAATCCTGACCTCGCAGAATCGGGGTATGGCCACGGTTCTGTATCTTGGCCCCTGATCATGTCAGAAGAAGGGCAGTGCTTCCCTAATCATGCAGCTTAGAATTCCTTTGGTCCCAGTCTTCAGAGTTTGTCCCCCACCTTCTGATGTCCAGCCCTGCCTGAATACCATGTGCTGCCCAACAGCATCATGGTAGGGCAGAAGGGGACCTATGCACCTGCTAAGGATCCTATCTGTGGATTTTCCCTCAGTAAACACTTTTTTTTTAGTGGGTCTGATGTATGTGCTGCTTGACCATTTGTCCTTGTTTGTACAGCAACCCCAAAATAGCACTTCAACTCTGAAATCATTTAATAACTTCTTATGACAGGAATGATGTGGTATATACTCATAAGAACCTTGTCTTTGAGTGCAGGAGAAATAAATCCTGTAGTCATTGAGGGTTCAAAGTGCTAAGTGCTGGATATTTCTGTCACTAATCTCATATCAGGTATAATATGGTGGCAGAACATAGCAGTTATAGTCTATTTGGGTATCATTACATTTATTAAAACCTTTTCACATGCTTTCTACCCAAATGTTAATTTAGTGATTTTTTTTCACATATCCAACATGCCTAGACAGCAAATACCAAAACTACAGGAATTTTAACTAGTTTAATGTCATTGTGAAAAAGTGTGTCTGTTTAAATCAGAGGTGTTTAAAATTATCATTTTCACACCTCTTCATCTTCATAGTTTATGGATTAGAAAGATGTTTTTAAACACTAGTGTAAAACATTATTATAAGTAAATTTTGTATGCCTTGTTATATTTCTTATAGTAGTTCAACAATGTTAATATAGAAATGGTAATATAAAGCAATGGTTAAACTTGATATCTGTAAGTTAGATATGGTATTTGATATAAGCTAGTGGAGGTGATGGAATTCCAGTTGAGCTATTTCAAATCCTGAAAGATGATGCTCTGAAAGTGCTGCACTCAATATGCCAACAAATTTGGCAAACTCAGCAGTGGCCACAGGACTGGAAAAGGTCAGTTTTCATTCCAATCCCAAAGAAAGGCAATGCCAAAGAATGTTCAAACAACCACACAATTGCACTCATCTCACACACTAGTAAAGTAATGCTCAAAATTCTCCAAGCCAGGCTTCAGCAATACATGAACCGTGAACTTCCAGATGTTTAAGCTGGTTTTATAAAAGGCAGAGGAGCTTGAGATCAAATTGCCAACATCTGCTGGATCATGGAAAAAGCAAGAGAGTTCCAGAAAAACATCTATTTATGCTTTATTGACTATGCCAAAGCCTTTGACTGTGTGGATCACAATAAACTGTGGAAAATTCTGAAAGAGATGGGAATACCAGACCACCTGACCTGCCTCTGGAGAAATCTGTATGCAGGTCAGGAAGCAGCAGTTAGAACTGGACATGGAACAACAGACTGGTTCCAACTTGGGAAAGGAGTACGTCAAGGCTGTATATTGTCACCCCGCTTATTTAACTTATATGCAGAGTACATCATGAGAAACTCTGGACTGGAAGAAACACAAGCTGGAATCGAGATTGCCGGGAGAAATATCAATAACCTCAGATATGCAGATGACACCACCCTTGTGGCAGAAAAGAAAAGAGGAACTAAAAAGCCTGTTGATGAAAGTGAAAGAGGAGAGTGAAAGAGTTGGCTTAAAGCTCAACATTCAGAAAACGAAGATCATGGCATCCGGTCCCATCACCTCATGGGAAATAGATGGGGAAACAGTGGAAACAGTGTCAGACTTTCTTTTGGGGGGCTCCAGAATCACTGCAGATGGTGACTGCAGCCATGAAATTAAAAGATGCTTGCTCCTTGGAAGGAAAGTTATGACCAACCTAGATGGCATATTGAGAAGCAGAGACATTACTTTGCCAACAAAGGTCCATCTAGTCAAGGCTATGGTTTTTCCAGTGGTCATGTGAGAGTTGGACTGTGAAGAAGGCTGAGCACTGAAGAATTGATGCTTTTGAACCATGGTGTTGGAGAGGACTCTTGAGAGTCCCTTGGACTGCAAGGAGATCCAACCAGTCCATTCTAAAGGAGATCAGTCCTGGGTGTTCTTTGGAAGGAATGATGCTAAAGCTGAACTCCAGTACTTTGGCCACCTCATGCGAAGTGTTGACTCATTGGAAAAGACTCTGATGCTGGGAGGAATTGAGGGCAGGAGGAGAAGGGGACGACAGAGGATGAGATGGCTGGGTGGCATCACGGACTTGATGGACGTGAGTTTGAGTGAGCTCCGGGAGTTGGTGATGGACAGGGAGGCCTGGCGTGCTGTGATTCATGGGGTCCCAAAGAGTCGGACACGACTGAGCGACTGAACTGAACTGAATAACTTATATTTGATCAGACAATTTTTTTTTTTTTTAACAACAAAGTACACTCTTGCTATAGCTTGTATTCATTATGTTTTTGAAGTCTTTTCCTTTGAAAGGCCATTTAGGGAAATGTAAAGGTTAATTTTATATATAAACAGTAGAGGTGACTAAATTTCTCTCTTTTTTATAGTCATATGTTCTTGTAAACAGAAATCCACAGAAGCCTAATACTTCTTCATTGTTTTAATAGAATTATTTCCCATCTAAAGCACTGGATACAATTGGATGAAGTTATTTTAATAATTTGTTTCAAGCTATCCATATATGATAGCTGTAAATGTTATTAACTATTTTGTTGTATAGATATAGATTTATGTGTAAACATAGATCAGGGGAGGAAGGAAGGAAAAAAGGAGATGGAAAGAATGAAAAGAGGGAGTTAATTTGCTAGAGTTCAATAACTTTTTAGCATTAGCATGCCCCATTTTTTTAAATAGCTATATTTCGCCTCAGCAAGTATTCAAAATAATAGAAATGATACCTTTCAATATGTTTTAGTAATATTTTTCTATCTTAATGTTAGGTCTTCAGACATGAACTAGCTTACTTATTGACTGGAATTCTTGGAGCAGCAATAGATTATTGGATTGTCCTTGGTCTTAATATGGGTAGAAACGTGATGCGACACATGTCTGATGACTTAGGAAGTTATGTTTCCCTTTCATGTGATGGTAAGTATGTCTGTGTTGTGTGAGTCTTACTCAAACACGTCATGATTTTATAAAATTTGATATTATAGCATGGAAAATAGTACCTGGAAATAAAGTATTATATATTTGTAGATAATATTCATCATTTTTTCTTAATTCTACAACTAAAAATTAAACTACCTCATAAAAGTAAATATTTAAACATTTAAAATCAATTTATTTTAGATTTACCTTTTTTTTCTTGTTTGGTGTTTTAGAATCTCATGTGGTAAAAACTATTTTTAATACATTTAATACTTCTAATCATTCAACTAGGAAGCATTATCTCTCTGTGATGTTATCTGTGCCATATGAACAGTTTCCTGGTCTCATCCTGCATGAATACTTAACATTATTAAAAATGAAAATCATTAGGTCAGAATACTTACTATGGTATAGAAAGCCAGTTGTATTAACTTGAGCTTATATTACTGGTTAAAACATTTCCCCCATGTACATATTACTGTATAATTTTTCTTATTATAACCAAAAGCTGCCACTGCTTCTTTTCCACTGAGTCTGATGATCTAACGAATTAGCATGGATGAAACAAATAAAAGTGATATGTGTGTATAACTTTCTCACTCTTCCTCCTCCCTGTATTATCTGACTGTAAAGTTCCCCCTAAAGTAATAGGAATATTATTTAAGCAATATGATGACAGAACCCATTTTCACATGCTTACTTTATGTTTTGTATGTATGTGTATCAGTAGGTCAATCATGTCTGACTCTCTACGACACCATGGACTAGCCCACCCTTCTCTGTTCATGGAATTCTCCAGGCAAGAATACTGGAGTGGGTAGCCATTCCCTTTAAAGGGGATCTTCCCAACCCAGGGATTAAACCCTGGACTCGTGCATTGCAGATGAATTCTTTACTGTCTGAGCCACCAGAGAAGCCCATGAAGGTTGTTCCTAACTCTTCTGGGTCTCCAGAGTTAAGGGAGGCTTCTGTAAGACTTTTTTACATTCTTTTTTATTATTCCTTTTTTTCATATAGTTGACATACAGCATTACCTTAGTTTCAGGTATACTACATTGTTGGACGTTTGTATGTGTTAAGAAATGATCACCACTACTATAAATCTAGTAACCATCTGCCCCCATACAAGCCTATTATAATGTTATCCACACTAGGTATGTTCTTACTCTTCAAAGCCAGAGTAGTGCCCTATGATCCATTTCCTTCCTCTCCCCCTTTCTCTCTTCTTTCCTAAATTTCTAAAATGAACATATTTTAAACCAAGTGAACTGTTATAGCTTTCAAATATAAAAGGTGATTTTTATATACATAAAAATATTTTAGACTGCTAAGTAAGTATTCTCTTTTGTTGCACAATGTGTTTCATTGCATCTTAGTTTTATATAAAAGAAAAAGTTCTTGAATATGCTGTCAATCACTTTAATACTTCGAACAGAGATTCTAGAATAGGAATCCAGGCTGTAACTGGGTTCAGGATTTATTCAATGATGCCCTCTGCAAAGAGAGGTCTCTCTTTATACTACTGAAGTTAGAAGATTTTTATCTAAAGCATTTTATCTTCTTTTTTTCTTTCTTTTTCATTGAGCTGAGGGGTGATTACTGTTCCTTTTGTGAAGCAGCTGTCCTTTGTTCCATGACTTTTTAACATTTCTTAGCTCAAATTCAATCTTCCTTCAGAATCCTTTCTTATCATTTCTTTCCCACCATTCCTACTAGATAGTGTGTGTGGGGTTTTTTTTTTCTTCTTTCCATTTTAGAAACAGAATTCTGGCATTATTTGCTAGCATGGGAACTAAACATTCAGCTAAAAGGATTCCCTGTTTTCATTCCATAATGAAGCTTGTTTGAGTTGGAGGATTAGCAGTGCCTTAACAGAGTATCAGTATATTTATATGCATTGTTTCCAGTGTGTATTGGTTACCTCTAGCGAGATACAACTTATCTTACAGTTTAACCAAATGCATGAAATAATGAACCTTGTATTAACAGAATTCTGCTGCGTGTTATGAATCAACTTTAATGCTTTCCTTACTCATAATCAAATGTCCCTTAACTTTAAAGCAAGCATTGTTACCCACTGTTACTACCAGTTTTCAGAAGACAAATTTAAACCTAACATATTTGAGCCGGTAACTGACTTCAGCTGAAAGTAGACTTTAATGTTACCATTGTAATCCTGTGAACAGACTGATTACTTTGCTCTCAGTTATGTTTGATCACTAATATTTAAAACTACAAGAGATTAAATTGTATTCCTGTTTGAAGTGTGTGTTTAAGCCTTTCCTTCCCCTTTTCAAAGCACACACAGTTGGTTTCTTAGGCTTCCAATTAAGCCATAGATGGGCAGTTTTAAAAATATATATATCTAAAAATGGTTTAAATTAATATCTCCTAAATTTTTGTTACTACATGTTGATTTTAAGCCTTTGTCAGGAGAGAAAAGTAAATGATTGTTCCTTAAGAGCAGTAGCTTTTCTACAACTAATATGTGAAACTAAATTGTTTATTATAGAGCTTGTAGAATAATTCACTTAAACCTTACAAGTGAATCTGGGTATTCTAATAATGTCCTTTGGGTCAGTATTTTGATGGAGAATCATTTCCTTGTTCAGTTGCTAAGTCATGTCTAACTCTTTGCCACTCCATAGACTGCAGCACGCCAGGCTTCCCTGTCCTCCGCTATCTCCTGGTGTTTGCTCAAATTCATGTCCATTGAGTCAGTGGTGCTATCTAGCCATCTCATCCTCTGCCTCCCCCTTCTTTTGCCTTCAGTCTTTCCCAGCATCAGGGTCTTTTCCAATGAGTCAACTCTGCCCACCAGGTGGCCAAAGTATTGGAGCTTCAGGATTAGTCCTTCTAGTCAGTGATCAGGGTTGATCTTTAGAATTGACTGGTTTGATCTCCTTGGTGTCCAGGAGACTCTCGAGCCTTTTCTAGCACCACAACTCAAAAAGCATCAGTTCTTCGGTGCTCTGCTTCATTTATGGTCCAACACTCACATCTCTACATGACTACTGGAGAAACCATCACTTTGACTATATGGGCCTTTTTTGGCAAAGTGATGTCTTTGCTTTTTAATACGCCATCTAGGTTTGTCACAGCTTTCCTTTCAAGGAGCAGACATGTTTTAATTTCATGATACAGTCACCATCCACAATGATTTTGGAACCCAAGAAAATAAAGTCTGTCACTGTTTCCATTGTTGTACCATCTATTTGCCATGAAGTGATGAGACTGGATGCCATGATCTTAGTTTTCTGAATGTTGAGCTCTAAGCCAACTTTTTACTCTCCTTTTTCACTTTCATCAAGAGGCTCTTTAGTTCTTCTTCACTTTCTGCCATAAGGGTGGTGTCATCTGCATATCTGAGGTTATTGATATTTCTCCCGGCAATCTTGATTCCAGCTTTTGATTACACAGTCTGACATTTCCCTTGATGTACTCTGCATTCAAGTTAAATAAGCAGAGCAGCAATATGCAGACTTGTCATACTCCTTCTCAGTCTTGAACCAGTCATTCCATGTCCAGTTCAAACTGTTGCTTCTTGACCTGCATACAGGCTTCTCAGGAGACAGGTAAGGTGGTCTCGTATTGCCATCTTTTTAAGAATTTTCCACAGTTTGTTATGATCCACACAGTCAAAGGCCTTCCGCATAGTCAGTGAAGCAGACATTTTTTCTGGAACTCCATTGCTTTCTCCATGATTCAGTGAATGCTGTCAATTTGATCTCTGGTTCCTCTGCCTTTTCTAAATCCAATTTGTACATCTGGAAGTTCTCAGTTCACATATTTTGAAGCCTAGCTTGAAGGATTTAGAGCATTACCTTGCTACCATGTGAAGTGAGTGCGATTGTGCAGTGGCTTGAACATTCTTTGGCATTGCCCTTCTTTGGGATTGGAATGAAAAATTGACCTTTTCCAGTCCTGTGGCCACTGCTGAGTTTTCCAAATTTGCTGACACATTGAGTGCGGCACTTTCACAGCATCATCTTTTAGAATTTAAAATAGCTCAGCTAGAATTCTGTCACCTCCACTAGCTTTGTTCATAGTAATGCTTTCTAAGATCCACTTGACTTCACACTCCAGGATGTCCAGCTCTGGGTGAGTGACCACACCATCATGGTTGTCTGGGTCATTAAGACCTTTTTTGTATAGTTCTTCTGTGTATTCTTGCTACCTCTTCTTAATTTTTTTGCTTCTGTTAGGTCCTTTCCATTTCTGCCCTTTATACCTGCCCATCCTTGCATGAAATGTTCCCTTGATATCTCCAGTTTTCTTGAAGAGATCTATAGTCTTTCCCATTCTATTGTTTTCCTCTGTTGCTGCCTTATTTCTCCTTTTTGTCATCTTGAATTGTTTTTTCCTTCTGTTGTTTCCTCAGCTATTTTGTTACGCCTCTTCAGACAACCACTTTGTCTTTTTGCGTTTCTTTTTCTCTGGGATGGTTTTGGTCACTGACTTCTGTACAGTGTTGCAAACCTCCATACTTCAGGCACTCTGTCTACCATATCTAATCCCTTGAATCTACTTGTCACCTCCACTGTAATATCATAAGGGATCTGATTTAGGACATAACTGAAAGGCTAGTGGTTTTCCCCACTTTCTTCAATTTAAGCCTGAATTTTGTGATAAGGAACTCAGGATCTGAGTCACAGTCAGCTCTAGGTCTTTTCATGTTTTTTTTTTTTTTTTCTAACTTGCCCCACTTGAGGTCTCCTTTCCCCATGCTTTAGGGTTGTATTCCTTCTTCCTTTTTGTTTTTGCCCTTGGAGGGAAAGGTTGGTGAGTGGTTTGTGTTGATTTCTTGTTAGGGGTGACTTGTGCCTGCGTTCTCATTTCGGGGAGCTTAGCCTATCCCCCTGGAGGCCTGAGGTCTTCTGCTATCGTCTAGAGGTTGCTTTGTAGTTATTCCATATCTTCATGAGTTTTTGATGTATTTGTAGGGAAGCTGGCGATCTCCCCATCTTACTCCTCCACTATCTTCTTCCACGTCCACAGTCAGCCCTAGATCTTGTTTTTGCTACTGTATAGAGTTTCCCCATCTTCAGCTGCAAAAGACCTAATCAATCTGATTTCAGTATTGACTATCTGTTGATGTCCATGGGTAGAGTTGTCTCTTGGGTTGTTGGAAAAGGGTGTTTACTATGACCCTGTGTTCTCTTGACAAAACTCTTAGCCTTTGCCCTGCTTCATTTTGTACTCCAAGGCCAAAGTTGCCTATCACTCTAGTTATCTCTTGATTTCCTACTTTTGCATTCTAGTCGCCTGTGATGAAGAGGACATCTTTTTTTGACGTAAGTTCTAGAAAATGTTGTAGGTCTTCATAGAACCTACAGCTTCCGCTTCTTCAGCATCAGTGGTTGGGGCATAGGCTTGGATTAATTACTGTGATGTTGGATGGTTTGCCCCAGAAATGGGATTAGTACTTCATTCTATCGTTTTTGAGGTTTCACCCATGTACTGCTTTTCGGATTCTTTTGTTGACTATGAGGGCTAGTCGATTTTTTCTAATGGATTCTTGCCCATAGTTGTAGATATAATGGTCATCTGAATTAAATTTGCCCATTCCCATCCATTTTAGTTCATGGATGCCTAAGATGTCGATGTTCAATCTTGCTATCTCCTGCTTGGCCATGTCCAATTTACATTGATTCATGGACGTAATATTCCTCCTATCCAATATTGTTCTTTATTGCATCGGATTTTACTTTCAGCACCAGACACATCCATAACTGACCATTGTTTCTGCTTTGGCCCAGTCACTTCCTTCTTTTTGGAGCTATTGTAATTGCCCTCTGCTCTTCTTTAGTAGCATATTGGACCCCTTCCCACCTTGGGGGCTCATCTTCTGGTGTCATGTCTTTTTGACTTTTCATACTGTTCATGGGGTTCTCATAGCAAGAGTACTGGAGGGGGTTGCTGTTTCCTCCTCCATTGGACCATGTTTCTCACTCTTCGCTGTGCCTATCCATCTTGGGTAACCCTGCCTGGCATAGCCCATGGCCTAATTTAGTTAAGCCCCTTCTCCAGGACCAGGCTGTGATCCATGAAAGGGTGTCTTACATTGCTTCTCTTCTTTATCTTTCATCCTTCTCTGCAATGATAGGGTTTGTGGATGTGGTTGGAGGAAAAATGTCTTCCTATCAGCTCAAGACTAATCAATGCAAATTAAATGTGCCTACTTAAAAACCAAGTTCCGGTTTTCTATACACAGCCTAGTTGTGGGAAGAGATCTTTAACATTAATTGGAAAGTATAGTGATAAAAACCCATGTCTAACTGTCTATTCATATATCATCTCTCCATTCATGTGTATATATATAAAATTTCCAGCCTTTTATTTAAAATAATAAAAAGTAATGGTTGTTTCAAATGTGAGAACATATGCCATTAAAAAAAATTTCTCTTGGAGACCAAGGAATTGGAATATTATCTATTTTTCATGGTTTAAAGTTTTGTGGGTGAATCTTACTGGTGTAGAAATCATCATTTGAATGAATAAAGTCCATGGAGGAAATAGTCTATAGAAAGAAATTTTATAATGTGTAGCAATAACTATATTTACTTCTTTTGTTTTCTACAGACTTTTCTTCACAGGACTTAGAGATTTTTATTTCTTCCTTTTCCTCCTCCTGGCTTCAAATGTTTGTTGCAGAGGCAGTCTTTAAAAAGTTGTGTTTACAGAATTCCATTAGTGTTTCTTCTGAGCCACTTTCTCTTCAGAAAATGGTAAGCACCACTCTATTTTAGTTCTTTTAATTTTTAAGAAGTAAATTTATACATTTGTTTTAAAATATTCTTAGTTATTCTGATAATTGTACAGAGCATATTAATCATCTTTCAAATATATATAAAAGCAGGTAGTTTTCTACCTCAAAATCTAATAAAATTTTAATTACTTGAGAATAATTAAGAATTGATAACAGAAAAATTATACAAGAATCTTTGTATCACTTGCCACAGTACCTAATATTGTTATTTTGGAAAGACTGTGATTCAAAAAAAATTCTACATAGTATTTAATGGTATTTAAAAAGTAAAATTTGCAAATGACTCCAAAGTTACACACATATAAAGAGTTTTATCTTGGCTATCTTTAGCTATTATTGATATTTATTATTTCCAGCAGTTTCTTCAACAAATGAGAAATATACTTGTTAATTGGTCAAGTTGGGGAAATACTGTTTGCAACAATCCTTGTCTTTAATGACTTTTGCACTCCTTATTTCATTTATCTCAGACTTCTTTTCTGTTAAAGGAATGCATTACCAAGATGGAAATGACAAAATGCCAGTTGTATGTAAACCATAAATACTAAAAATAGGCAAATTAATTGTAAAAAGTTGGGCATGAGACTTATCAGAAGCTTTCCTAAATGAACATCAAATTTGAGTTTGAAAAAAATTATTTTTAAGAAAGTAATTTTCTTCTTGTGTATGTCATATTGACATAATAACATGGAACTAGCAGCTTTCTTAATATTTTAGCATGTTCAAATGACATAGGGAGGCAACCATATTGATGAAATGAAGAAAATACAACTACATTTAATGGTGAAATGAATCAGGTAATTTCTCTTAACTGTTTCCAGGTTTTTGTAGTTGAGAAAGCAATATAATATTATTTTGCAACAGGTATATTCCTACTTGCCAGCTTTGGGGAAAACTGGTGTGCGTGGGACTAGAAAGATGCAGAAACCAAAGAAAATTGGACCGTGGCCTTGCTTTGAATCTCAGAGGGCCTTAATAATGCTGAATGGTGCTAAACAGAAGCAAGGTGAAGGGCTGCCAGAGATACCGTAAGTGATGTTGTATACCAGCTCGGCTTTGTTTTCAAGTACAGCTCTTCTTAGGCATTTCTTGAACCGTATGGTTGTCTAAGATGTTGTCTGAATTATGCTGAGAAGCGGAAAACTCAGTTTTAGACCTATGAGTGCACATGATCAACATTTTCGCTTTCTTTAATTCAAATGTTCATGCTTTCTTTCTATTAAAAAATAGATTCTTTTCTAAAAGAAGTAAAACTCTTCATCAAAATATTGTTCCACACAATTTTTTTCCCTGTAATTTAAAATACTACTTATGTATAGTAAAGACAGGACTTCAGAATGCATGGTCATGTGAGATACTCTGAATTGTTTTAATAGCCTTCCCAAATGAGAAACCTCCTCTCAAAGTATGCCATGCAAAATTCAGAAAACTTGAAATCTTTGGGAAGAAGAGGATAGGATTAGAATATGAAAATAAGAATGGGAAGTAGGGGCCTGAATTTTGATCTTATTAGCATTTTGCTTTAGTCTCTGCCAAATATGGTTTACTTGGTCTCAACTTCTTTATCTGACATTCAGTATTCATAAACTTTTTGGTTGTCAGTTGGGGGTGCAAAGTTAATACAGTGAAATTTAATGCATTAAAATTTGTTCCTATACAGTTGAAATAAATATAAAAATAGAAAGCAGTAAATATTTGAATGAATAATGGGATTTAAACTAAAAGAATGCTAGATTTTTTTTTTTAACTCACCATATAATTTGTGCTGCCATGCTTTTGTGAGAAACAAGCTTTCCTTATGTCTTTCTTTCTTTTCAGAGAACTGAATCTTGCTAAATGTTCCTCATCATTAAAAAGATTGAAAAAGAAGTCAGAAGGAGAATTGTCATGTTCCAAGGAGAATTGTCCCTCTTTAGTTACAAAGATAAATTTTCACAAGACTAATTTAAAAGGTATTCCAAATATTTAATTTATGCTAGGAACTTTGTGTGGTTGTAGTCAGTATTTGCAAGTTTTATACACTGGCCTTGATGAATACTTCACCTTAAATATTGGACGAGGTCCAGGAAAATACCTTCTTGGAGAGCATATTATTTTTTGAACTGCCATTTATACAAAAAAAATGTTTAATACCTGGTGTAATAGAGTATTCCTCCCTTTTCTCCACCTGCCTTTTCAAATATTAAACACTGTGTAGCTCATGTTGAGCTCATTCCAGACTTGCCTGCCTTACTTTTCTATTCCACCTCAACCTGTGCTGCTTAAGATCAGTGTCTTGTGATTTGAAAGTATAATTCAGTCTTCATCTCTTTCAGTTCTAGACGTTTTGTGAACAAAGAATGAGAAGTAGGCTATGTTACATAGCTGTGTTAAGCATATGGACTCTTTTCTTCCAGGCATTGAGCCCAGACTATGAAATGTGCTTGGCTTTTGGTTCTAACTATACTGGAACCTAAGTACCTAAAGGGATGGAGTAACAAGAATAGCGTTATAATAATTCACTTGAGCACTTCTTTAACTTAGGTACCCCTTTAACTCAAAATTATGGTACCTTCCAAGAGTCTATATCCAGCCAAAGTAAATTGCTAAGTCACTTGTTTATGACCTATATTATGTTTTTAATACAAATGTTATCATTATGGTATCAAGCTTTCATAACATTTCTACATGGCATAAGTTCATAATAGCATATCACAAATGTAAAACAACTGCCCGTTTGCCTCAGAATATGAAAAATGTATTAAATGTGAACTCAGATATTAACTTCACAAAGGTGTCCTTTTTCTTTGTTGATTGTGTCAGAAAATAAAATGAATATGAATGACTTTAGGCTGAACAGCAGAAGGAACTGGGAGGGAGGAAGAGAATTGAGAAATAGTAAGGGAAAACTTCAAAAGCTTTTCCCTGCCTTTAAAAGAAATGTTTTAGTAGAAGTTGTAGGAATAATCTGTAAAAACTGAACACTGGGAAAATGTGCTGCTTAGTATTTTATAGCAAGAAAGAGTTTGATTCAGTATGTATTTAATTTTCAAAGCAATCAGTTAATATTTTTTTAATCCCCCTTACATCAGATCATTACTTGTATCTTATTAATCTTGTTTACAACAGAGAGGGATATAGACAGTTTTAAGCCATAGACACTAATTGCACACCACCACCACCACCCTGAGAAAGACTTTATCATTCTATTTTTCATTCTTGTTCAGCTTTAAATGGTACCAAGGATTTTTTTTTTTTGCATGTGTGTGCATGCATGCGTGTGTGTGTGTGTGTGTTTATATTAAGATTCCCCCATTTCTCCTTCTCTGTGCTGCTGTAGCCAAGCCAGACAGCCTATTGAGAAGCAGCAAACCATCTGTTAATGGATTTGAAGTTCTGAATTACACTTGAGTGTGTAGAGGCACTCGTGCTTAGCCAGAAACATTCATTTGAATTAAGCTATCAATGCTGTATAAAAAAGAGCCATACATTTAACGTAGGTTCATGAATAAATTTAAGAGAGGGCAATTGCATTCTAAACTTTTATTGCTGTAAAACCCAGTATTTTTGGTGTTCTCTGATCATTTGGGGGTTTTATAGCAGGATTGAAGCTTTAAACCTTGAACTAGGAGGAGACAATGCCTGTGTTAAACCTTTTGCAGAATTTCATTGCTGAATTGCTGACAGAGAGGCTCTATAAAGAGGATGGGGTTCCCTCCCCCTTCTTTTTTTTTTTTCCTAATGTGAAAGATGTTTAAACCAGTCAAAAGGAAACTCAATAAATAATTTTCTGGCATGGGGCCAGATCTCCTAGTTCATGCCCTTTGATTATTTTCTTTAGTTGATATCTTGTCTTCTCTGGAATAATCTATTAATTTTTTATGGCAGGAGAAACAGCCCTCCATAGAGCTTGCATAAATAACCAAGTGGAGAGATTGATTCTTCTTCTCTCTATGCCAGGAATAGACATCAATGTTAAAGGTAAGTTCTAAATCTTTGTTGTCTAATTCAGTGTTTTATATTTGTGATATTAAATAGTTTAATTTCATCATTACTAAAAATCACTTAAGTATATTTACCTAACATCTTCAAAGTATTGTTGTTAGCAAACCAGGAAATTCATCACATACTGATGTAGAAGAGTGCACAGTCATTTTTGGCATCTATATTGTGACATACCCCACCATCAACATTTTAAAATAGTTTGTCTTTTATTTTTTATAAGTGGAAATATTATACCCCTAGGCATTTATATCAAAGCATTCTGTTTGTATATAAGGCACTTTTATGAAGTCACACTGATAAGGGAAGTAGAATTTCAGTACTTAACTACCGAAAGTCGTACTTTTGCCGTTTAAAAATTTGCCTTGATTTCTAATTTAGACAATGCTGGCTGGACGCCTTTGCATGAAGCCTGTAACTATGGCAACACAGTGTGTGTCCAGGAAATTTTGCAACGTTGTCCAGAGGTAGATCTGCTCACTCAAGTGGACGGGGTGACTCCTTTGCATGATGCGCTGTCAAACGGACATGTAGAAATTGGCAAGCTGCTGCTCCAGCATGGGGGTGAGTGCATTTATGCTAAGCGGGTTATGATAAATTATCCAGTTTTTTTGATGAATCCCTCAGAGGTAGAAAGCATTTTATATTTTAAGATCTATAAGTAAAGATCCCTTTATTACATTTTAATGAAAAGTAAACATGAAAAGTCTGCTAGCATATAAGCACCTTTTATTTAGTAAGGATAAAAGCCTTTTGATAAAACGATTTATTTCTTGTGTCATAAAATTAAACCTGTTTACCTTTGTTACGAGAATATATTTTGAATTGGGTATGTTGGTTTTTACTGTTAATCCTTTTACTTAAAAGTATGGACTATCTATAAACCAGCTATTTCTGAAAGCTTATTAATAAGTATATATGTAAATCTTCATTTGTAAGTACTTGGATATTTCATTCTTATTTCACTTCCTGTATATAACTGCTAACGTGATTCTTCTTTTTCTTTAATGAGCCATTTCTTTACATACTACAAAAAAAGATATCCTAGAATACCTTTTCTTCATTCACATTTTATAGTCAGTTAAGTAGGAGAATTGCCAAATGGTGATAACTGTTGTGTAGGGGTTTGTGATAGAAGTAACTTGAGCTCAATATTCACCTACTGATTTCTGCTGATTTCTTTTCTGATCTCTGCTTTCCATACCCTTCCCGAGCCCCCTAGTTCAATGATAGTCTTCTTATATCTGAACTAAATAATATAAATTTTATATCAAAATGTTCAAAACTGACTTGGAAAAACTTTTAAAAGGAAAAACAAAGGAAAAGTGATTATAAGCTTATCAGGCAGATTTGTATAAATTTCCTGTTACTTTTATTTGCATTAAAAATACTATTGTACTATTTGTCCAGTAGCTAAAGCTGTTTGATTCTGGATGAAAATAAATAGTATATAGTTTATTTAGATATCTCTTTACTATATAGCTATATCTAGCTCTCATTTGTCTAAGGAAGGCTCTATCTATATCATGGTAGTTCGGTGTATTCGGTTATTTATAGTCTTCTCCTGCCCCCTAAAGGCCTTTGTGTGTCTCTTTTACTTATACCATTTCATAATCAATATATTTTTCAGTTCTTAACACTTTTTTTAGTATTATATGGTTACAGAACCATACTGTTCTATCTCTGAAATGTTTTATTTTTCTGCCTAACCATGAATGTGACATACCAAGCCAGTATTTGGCTTTGCTTAAATGGTCTAAGTGATATAAAACCTTTGTTTCATTAAGTCCAATTTTTCAGAAGAAGGCGGCATTATATTAACCAGTGTGAATTGTTTTAGCACCTTTGGTGAAGAATAGTACACAGATGAGTTCTTTATCCTAAGAGAGGGAAATCTACTTGTACTTTGATTTATCAAGGCCCTTTGGCAATCATATAGACTTGTCGTTGCCTTAGTTATAATCTGAGTTTGGACCTATCGAATGGTTTGATATGATCACTATAGAAACTATGTTATCTCTTTGTTGTGAGTTGCTTAGTCTTTCTTGAGAGCAATAATTTTAAAAATTTATTTATGTTTTTAAAAACTTTGTTTACTTGTGGTATCTTGGGGTCCAGTCAGATTCATCATGAAGAGATTAAGCAACTGTGATCTGATGAGATCTGTGTTGTAAGGTAGAATCTTCTGATTATGTCTGCTAGTACTCAAACCTTTGCATTCCTTGTAACATTTGTATGGCAAGTAAAGTAAAGTAAAGTCACTCAGTCATGTCCGACTCTTTGCGACCCCGTGGACTACAGCCCACCAGGCTCCTCAGTCCTTGGTTTTCTCCAGGCAAGAATACTGGAGTGGGTTGCCATTTCCTTCTCCAGGGGATCTTCCCTACCCAGGGATCGAACCCGGGTCTCCCGCATTGGAGGCAGACGCTTTAATTACAGAACTTGATTGGCAGAGGTACAAAGTACTCCTATTCTTTACAGTGTGACCAAATACTGAGTCACTGTTATTTTGCCCCTCCCATATCATCTTTTACTACACAAGGGATAAATTCTGTCTTCAGTACTTTGTAAGTTGAGCCACCAGGGAAGTCTTAAGTAGATGGTTAGATGGGTTTAACTAGCATAGGTGAAATGAAATCTGAGTTTGTCCCAGAGCATTTAATATTTACTTTTTGTGAATCAGTTACCTTTACTAAAAACTGAACATAAGCAAGGGTAATAGAAAATGTGTTCTGTCTCTGGGCAAAGTTTTACAGTCTGCACTGCTGCTATCACCAATTAGCAATGGAAGGGGGCGGCAGTACTTTTTCCTCTTGGTGGTATTATGAAATATCTTTAAGACTCTCATACAGAATTTAAGATAAATGTATTTTGTTAATTCCCCCAGGAACACTGATATTGTTATTTCAAGATGACAATTTATAAAGTTTTATCAAAGTTTTATATATATGTGTATATATATATAAAACACCATATATGTTATTTATTGAACTAAGTCATATACTTTTAGGCAAACCTCATTAGGCAATTGGCTAGGTGTTTTTTTTTTCCCCTAAAGCACCTTTATTAGGCAGTTAGTATATATAGCTAGGTAATTATATCAATATGAATTACTGCAAAATATGACTGTAACCTGAGCCCTGGGTGGCTTTGGGGAAAAAAGAGAAAATATGGCTGTTAAGCTGCCAAAATGTTTTATGCTTAACATTTTGTATTTTCTTTTTCACAGGCCCAGTGCTTCTACAGCAGAGGAACTCTAAGGGGGAATTGCCCTTGGATTATGTGGTATCATCTCAAATCAAGGAAGAACTATTTGCTATCACAAAAATAGAAGATACAGTGGAGAACTTTCATGCACAAGCAGAAAAACATTTTTACCACCAGCAGCTTGAATTTGGCTCATTTTTACTTAGTAGGATGTTACTAAATTTTTGTTCAATTTTTGGTTTGTCTTCAGAGTCCTTCTTAGCTTTCAAAGGATTAACTCATCTAAGTGAGCTGCTTATAGCTTGTCAGAATTATAAGGAAACCACTAGTGCTCATACTGACTGGTTATTGGATCTTTATGCTAGAAATATAAAGACATTGCAGAAGCTCCCAAATACTCTGAAGGAACTGCCTGAGAATGTAAAAGTGTGTCCTGGAGTACACACTGAGGCCTTATTGGTGACATTGGAAGTAATGTGTAGGTCGGTCACAGAGATTTCATGATGATGCCAAAAAATAGGGGTCAGCTTTTTAAACCTGCTCAGCTTGCTTTGTCATCTTATCAGAGACTTCATTGCTTATTAACCCATGTTAATTGCATTTATTTATTGACAGAATTTGCAACCTTGCTAATTTTAAAAGCACTTAAAGAACTTATGCAAAGTTGTAGTATAGGCTTCTTTTTCCAGTGTGTAGAATTTAACTCAAAAGTAAAAAATAGTTTTGTTTGGAATACATTGCTTTTATTACTCTTTATTATTTTTTGGTTTAAAAGTTATTTATTTATATTGTACATGTAAAAAATTTTAATTTAAATATTTTTTTAAATCAAAATGTAATGTTCTCTATTTTAGGTGTTTTGGGTCTTAGAATCATGATGAGACTATTTATGCAAATATGCACCTATAAACATGTAGCTTCCTGTTTCTTCTCTGTAGGCTGTTGGAATAAAATACTTATTTTAGTTTTACCTGTTTCTAAAATAAACATTTCAGAGTTCACAATAATATATTCTTTTGGTTTTTAAATGTAGTAAACGTGCAAAGTTTGATAATTTGATCCCTTGATCTATTTTATTTTAGCAGTTCCTATACAAAGTGTGTTTCTACTCCATGTAACCACTTCTCTAAGTAAAATAATCTGCTTTATAACGTTTTAATTATTAAGATCATAAATGGCAACAAAGTAATGGATTTGAGATTATCTAAAATCTTAACTGTCCAGTATGAATTTACAGAGTAGTAATGTTTCATTTTGCAGTTTTTCCTAACACTGATTTATAGTAAAACTAAAAAAGAGTATGGATAATAATTACTTTTGAAACTGGAGTTGCTTCACGAGTGGGAATAAGTTACATTGTGATACAGCTGGAAAAAAACAATTAGAACTTCCATTTAGATTTTATGTAACTAAAGTGATGATCTCACAACAGTTATTATAATCTGTTAAAGAAGCACTCTTTAGTTTTATTTTGGAAATAGATATTTTAGCAGGATACAAATGCTGCAAGTTTTATTACTAGGTTTATAGTCTTAAGCTGAAAATTGCTACATTAGTATATCACCTCTGAATAAAAATCGTTTTTTTTCTACATTTTAAAATCAGTAATTTCTTACACCCACTGTAAAAAATAGTTTTTAGTTAGCCTTCAGATGTGACACAGAACTGCCAAAATATCAGAGAAAACATGATGTAGCAGAGACTAAGGCACATTATAATGCTTTTAGAGTTAAGTGCTTTCCCAGATGATGCATAAGAAGTTTCTGATTCTGAAGAAAAGCAACTTTGCATCACTTACTTGTGAAGGCATGTGGAATAACATTTGCTTGATAAATGAATATAAACTTAAAAATATAGCGTTTGACATCAGACAAACATAGTTTCAAGTTCTTGTGTAATTTCTTATTAAGCAAGTTCCTTTCTGAATTTTGGTTGTTACACCTGTCATATGGAAATAACACCAGGTATCTTGGTCACGATAGAATTACTAGCCTATCACCTTATATGGCACTTAATGTTACTTTGTATTTTATTATTTTAACTCCTCTTTTTAGTTACAACAAATCATTTAGATAGTAATTTATTAAGTTGCTAATAATTCTAAGTTAATGAGATAATCACCATCATGAGTTAGGGTTTTGTGCTGCTAAGAAAAAGTAGTTTTCTAAATTAAATGTTCACAAGAAATATTCATTTAGTTGCAGTTAGTATTAATATTTCATAACTGTTCTGTCTGCCAATTTCTACAAGTCATGTTGACATGAAATATTTAACACTAAACTGCCAGGTCTCTACCTCAAGAAGGTATCATTGCACTTTGTACTTCTTTAGAAGTATAACTTGGCAAATAGATTAGTGTTTTGTGGCCTAGTTAATAATACTGGTAAATATATATGAATTTAAGCCTGCAGTAATAAACTGTATTTTCCATATTACCTCTTAAATGTTTTGTTTTAGAAAACATAATTGCCTCAAATTTATTTTAGATATAAAGAAAGTGGAAATTTTAATAGAAAAAATTTATAGACTTTCTGACCCCTGACTTTTCACTTGTAGGTATTTCAAAGTTGCAGCAGCCGAATAGAAAGCTGAGTAACATTATTCTTCATTGTACTCTGCCAGATTTCATATCATAGTTCAATGGAGTTGTTTTTTTTTTTTTTTTTTAAAAAAGCCTATGAAAGCCTTTATTACAATATAAATAAAGCTTGGAAGGAGATTTCTGAGCTGTTAAGATTCAGCTTTCTCAATGCATAATCCCCACAGGTATTTGGAATATAAAAGATTTTAGAATATTCACCATCAGCTTTTTAGGAAGGGACTATGAAGTGTTCTAGCTTATTCTTAATTTTCCTATGCATAAATAAATTTTCCAAGTATATACCTTTTTCTGTCATTTCATTAACTCCACAATAACCAGAAAGACATTTGTCCTCATTAAATCAAATGCTAAATTAATCAGTATTTTGAATTCATAGTTTCTTGAACACCTACTATGTACCAGGTGGTATGCTTGACAGGGGCCGACTACAATACCAGAGGGAAAGCTTACATTCTAGGAAGGTAAGTCCAGTTTTACTGTCTTCTGTATAGCCTGTTGAAGAAAATTAACTTCTTAAATTTGCAGTAATTGGTATTCTCTTTTCATTTTTAAATGTGAACATTACAAGGGTCTGATCGTTTAATCCTTTAATGAGTATTATGACTTTACCAATTTTAGAGCGAATAGAATGTGATGTGTTTGCTTTTGCAATATTAATGAAACCCAGTACTCATTCCCCTAGGTAAACGCAAATGCATTAATGCTAGGATACTTTATTTAAACACTAAGAAATGTTTGCCACTTTTGTTTGTTCTTTTATAGAAAGTTAAATTAATACCTTTGCATGAAAAAATTATTGGTGGAATGTGTAATCCATATGCATTTACACACCTTTCCAGTTAAGTGATGAACTTGATGAGAGCCTGTCACTGTTGCTCCTTAATCAGTAGGAAGGGGTCATCTTTGAGTGACGTGAGGCACTCTTTCCCTCAGGCGCTTATCACGTAGCTTCCACACCAGTCGCACCTCTTGCTGACGTGGAGCTTGCAAACTTCAGAATGATAATTGTTTTTATAGCAAATGTGGATTGAGTCAGTGGTGGCATTATTGGAATTATACTGTGCCTGGTGATATCAAAACTGAAGACATTGAATAGCTTATTTCTTGGAAATCAAATTATGCTGTCAAAAAATTCACTTTGTAGGTTAAAAGGAATTGTGGTAGGATGATACACTTTGGTATTTCCTCTGATTCAGAGGACTATTAGACTATAAATTAGAAAAGACTGTGGTATTGTTAGGTTTTAAGCATATATCTTTTAGGGTACTACAAATCCCACTAAATGAAGACCTTTTGAAGGAAACAATCAAGATAGTTTTAACACTGTTGATTGTTAGATGTTCAAAAAAGTTATCTTAAGTAAATCCTAATCTTTGAGAATATCCAAAATATATTTAATTCATGTTTCCCAGTTTGTAAAAGTACCAAGCAGCTTTTTCTCCAAGACACATGAATTTATGTGAATTTCTCAGGGGAGGGGGGACATTCTATTAAATTATTTTTAAAAGAGGATATTTTCCAATCAATCAGTGGTCAGTTATTATAAAAACTATATCCTAATAAAGTATTTACTATTTTTATATATTTAATTTGTAATGTGTAATATTGCTGTGAACATAGACCAAAAAAATTAAGTTCCTTATTCAAATGTCTATAAAGAGCTGTCTTCAATTACAAATGAAACATTTTCTCCAGATTTTGGCTTTCTTTTTACCATGGTCCGCAAGTCTTTTCAGACTGTTGAACCCCAATTTGGTAAATCTAATCTTCTTTTCAAAAGTATCTAAATTAGATCAAGTGAACAGTAATGCATAATGGGCATTAAACATTAATAGAGAATGACTATATTGGAGCATATGATTTAGTTTTACCAAAGAATGGAAGTTGTTTTTTTTTTTTTTTTAAGTGCTTAGGACTTCCAGCAGGTAAGCTGCATTGAACTGAAAGTCTGGAATCCAGCTTTGAATTTACACCTATTATACTATCATTTATCTTAATAGCAGATGAACTAAAATTTTCAATGACTTTACATTCTTCTGTCCTCAAATGAAATAGTCATGTTGAAAAAAAATCATTAATCTTAAAGTGGTGACAGATAAAAAGAATTTAGTTTGTTGTCAATACTTCTCAACTTAAAGGTTAGGTCAGCCATGGTTTTTGCCATGACACTGATAAATTTTTCTAATGACCAGAATGGTTTGATCTGTAATAGCTTTTTGTTTTTGTTTTAAGGAATATATGCCTTGGTTATCTGACTTCATCCTAAAAATGGATTTTTTTCTCCTGTTTTGAATTGTTTCTTTTTTTACAACACAAAGATAGAATTATACAGCAGTGGGTAAAATTTGATAATATTAAAATATGCATTTTAAAGATCTTTATTGAAAACTTAGAAGAATTGTAAAGATGAAAAGTTGGCAAAGTGATAAGGAGGGAAATGTTTGGGAATCATTGTGGTTTAAAGAGGGTACAGATTTCTAGATGATGTTTAATATATTGAGAATGTAGTGAAGGTATAAAGTCAGAAAAAAGAGCAGACAGATCTACTAATCTCAGGAATAAACTGTCTTTGTAAATTTTGAATGATGTTCAGAAAACCAAGGATCAAGATAGTGTGTGATGAGTCTTTTAGTTAAAAATTCAGTCAAAAATAAATAATAAAAATACTAATTTAAGTTCATACGGAGAATATAAACTTGAGAGGTTAAAACCATTTCTAAAAAGTGGTTTAACTTGTTCCTGTTAACTCCTTTTTATGAACTAATTTTAGTCCTTTAAAAAAAAATAGAAACTACTTAAATGTTGTTTTTATTTTTTTTTTTTAATTTTTTATTTTTAATTTTATTTTACAATTCTGTATTGGCTTCCTCTAAGTAAAATTACAGAGGGGAAAAGATTGTAAGCAAGTCATCATTGCTAATAGTGGTTATATTTATTGAGAGAATTTTGAATATTTCTTTTTCACTTCTCCAAGTTTCCCTGTAACATGATTTATATTTGTCTGTAATACTAGTAGCCAGTGTATTTTTTTAAGTAATGCTCCTAATATAAATAAGAATCAGTCTTGAAATTTTTCTAAAGTGGTCTTATTTAAATTAGCATCTACTGAATTTTTTTAATATAAAGTGCATTTTTTAAATATGCCAGTTTTCTTCAAGGTAAGGATATAATTAAGCTTCGTATCACCTAATGTAGATCTCAGTACTCTCGGACTATATGCCCTTCCTTTGAAAGTGAATCTGTCTTATTTTACTGATATGCTGCTTCTGTCTTCTGTTGAGCCTCTTCAAAGCAGTAGCCTTACCATGTTGAGTGGAGTCTTTACTGTTGAGAAGGATTCCTGAATTGCTAAAGATTAAACATCATTTAATAATACCTTGTGGAGTCATGTTAGCATATCTTCTTTATTAGCCTTTTCTGATTTTAGTTACTTGTTCTGATTTTTTTTTTTCCCCAGATTGTACACCAAAAAGCAGGGAGAAGCTGTAAGATTAAATGATGGCTAAATTTATCAAAAGTTGTACCTTTAATTGGGCTTCCCAAGTAGCTCAGATGGTAAAAGAATTCACCTACAATGCAGAAGATGCTGGAGACACAGGTTCCCTTCCTGGGTCGGGAAGATCCCCTGGAGGAGGAAATGGCAACCCGCTCCAGTATTCTTGCCTGGGTAATCCCATGAACAGAGGAGCCTGGCGGGCTCCAGTCTATGGGGTCGCAAAGACTTGGACACAACTGAGCACGAATGCACAAATCTTTAATTTCTTTAAAGGGAGTTCAGTACTGTGTGATTAAATTGATAATTGTTGTCTTTTACTATCATAGATCTGGAAGAAGTTCCCTTCTAAATACATACTATTTACAACATAAATTCAGATGTAAGCAGTCAGTTGTCTATTGAGAGAATTCTGAAAATGTCTTGCCACAAAAGCATGTTATTTTTCATCTCTTCCGTGAGGGTGAGGAAAATGACTTCTCGTAAGCTACTGTTTTAAGTAGTGCAATTCAAAATACAGTATTTTAACTACATTGTATACCTACATCATAGTTATAGTACACGGGGGAGTATCACATCACTGTCTTTTTGGGTACATTTCTCACCTGCTTGTGTTGTTGTCACAGTCATTGGGAGATCCAAGGACATGTGTGTTCTCTGTACTAGCATCATAGTGCCACAGGAATGGTATGTACATGGTAATTCACACTATAAAATTTAGTATGCTTGATTCCTGGTTAAATTGTCAAGTGCTGTACGTTCTGGGATATCCTCCCAAAATTTTTTCTCTATTATATCTGAAAATGCTTTTTTTTCATCCTGTAGGGAAATTTAAAAACTAATGTTCAGCAATTTCAAACAAAATGGAATACCACATTGATTGATTGATTTTCAATAAAACTATTAATACTTCTTTACACGTACATAGTATTTTACTTTTCTGAGTGGGTTACCATGTGCTTCAGAGACCTTCCTGTGGTTTACCCAGTCTCTGTATTAGTGAAATCTGAAGTTTGCAAGAGTTCCAGGACAAAGCTAAGGGGTAGGTATACTATTGTGTAAGGTTGGAGAGTTTATTAGTTCTTGACATCAATAAATTGTTTTCCATGGTTTCACTATGACATGTTACACACAGATATTGACTTTAAAAGTGTTACTTTTAAAAGTACCGGAGGAAGAATGTTTTGAGAAAATGATACAGAGTTTAGTTAGAAGCTTTCCAGCTTTCTGAGTGACTTTATTAAAAGAAGATCTCTGAACTTGGAACAAATCTTGGCATCTCCTCTGCCTCACCTCTCTGCTAAGGTCCAGCTGTCTCTATAGTTAGTCTTGACTGTTGTCTCAAATGTGTTTCTAGTAGTCAAGAGTGGTTGGGGCCACGGCTGTACCTTTCTCTATGCATTTAGCATTTCCCCTAAATTTACCATTTGAACTCCGGCAAAATAAAATGCCTCAAGTTGACTTGTGTCATTTGAAGTTTGCTTTGTCCAAAACAAGCTTCCCTCATGGCTCAGACAGTAAAGAATCTGCCTGCAAGCTTGAGGCCTGGGTTCGATCCCTTTGTTGGGAAGATCCCCTGGAGGAGGGCATGGCAACCCACTCCAGTATTCTTGCTTGGAGAAAAGAGGCAAGCTAGCTAGAATACTAGCTGAGCCTAGTATGACCATCTTGCCTCACTAGTAGCAGGAACAACCTCACTTAGCCAGGTCTCCTCAGATCCATTTATTTATTCCTGAGAAAATAAGAGGTGGTTGGTTTTTTAGGAATAAGCAGTGGCTCAGACAATAAAGCGTCTGTCTACAATTCGGGAGACTTGGGTTCGATCCCTGCATCAGGAAGATTCCCTGGAGAAGGAAATGGCAACCGACTCCAGTACTCTTGCCTGAAAAATCCCATGGATGGAGGAGCTTGGTGCAGGCTACTGTCCATGGGGTCGCAGAGTCAGGCATGACTGAGCGACTTCACTTTCACTTTCATCGATTCTCAGGTTGGTCATTCTTTTTCACTTTTAAAAGACCATTGAAGAATCTATAGCAGGGGACAGTTATGTTGCAGTTTTATTTTTGCTACAAACTGAAAACACTTCGGCACAGCTACTTACCTATTTCTGTTTTCCTTAATACAAATAGAGCTTTCGGCTTAATCTAGTAACGTCAAATAGAGGAAAGCAAAAGAGCAGTGCCATTTTGTTAACTTTTTTTAAGTGGAGTCATATAATTTTTCAGTGATATTTGGAGACACAACTAACATATACATTAAAAGAAAAAACCTGTCTACAAAAATACTGCTTATATATGCGATAGAACACTTTTTGTTGTTGCAAATTCAGCATATGAAGAAATAGCCCAATAAATGGAAACTTACTTGAAACTAATAACATATTTGATTCTTCTCCACCCACCTTTGTGGGAGAGTGATTCTTAACCCTTGATCCCTTTGGAAAAGCACAGATAGAATCATTAAATTCCATCAAACCTTTCATAGTATTGTTAGTTTCTAGAGCATATGACCACTTTGGACATTTAACAGTTTTTATCTGCACAGTATTCTTACATGATGAGAAATATTCCTTGATATTTCTTAATTCTCAGAGATTCAACTGGGATGAGTCTTATGATGTGACTGCCGCTGTACAAATGTAGAAAGAAACTTAGGCAGAAGAGGAACAGTTTCAACAAAAAATACAGGATATTTTATATTTTTTCTTTCAGTGAGTTATACCAATCATCCTGGAAGGAGAATTATAATCCAAAGGAGTGACAGTACTGTAAGTATTCATTTCATTATTTTTTATGTTGCTTTAATTCATACTTGACCAAGCAATTAGAAAAGGCTGATTCTAGATACATTGATGAAACACATAAACAGGTATCTGTACACAGATACACAGTCATACTTTAAATCCCCAAATTTAACCCTTAATTTGATAATACCTGAGGCTTTTGCAAGAAATATGATGATGGCTCTCTTGTATATTTCTGGAGCAGTGACTGCCTTTTATATTTTGGTTTATTTTTAATGCTAATTACAAAACTCAGAAATAAACATTTAGATATATTTAACAAGTATATATGGAGAAGGCAATGACACCCCACTCCAGTACTCTTGCCTGGAAAATCCCATGGATGGAAGAGCCTGGTAGGCTGTAGTCCATGAGGTCACTAAGAGTCGGACATGACTGAGTGACTTCACTTCCACTTCTCACTTTCATGCATTGGAGAAGGAAATGGAAACCCACTCCAGTGTTCTTGCCTGGAGAATCCCAGAGATGGGGGACCCTGCTGGGCTGCCGTCTACCGGGTCACACAGAGTCAGACACGACTGAAATGACTTAGCAGCAGCAACAGCAACAAGTATATAAACTGAAATTAAAGCCTTTGAATAAGACCTGTTAACATAGAAGTAGACCGCTTTCAGCACTGGAGATATTTGGATATTGAGATCAAAATGGGAACCTGGTCCCTGGATAAGAGAACTTACTACTAAATTTTTCTTCACTTTTAAATAACACAGTAAGGTTCCATAAAAGATACTTTCAGAAACTAACACAATGAGATTCTCTAAGAGATACTTTCAGAATCATCACTTGGGTTAAAATTTGTTCTTACTGTATTTTAGCTCTGGATTTGATTTTAATATTTTCATTGGTTTTACCATTGCCTATGACAGAGCAAGTTGTATAGTTGGTACTCAATAAAAATATCACAGAGCAGAGTCATTTAAAGAATCTTTCAGTTCAGATTATCCTAGTGCATAGGACAATTAATTTGGAATCCCAACAGCATCTATCAGTTTGAATGTGTGGAACAGTACCAAAATGAACAAGTACCACATTCTTTGTATAAATGGAAAAATCTTACATATTTCTTATAAATTACCACAGTTAGTGGTGATAATAGTAGTTTGGATAATGAATGACTTTCAATAAATTTACTCACTAAAAGATCCTGGGGAATATATAGTTTTATATATATATATATATATATAAAATAGTTCATGTGACTACTGTGTATCGCAGTCCAAATAGGTCTTAGAATGACATCCAGGCTCTTAAGATACCTTAAAATATTTACATGTTTACAAATCTCTCAAAACCAAATCAGGTTAAGCAGCTTTAAAAAGGCAGAATTGGTGAGAAGGGGAAAGAAGTGGTTAAAATTCTATTAGTCACAGCCTCTTGCTTCCAGTCTGTGAGTGTGGTAGTTTCTGAAAGCAGTGACGATTCCTCCGAATATCACGTTTATGCCTCAAGATAGTTCTTAATTCCTCTAGCAGCATCACTGGGTACTTACCCCTCCAGAAGTATTGGGTTTTATTTATTCCTTCCCCAAACCAAACCAGAGTTTCTTTAAGTATCATTTATATGAGAACAAACACATAATCTTCCATCATTCCTCTCTCAACACCAAAAAGAAGTACTGATTATTCTTAAAAAAGATTATTTTTTATTTAATGCAGTGAATAGTCAACATTACCAGTGAACCAAACATCTGAAATTTGATAGAATGAAACAAAGAGAAATCAGTCATCTGTTAATGGCTACTATCCACATCTGAAGTGGTAGAATATCAGGGTTGTAGACTTTGAGTAGACAATGTCAGCACACAAAGTATAATCAAAAGTTACTTCAAACAGATTATACTATCAGTAAACTTTCTATAATAACATCAGGTTCATGGAGAATAATGTCTTAGCAACAAATAGTGATGGTATGCGGACGTAAGCATGTCATTATAAATTTGACGCACTGAATAGCACATACACTGAGGTCAAGGCCTTTCTGTAGAAAGGGAATGTAACATTCTTTTAAGCATAGTGTAATAAACATCAAAATAGTTCTATCATAAGAAATAGTATTTAACAACATAGCTTTAAAATAAAAATGCTTTAAAAATCAACTTTGAGATTAAATTTATTTTTAAACTATCTTCTTTTAGAGTGAAATATATATTTCTTGCTCTAGCTTTTCTCCATTTTTCCAGCATAACCCTCACCTTCACCCTATCCCAGTCCATTACTAATAAAGTAGTACAAAACACCTGTCTGCAGCAATTTCAACCAAGCTTAGTCCCTTACCAAGTCAGGAAAGTAAGACATCCTCACCAAGTTTTCTCTCTAGAGGTATACTCCCTTGATAGATCAGGCAGTTAGGTATAAAAACTACATGAGAGTCTTGGGAATGCAGTTTTTAAGTATAGATTCTATGGTAATAGTGAAACATTTTTAAAGGCAAACTTTCCCCTCCCCATAAGCAGTTTATTTTACAAAATAGGTTTTCATGCATTCTAATTTTCAAGAATGATTATTTTTTTCTAAAAATGAATGTAATGAGACACTGGCATATCACTTAGTACACTGCATTCTCCTCTACATTAAAATTCACACTAATAACAAAAATCATAAATGCATTAAAACATTTCAGTAACCTAATGAGAAAGTAGATACATTTTTTTTTCTGTGAAATACTTGAGTATTAAATATTTTTAAATGCACGGAGGCATAATCTGACATCAAAGCAATGTGAATTTAATTTGCTAGATTTTTGACAACTGAACTGGGTTGCTAATTTGCTGACTTGGTACAAATTAATAGTGGTTGGTATAAAAATCCTTATAGGCAATCATTTATAAACATGGCAGTATTTTTTGTATCATCCTGTAGACATTTTAAAGTTTTAGATGGAATGATAGAAGATTTGGACATTTTCTTTGTAGAATTTCGGTGTATGGAAAATTCTCTTGTTGAGGTGACTATACTTTCATTCATTAGCTTAAAATCAGCTTAGTCATAGCTAAATAATGTGCACAGGAATGAATATCAGGATCTGAACCTATGTAAGTTGAAATGCATCTGTTCTATTATTTAAGTTCTGGGATTCCCTCCCTCCCTTTTGAAATGTATAAAACATAGAAAACTGTAATGGATTATTTTTCAGATAAAAAATAGTCACATTAAAAAAAAAAAACTTTAAATTCAAATTGACATTTACATTTTATGTAGATTTAATCAGAGCACAGCTGAGCATTTAATCTAATATTCTAGTTTTTCCACTTGTAATTAGAGAAGTATGTATCTCCCAATGTTAACCATTCTAAAATTTGTTGTTTCAGTGTTATATTATTATCCACAGCTAGCAAGGCTTTCAGGCAGCAATAGCTAAACCTTTATCAAATTGTTTCTGTACAATGGAAGTATATTTTCAAAGACATACGCCTTTGTACACTATTTACAAATTCTCTCAATCATGATAAAAAGGCAAAATAAATAAAAAACAGAAAGAAAGGAAGTGCTGCTGAGGCTGAAGGCTTTTTCTTTTATCCTCCCAAACAGATGCTGGTCTCCCCAGTGCTGGGAGGCTGGCTAGCCAAGATTGTTTTTCTTCCTTTTACATGGGCTATGAGAAGGATCTGGTTTCAGTTCTTGATATTGCACCTGTTTAAACAGAGTTCAGAGAAAGGCTGGTCAGGTGGCCACTTTCTGGCAAAGGAAGGAAAAGCAAAGGAATTGAGCTGTGCTTGGGGGAAAAGTGCTCACCCTGGAAGCTGTATGAGACCTGCAGCTGGGATGCAGAAAACAATGGAAAGACAGGGCAAGAGTCAAGGGAAATCTCGCCAGAAACTAGACGAGAGCCCTGATAGGAACTTTGCTGACAGGCCAGGATCTCCACTACCCATACACATGTGAACCATCTCCATCTATTTTGCAGGGCCGAATAATGGTTCTTTGCAATTTATTATGTGCTTGTTTAATATAAGCTTCATCTCCATCCAGCCCACCTTCGGGTCAGATACCAAATCAAAGACTCAAAAGAAGCAAAGGAAAAAGGTACTGTTGCAACCTAGCTTCAATAGTTTGAATAAAAACATTTCTCATTTTACTCTGAAAATATTTAATGATTAATGGGCACTAATTAACCTCAAAGGATTAAGATATGCCCCCATTTTAAAAAATCATTACTTTTGTATGGCTGAGTCAATCTGCTGTGCACCAGAAACTATCACAACATTGTTAATTGTCTATATTCCAATATAAAATAAAAAGTTCTAGAAAAAAATCAGTTACTTTCCCCCACACCCCTTTATTGATCTCTAAAATAGCCATCTTTAAAACTCACCTAATTCATGCAGTTTATTTAGGGAAGTGTTTTTCTCACTGTCTGCTGGCACACTTTGCTTTCATCATCTAAAATTCCTAATTCCTCCTTCAGGTAATGGTGACTTCCCTTCACGAACTCCAGCTGAATCTTCCTTGGAGGACTGCTCTCCCTCCCTGACACCCGGTAGGTTCTGTATGCAGTGCTCTCTCATTCCCCATCTTCTCTCTAAGTTTCTTGTTGGATAACACCTCAACTGGACTAATCCCTGAGTGGCAAAATCTTCTACAGGCTTTATTAACTTTACCTGGCTCTTCTAAGACCTTCAAAATTAAATGGATATGAACGTGAAAACCCAGTGCCATACTACATTAAAAATGATACAGGATTAAGAAATATTGGAGGTTTATCTCCAGACCGTTGCAGTAAAATCACGTGAATATTTTGGTTTCCCAGTGCATATAAAAGTTCTGTTTATGATGTATGGAAGTCTATTAAGTATGCAATAGCATTACATCTATAAAAGCAATACCTTAATTTAAAAGTGTTTCATTGCTAAAAAAAAAAAAATGCTAACCATCATCTGAACCATCAGTAAGCATTAATCTTTTTACAACAGTAACATCAATGATTACAGGCCACCATAACAAATACAATAATGAAAAAGTTTGAAACATTTCAAGAATTACCAAAATGTGACACACAGACCCACAGTGAGCAAATACTGTTGGAAAAATTGTACCGATGGACTTGCTCGATACAGGGTGGCCACAGACCTTCAATTAGTTAAAAAAAAAAAAAAAATATTTCTGAAGCCCAATAAAATGAAGTATGCCTACAGTAATAGTTAATAAAATCTACATACCACTTGCACATCTGAAGGGACTCTGGAAAGGAAATCAAGTAGTTCATTGTTATCAATTGCATACGGATTCCGAAGCTTTTTTGTAAATTTATTGATTCCTGAAAAAGTGACAGATCAAATATTACTGAAACCTATACAGTTTGGAGTCTGAAGGTACATTTCTGGCAAAAAAGTATTGTTGGTGATTTGAAGATGTAGGTTAAGCTGCCTTGATTTTCAGCCTTGACTGACTGAACCAGAAAACCCAGTCTCCTCCCTCCCTTTTCTCCCTTCCACCTTCCAACTCAATGGCTGCTCTGTTTTTCTCTTTGTGCTTCAGTGGCTTCTTCCCAGCAGAAAAGGCTTTCTGTTTGGGAAACAAAGGGCACAAGCAGTGACCTATCTTGTCTTTCCCCTCAAATACTTAGAAGCTTTGTTGTAGTTTTTCATCTATGATAAAACTTATCTACCCTACAGATTGGGATTAAGGCAAGAAATCTGATTTACTGGTTCCCCCTTTTCAACAGAGACACTTTTGGTGGTGGTGTTTTTTTTTTTTTCCCCAGTGGTGGGAAGTGTTCCTTTTACGCAAATTAATGTTCAAAAATGCATGACCTGGTATTTTGTTTTTTTAATTTTAAACTGACCTGGAATTAGAAAAGGTTTACCACCAGCTTTAAAAAAAAAAAAAAGCTTTGAAGATGGTGACTCATAAGCATCGTAAACCCACCAACACGGGATTTCCAGCTGCATATGGAGCTGCCTCTGAGAATAACCTGAAAACTGGCTGAGTGCTGTCTACACACCACCAACAAGAGAAGGCCCGCACTGAAGCAGGTAGGAGAGGCAGGGGCACAGTCTCACCATAAACTCCACTCCTAGCCTGACAACCCATGGTCAGGAGGGAGCTCTCTCTGAGGAGTGAAGGTTTGAACCTCCATATCAGGCTTCCTTGACTCTTAAGAATTCTACCTAGAGGGAGAATCCCCCAAAACATCAAGCTTTTTTTCCTTCTAGTTTTGAGAAATAATTGACATATATCACTGTATAAGTTTTAAGGTGTACAACATGATGGTCTCATGTACACATAGAATGAAATGATTACCCCAGTAGGTTTAGTTCATATCCATCATCTCATATGTTGATAGATAAAAGAATTTTTCTCTTTTTCTATAAGTTGGGGGAGGTGGTCTTTTGCTTTTTTCCCTCCCAATTTCACATATAAATGAAATCATATAGTATTTGTTTTTCTCTGACTTATTTCATTTAGCATAATGCCTTCAAATCTGTTCATGTTGTCACAGATGGTAGGATTTCCTCGTCTTTTTATGGCTGAATAATATTTCATTGTATACCGCTTCTTCATTCATCCACCAGTAGACACTTAAGTTGTTTCCATGAATCAGTTATTGTAAATAATGCTTCCGTGAACATGGGGGTGTAGATATCTTTTGGGGTTGGTCTTTGTGTTGCCCTTGGATAAATTCCCAGAAGTTTAATTCCTGGATCATATGGTAGTTCTATGTTTATATTTTTAAGGCATCTCCATATTGTTTTCTGTAGTAGCTGTACCACTTTGCATTCCCACCAACAGTGTATAAGGGTTCCCTTTTCTCTCTTTAATAATGGCCATTCTAACAGCCATGAGATGCTATCTCATTGTGGTTTTAATTTGCATTTCCCTAGTGGCTAGGGTTATTGAGCATCTTTTCATGGACCTGCTGGCCATTCATACATATCTTTCGGAATATGTTTGTTCAGGTCCTTTGTCCATTTTTATGATGATTATTTTGCTCTTGGGTTATATGGGGCCTTTATTGGATATTAGCCCCTTATTATACATATGGTTTGCTAGTATTTTTTTCCCATTCTGTAGATTGTCTTTTCACTTTGTTGATGGTTTCTTTTGCAATGCAGAGGCTTTTTGGCTTTATAGAGTCCCACTTGTTTGTTTTTAATTTTGTTGATTGTACTTTAGATGTGATTTTCAAAAACTGTTACCAAGATCCATGTCAGGGAACTTCTTAAAAAATGTTTTCTGCCAGAAGTTTCATTGTTTTAGGTCTTACAGTCCATTTCAAGTTGTTATTTTTGATTAGTGTAACATAGAAGTCAAGTTTAATTTTTCACATGTGATTGTCCAGTTTTCCCAGCCCCATCTATTGAAAGGACTGTCTTTTCTCATTGAGTATTCTTGGCTCCCTGGTTAGATATATGCTTGGGGTTTTTCTGGGCTCTCAGTTTTTGTCTCAAAACACATAGCTTTGAAAACCAACTTGCGTGTTCAGACTTATCCTCTCCAGGATCCAGCATGGAAACAGCTGATCCAGGGGCAACCAGACCTTTTGTGGGAAAGGATCATTTGCTTGCCTCCACGCTCTGAATGAAAGTCATTCAGGGAAGACATCTGATTTGAAACGTTCAGAAGCCTGCCTACTTGGGGGACAGAGACTGGCAGCCATCTTTTTTCTTTTCTTTCCTGGCAGGAACCATCTCTCCCCAGCTACCTCACTCCAGCCAGTTGGTACCTTCTTCACACCCACCCTCTGCCATGCTCCAGAGCGCCAGCATCTCCTTGAGGGGAGCTGTCACACATCTGGTGCCCAAGGTTTTATGTCTATGAGGCAGTTCAAGATGGCAGCCTAGGACAATCATGAATTCACCTCTTTGAGACAATCTCACCATAACCCCAGGCCCAGTGCAGCTACCCACCATCAGGAGGAAGCTCACAAACCCAGAGCTTCTCTCAGAGTAGCCAAGAGAGAAGTAGCTTTTATATACCATGTAAGGCACCTCAGCTTTTAAGACCTTCACCTGAGAGATGAGTCCTCAAGGCACCTGGCTTTCAAAACCAACAGGCTTGCAGCCATGGAACCCAGAAGCCTGTAGTGAAAGGAAAATGGCTCCTAAAGAGCTCATGAGCACTCACTCATCGCAGGACCCAGCACAGAAGCGCAACTGTCTGAAAGATGCCCAGGTTCAATGTGAAGAAAATCCATCAACTAATCTTCAGGTGTTGGCCAGAGAGGCAGGGACCTGCTGGGATACTCTCTGGGGATGAAAGCTGGTGAGTCCCATCTCTGAGCTCTGCCTGTACTGCACTTCAGAGCACCAGTATCTCCTGGAGGGGAACTTTTACATCTGTCTGGTGTCCTGGGTTTTGTGGCTGCCACCCAGGGGCATACCCCTTGAGTGTTTGGCTCTGGAGGCTACGGGACTTGTATTCCTGGGTCTGTGGAACTGTGACATTTGGAGAGACAGTTCTTGGCAGACCACCACTCCCAGGGAACCATACAGCAGACTGAGACACACTCCCAGTCTTTCCAAGAAAGGGGCTATTTGCTTGTCCGGGAGCTTTGGCCTGAGGGGCAGGATTACTGTCTGGCTCGCTTAGAGGAGCCTATGGAAGGGCTGTCAGGAAACAGTCGAGGCTGGAGGATGCCATCGTTGCCTTCTCCAGCTGGCCAGCATCTCCCAGAGCCTTGTCTGGTGCCCCAGTGTTTACAACTGCTCTCAGGAGGCACCCCTACATTGCCTAGTTCTGGTGGCCAGAGGGCCTGATGTTTGCAGGTTCTAAAGGACTGTGACCAATGGAGAAAAGAGTTCTGACACCCTCAGGGCACAACAAAAAGTATAGACCAAGGAGCTCAGTCTCTCTGTGAAACAGGCCCGTAAGCTTATGGCTGCAGCCTGAGGGGCAGGCTTCTAATTAAACACACATCTGAGGGCTGACTGTGAACCCTTCCAGACATCTCAGAGGGGCATTCTTACACATGTCTGGTGCCCCAGTTTTTGCAGCTGCCACCCAGGGGATGCCCCTCGACCACCTGACTCTGGAGGTCAGGGGAGCTGGTGTGCCTGGGTCTGCTAAAACTGTAACACCCAAGAGACAGGTCTCAGCAAGCTGCCCCCACCAGGGCACTGCACAAACAGGAGACTGAAATGCACCCCCAGTGTTTCTATGAAAGAAACCTACGTGCCTGTTCTGGAGCTTTTGCCTGAGGCACCACTTTCAGCTTTGGTACACATCTGAAGGCCTGTGGAAGGACTCTCAGGGAGCAGAGGCCAGGGGGTGCTGTCATTGCCACTCTCCCTCACCACGGCTCATCAGTTATCTCCCAGAAAGGAGCTTACAAACTCACCCGAAGCCCCGATTTTTGTGACTGTCACCCAGGGGACACCTCCAGATCCTCTGGTGGCCAGCTGGGCCTACACTTGCAGCCCTACTGTATGTATTTGCTTTAAAAGCTGCAGCCCAAAGGGCTGACTTTCAGTGAGCCTGAGTCTAGGTGCTGACTGAGAGCCTCCTATTCGAGACACTGACAGGTCTTGGCACATCCTCAACTACTGAGAGCTAAGGCAAAGTTGGATAATAAGATTTATCTTCTACACAAGACCACTACTTCCAGGCTGAGAGAGGTGGCTCTTTCATTTAATGCATAGGACCCTACATAGAGATTCAAGCAAAATGAGGGACATGTTTCAAATGGAAGAACAGGATAAACCTCAGGGGGAAAAGTCCTTAATGAAATAGATGTTATTTACCTGATAAGGAGTTCAAAGTCATGCTCATAAATATGCTCACCAAATTCAGAATAGTATGGATGAACACAGTGAGAACGTCAATGAAGAAATAACAGATGAAGTACCAAATAGAAGACACAGAGCTGAAGCATAAAATACACTAGAGGGATTCAACAGCAGGCTAGAAGGAAAAGAATACAAAGGATCAGTGAAACATACTAACGTTTGCACTATAGGGAGTCATAGACAAGGAGAGAAAAGAGGGCAGGTAATGTGTTTTAAGAAATAATGGCTGACAACTTCCTAATCTGGGGAAGGAAACACGTACAGATCCAGGAAGCCTGGGGAGTTCTAAATAAGAGAAACCCAAAGAGACCCCCATCAAGCCATATAATTAAAATATGAAAAGTTAAAGACAGGTATAATGAAAGCATCAAGAGACTTAACAACTTGTCATATACAAGAGAATCTCCAGAAGACTGGCAGATTTTTGAGGAGAAACTTCACAGACCTGAAAGAGATGGCATAATGTATTCAAAGCACTGAAAGAAAAAGAAAAAAACTTCCAAACAAGAATACTCTACTCAGTTAAGCTATCCTTCAGAACTGAAAAATTGTTTTCCAGACAAGCAAAAGCCAAGAGTTTATCATCACTAAACTGGCCTTATGACAAATGTCAAAGAGATTTCTTTAAGCCAAAAAACGGCTATAAGTAGCAAGAAAACACATGAAAGTGCAAATGTCACTAATAAAGGTAAATACATAATAAAATGTAGTGGATTAATCATTTATAAAACTATTATGACGATTAAACAACAAATATAGTAAAATTATAATAGTTAAGGTATACGCAGCATACTAATTTAAAAAAGGTAAAATGTAACATATGAAACATGGCAAACAGTAAAAATCTAGAACTTTCAAACGCATTCAAACTTAAGTTTTTATAAGTAAGCCTCACAGTAATCATATAGCAAAAGCCGACAGTAGATATACAGAGCAATAATTACTTTAAATGAACTAAATTTTCCAATCCAAATACATAGAGTGGCTGAGTGAATTAAAAAAACAAGCCTCTTCTATATGCTGCCTTTGAGAGATGAAGTCAGATGTGAGGACACACGAGACTAAACGTCAAGGGATGAAAAAAAATATTCCATGCAAATGGAAACCCAAAGAAAGCAAGGGAAGCTATAACTTACATAAGACAGACTTTAAAACAATCCAGATTGGAAAGGAAGAAGTAAAACTGTCACTGTTTGCAGATGACATGGCTTTATATATAGAAAATCCAAAACACTCCATCAAAAAACTACAAGAACTAATAAATGAATTCAGTAAAGTTTCAGGATACAAAAGCAATGTATAAAATGCTATTGCATTTCTATATACTACAATGTACTACCAGAGAAATTAATAACAAATTTAATCAAGAAAGTGAAAGACCTATACACTGAAAATTGCAAGACACTGATGAAAGAAACTGAAGACCAAACAAATAAATGAGAAAGTATTCCCTGCTCAAGGATTATAAGAGTTAATATTGTTAAATGTTCATACTACCCGTAGCCATCTACAACTTCAGTATAATTCCTTTCAAAATTCCAGTGGCATATTTTAATAGAAACAATCCCACAATTTGTATGGAACCACAAAAGTCCCCCAAATTGCCAAAGCAATACTAAAAAAGAATAAATCTGGAGCTATCACACTCCCTGCTTTCAAACTATATTACAGTCCTCTCATAACTAAACAGTATGGTATTGGCATAAAAACATGACATGGATCAGTGGAACAAGATAGCCCAGAAATAAACCCATGCATATATGGTCAATTGTTTACAACAAAGGAGCCAAGGATATACAGTGGGGACAATCTCCTCAATAAATTGATGTTGGGAAAATTGGATTGGCACAGCAAAAGAATGAAGCTGGACTATTATATCATTTATAAAAATTATTCAAAATGGACTGAAACCTGAATGAGAGACCTGAAACCATGAAACTCCTAGGAGAAAACATAGGTGGTAACAGAGTAAACAGGTGAGACTGCATCAAGTTAAAAAGCCCAGCAAAGGAAGCTAAAAAAATGAAAAGGAACCTACAGAATGGAAGGAAATATTTGCAGATCCTATATCTGATAAGGGGGTAATAGGCAAAATACATTAAAAACATACACAGCTGAATAGTCAAAAAACTACAAACCGATTAAAAACTAGGCAAAGGATATGAATAGATATTTTTCTAAAGAAGACAGATGACCAACAGGTACATCAGATGCTCAATATTACCAATCATTAGGAAAAGCAAAATACAAACCACAATGAGATCCCACTTCACACCTATCAGAATGACTGTATCATCAAAAAGACAATAAATAACAATTGTTGGTGAAAATCTGGAGAAAAGGGAACCCTTGTGCACTGTTGGAAGAAATGTAAACTGGTGCAACCACTATGGAAAATACTATGGCCACCTGATACAAATTGGAAAAGACCCTGATGCTGGGAACCAGTGAAGGTAGGAGGAGAAGGGGACGATAAAGGACTAGATGGTTGGATGGCATCATGGACTCACTGGACATGAGTTTGAGCAAACTCTGGGAGATGGTGAAGGACAGGGAGGCCTGGTGTGCTGTTGTCCATGGGGTCCCTAGAGTTGGACAGGACTGAGCGACTGAACAACAGCTGTGGAATAAAGTATGGAGGTCCCTCAAAAAATCAAAAATAGAACTACTACTATAATCCTGTAATCTTACTTCTGGGTATCTATCTGAAGAAAACAAAAACACTAATTTAAAAATACATGTGCACCCCCATGTTCATTCAGCGTTATTTATAATAGCCAAGACATGAGAACAACCTAAGTGTCTGTTCATGGGTGAACGGATAAAGCTGTGGTGTACATACACACAATGGAAGATTATTGAGCCATTAAAAATAATAATAAATGGCAATTTGAAATCTTGCCGTTTGTGATAACAAGGATTGACCTCAAGGACATTCATTATTCTAAGTGAAATAAGTCAGACAAAGACAAATACTGTAAGATTCCACTTACATGTGGAATCCTTAAAATACAAACAAAACAAAGCTCATAGATACAGGAAACAGACTTATGGTTACAGAGGTGGGCAAGTGGGAAGTGGTGAGGGAGTCAATAGGTACAAATTTCCCGTTATAAAACGTCACGGGAGGCTTCCCTGGTGGTCTAGTGGTAAAGAGTCCACCTGCCAATGCAGGAGACGTGGGTTCGATTCCTAATCCAGGAAGGTCTCATATGCTGCAGAGCAACTAAGCCCGAGCACCACAACTATTGAGCCTGTTCTCTAGAGCCCGCACTCAACTACAGATTGGCCCCCACCTGCCACAACTCGAGAAAAGCCCACACAGCCCCAAAGTTCCAGCACAGCACAAAAAAGAATTTTTAAACGTCAAGAGAATATAACATCCAGCATGGCGACTATAGTTAATAATGCTCCAATACACATTTGAAGGTTGCTAGGAGAGTAGATCTTCATCACACAGAAAAAAGTGTTTCCATTTCTCTCTCTCTGGCATTGAAATTTTTAGAAGCCAATTTTCCTTTTAAATTACAAGAAATTTAAATTTAATGCTTGCAAAAGATGCTTCTGTGATTGACTGACTTGGATCACTTCTTGGATTAGAACGGCCAAGACCCATTAAAATGAGGCATATCTACCCAAGCTAAATTATCCAACAGTGAACCCTTTGCACTACCTGAAGAGCAAATATGGATGAGGAGCAGATACAGGTGAATTTGGAGCTAGTATACAAAAAAAAAAAAAAAACTTGATGAGGTAGAAATGTCAAAATAATGTATAAAACTAGAGTTATCTGTTCTTCATATTCTATGGTATAATACAGAATTTCAATTGGATAAGTCTACTGTGTTAAATTTATATGGGACTTAATAAATTACTAAGCATATTCACATAAACGTAAACAAAGAGCTTTTTGTGAAATCAACAGACTGGGTCACAAACCAGAGCATCTGGGCTCTTCTTCAGGAATTTCGGCAGAATAAGCTAATGCAATTATGATTTGGTCTCTGTCTCCCCATGTGAGACCCATGTCTTAAATTTCTGTTTAATATTTCAGCAATCACCTACCACTAAAGGAATACTGTTCTTTGTTTTATTTTATTTGATGAAACAAGAGACCCAAACACATTCTCTGAAAATTACGTTTAAGACAGCTTGCCAGTGAGGCCACCCCAGGTTATACAACCAGATGTCTGCCGTGGGCTCCACTTTCTGACAGCCTGGGGAAAAGAAACCAGAAGTTCCCCACCTATCACAACTGAGATGGCAGGTCTGACCTGGGTAGGTTAGAGGTAATAAACTGCCACACCTAATGCCCTACCCTAATGCCTTCAATAAAACAGCATCTGTTTTAAATATCAGAGGAAGGAATGAAAGAACATACATTCGGGTCCCAAGAACATAGGGAAATACCTCTTCCCTTGGATAATGAAAGCACTCTCCTGTTTCTGTAGATTATAGGAATTAAGACAAGAAAACCTAATCACCCTTCCCTTCACCCTCCACTCCCTACCCAAGATGTAAAGGTAATGATGGTGATAAAAAGGGCAAGAGGCTTGCTCAAGATATGACAAGACAGCCAAAAAGAAGAGTGAGATTCAAGGATTTTAAGACAGGGGGGCCTGGAGACATCAGACCCTTTTCCATTTTATTCCAGCATATTTCTTTAAAAGCCTTGATAGGAAAAAACCAAAACTTACCTTTTCATCTTTATGCTTTCAGTGTAAGTCCCATGTTTTCTGAAGTTAAAACCCATTTGGCTCTCTGCATTTTGTATAAGTTTAGTAATCTCGGGTGTATGCAGGCCAGGGGCAAGTAGAGCATTCTACTCCTACCCAGTCTTTTATATATATATATATCATTAATGTAGTTTTATATGTTCATCAGTCTCAGAGACTGAAAATTGAGTTTTCCAATCAAAAGAATTTTGTTGGGTGAGGAAAACAAACTCCAAACTATGAAGAATGCTGTGAGTACCACCTTAAATAGAGTCTAAACTGAAGTCGCTCAGTTGTGTCTGACTCTTTGGAACCCCATGGACTATAGCCCACCAGGATCCTCCGTCATGGGATTCTCCAGGCAAGAGTACTGGAGTGGGGTGCCATTTCCTTCTCCAGGGGATCTTCCCGCCCCAGGGATCGAACCCAGGTCTCCTGCATTGCAAGCAGACACTTTACCATCTGAGCCACCAGGGAAGCCCTAAATAGAGTCTAGGTACATAGGAACTGTCAGCATGCAGCATAATTGCATTAAAAATTAGGACAGCCCCTCCCCAGATAGCACCTTGAAAGTGGGTTTTTACAGAAGCATTCTTGTTGGGTACACACAGAGCAGAAGTTTTTGTTCCTGAGCAGCCTTCCAATGCCAAAGACCCTCTTCCTGTTTCCTAGGGGTGACCTCTTAAACATGCAGCCATATATAGGACCATGTTTACAGACACTTCCAGAAGATAAACTACCACAGCACAGAAGCATATTGTCCTAAACGCACCATATAGATTGCAATGCCTCTGTTTACGTGTAAGTGGTGAAAATAAATCAGAGTGATATCTAGACAAAGCTACACTTTGATGTATGGAGAATCTGCACCACTACATGTTTATAGTATGATGGAGCCTATGGTGCCAGATAAGAGAAATGCGTTTGCAGGTAGACCTAAATCTTCAGACTGTTGTGATTTTAAACTGACCTGTCTCTTTTCATCATAGAATAGCTTCATGACCATAAATACAGGGAGCTACTGACAGTATAACTCATCCCTTAAAAATAGTTTGTTCTTAGCAGCTATGACAGTTTTTTTTTTTAAAGAGGCTTTACTTACCCCAGACAAGGACAATGTATCTCAGCGGAATGAAGTACAGGATGACTGTGAATGCACAGAGGGCTACAATGGCCAGCCAGCTTAAGAATGGGACGGTCCAGTTGAAAGTACTGAATGAGAAATCAACACATCAGCAATCTGAGCACTTCACACATTTCTCAAAGATGAAAACGAATGTGATTCAAACTCTGGACTGCAGATCTAGTAAAGACTTATTTCTTTGGGGAAGAGATGCCAATGGTTGTGGGCTTTCCTGAATACAGGACCCAGGTAAGGGTTGTTGACACCAACCCCCTCCACATTGGCTGAGGTGACTTCAGGGTGTAAAGTCGTCATACTACTTGGGTGACTTCTAAGGGTTTAAAAATCTTTTTCTACTTCTAAAACTAGTACTCAATCTTGTTTTCTCCAACTTCTGATAGAGGAGAATGCCCCTACCATTCTTTCTTCTGTGAACTCTCACATAGGATTACCCACAGTGGAAATAGAATATTGCCAGCAATTGTCTGTAGACCTAAATCTTAACACTGTTGTGGAAATCCTCAGAACTTTAGAAATCCTTAGAAAAATACTTTCCACTTCAGCCATGTTTCAGATGGAACTAGAAGTCAGCAAGGGGAAATTTTGTAAAAACTTTGTTCCCATCATTGCCCTCCTCCCAGCAGTGCATAGATAATTAGGAAGTAAAGTCAACACATTATCTGCTGTTCTCTCTGCATTGTTTCAGCAAAGGAGAACATGGCACATTTGAAGACTACAAAGGAAGTTTAAGCTCGAAAAGGGTGGGCTTTTGATAATGTGGAGGGTTAGAGCCAGAGATGGCAGCAAGACTGAGTATTGACAGGGATAAAACATCAGAACAAAGAACAAAAGTGGGATCAACGAACAGAAGGAGAAGTTACAAAATAGTACCAAGAAGATGGGAAAGACTTCAATGGGACAAAAAGAAACGAAAAATTATGACAGAAGGCAAACAGAACACGGAAAGAACAGATATTTTCAGGCTTTTTGTGTAGAACATCCATAGTAAGTCTCTGATAGTTTTTAAGAGAGAATGACAAAATTATAAACAGACTCACTGCGCGGAGCCTTCGAGGTCATGTATATGAACCGTGTCTCCATTTACAGGCATACTACTGCCTCAGTGCTCGGCCTCCAAGGAGGAACTAACGTATGTTTGAGTGGCTCTTTAGCATAATTTAATGAAAACAACCAAAATAAGTAGCAAATCTGTGTTCAAAGCCTAGATTCTGTTATGTGACTTCAGGTGGTCGACCTCTCTGAGCATCAGCTTTCCTGGTATAAAATGGGGACAGCTTTTATTGTATCCAGAAAGACTGGTAGTGATGGCAGTATGTTTACGTGAATCACGGTGATGTTATTTAGAGTCATTAAGCTCTAGAAGTACTGTTCAGCACTTCTTAGCAGTGAGAAGGGCCCCAAAGACACTTAGAGAAAATATTGAAATTGTACATGATATGGATAACTGTGTTTATTTCTTCTAATTTCCTGGTAATTTATGCTCTGTTCACTTGGACTGGGTTTTTCCAGAGAAGTCTATAGTCCAATAAAGGATGTTTGTCAAGAGATTTTCTCATGTACTACCCTTCAGCCTAATATGTATTCCTAATACAGAGTTATTCCTTAACTCTGTGGCATATGACTTGCTTTTTGTCTTTCTCTGGGTCACATCTCCTAGTTTTTCCCCCCCAATAAAAAAGCCACAGTTGGATCCAACTGGGTTGTCTTATTTTTAGCAACTCTTGGGGTCTGGCTTTTCTGTCGTGTTTTTTTATGTCTTATGGCCAGAGTGAGCGTCCTGTAATTGCCACCAGGTAAAGGAGCATGCCTTCCTTCCTCACTGACGCCTGTAGTCCCCTTGCTTCTGCCCGCTGTGGAGAGAACAGAAGGCTGAGGGTCTGTGTGTTCTCCCGTGGTTGAACTCAGAGCCATCCGTCACACCATCCTCACGCGGAAAACCCTCCTCCTTGGGCAGCCTCACTGAAGTGCTCCCTGTGTTCTTATTCCTCTTGGAAGGATAAATGGCAACGAACACCAGTGTAGCTAATGTCAGAGGAAAAAAAGGCCGCCCTTTTTATTTCCACAGTGCATCATGGAATCTAAATCTAGAATGTGATCCTATACCATTCCCCTGCCCGCCCCCCAAGAGATGCTATTCAAGAAAGTTCTGGGAGGATTATTTCATAACAAGATGTAATTATGGAGACTTCCATTTTGTACTTAAAGATTACATCTAAATCTGGTTTCTAGATAGATCCATTTTATCCAATGTGACTCCAGGGGAGTTTGTCTCATTTTAGTAGTCCAAAGATGATTATGCAGAAGAGAGAGTTCCTACAAGACTCACTAGATACTATGCTATGTTCTTGTACCTCCGCCTATACCTCTCTCTCTCTCTACCCCTTAGAAAGTTTGATCAAATCCAGTTTTCCCCAAGGCTGGTCCACAACCGCGACCCGGTTATTTCCTTCAACTGGCCATGGTCTCTTCCAGTACCTGTCTGAGGTCTCCTAACACCCAGAGTTACAAAGAAGCCTCGCCTCTTCAGGCACTCACAGTCCTGACCTCAGAGCTGACCCGGGGTCTTCTATAAATGAGATATTCCTGTTAGATAGTGCACACACTGTACCTCAGGGAAAGGACAACACCCAGTAGGGAAATGCCCCATTTAGGACTTTACACTCTGCTTCTGCAGATAGGTTGTGGAGAACAAGGAAACATTTCTTAGAGATGGAAATAACAGGACGAAGAAAGATGTGGAAATCAATGTTTAGAAGTCTGATACTGAATGTTGCTTAAAAGTCCCATTTGGGAGTCAGAGGGAGGCTGTTGTGTCTAATGTGAGAAAGTGGAAACTCAGCACCTATGCATATGTGGAAATGTATTAAAAATTATACAAAATAAAATGCATTATGCCTTGAAACATGAAAGGCACCAGATGAATGACCTACATACACCTTTGGTTTAAATAGATTACTCCTTTCAATTTCTGTGTATGCCCAAGCATCCAAGTCTGCCGCACACTTTTGGTTATGAATAATAAACAATGAATAGAGATATGAAACTAGAAACATATAGGCTTATCCAGGTATAAAGCACCCCTTCTTGAACAGACCATTTAGAAATCAATATGCAGGCCAATTTTCATGTAGTTTAGTGGCATGAGCCCTTAGTATACTTTTTACTGATTATTAATTATAAATCTACCTTACCATTTTTATAATTAGTTGTTTTAAAATATTAGTATGTAAGGTAAAGTAAAATGCAAATTATGTTTCTTAATTTTACTTTTGTTCTCTGTGAATCTCTAATTCCTAACTTTTAAATTATAAAAATAGTTTATTTTCTAAATGACAAAGTATTAGTTTACTTCATCTATAATTATAATTTCAGCTAGTTAGAATTGAAAGAATATTTCCCAGGGTGCTATTTATAATATTTTTTAATTTAACTTTGTTGATGAAACTGTAACTTGACCAATAATAACATGCAGGTGTGTCTTGATTACCTGAAATCCTCATTTAACTCAGTTTATTTTTTTTTTTCCTATTGCAATTTCATATTCTAAGAACAAAGTCTCACTGTGAAAATGTGCTAAAATTTAGGACGGTGTTATTTTTTTCAAAGCTACAAGTATGACTTCTTTCCAACCAATATGTTCTAAATTTCAAGGAGGAAATTGACAGAACTTTCATAAAACCAAAGACTGGCAGAAACAAAGTAAATAATGATGAAACTGAGCAATAGATCACCCAGACGGAGTGTCCCCTGCCAGAAAGAATGTGGCATTTCACCCTCTGAGAAACAAATGGACACTGTCCCCCAGAAAGCCAGGGCTCGCATGTCAGCATCACTCACTTCTTTATCCTTTCGCCAAAGGAAGCCACTTCATCTAGGATGTTCTGGACACTGATACATACCTCCTGGATGGCATAAATTTTATTTATAAATCCCTTTTTTTCACTGTCCTAAAACACAATAAAAAAGAGAGATTCTGTGTGAGTAAAGGTATCTATATCCTTCAGGGCTTGAATTCTTTTCATTGTCAACACTTAGATTCTTAAACTTAAATGAACTTCATTTTTCCATGGATATAAGTGGATGCATGCAGCCCCTGACAATTGTCAATGAGAAGGGAGGTGGAGCAGGAAGAGCACTCAGCACTGTAGACCTGTGTCAGTGTACAGGTGAGCAAAGCACAAGACTCAGATTCTGTGGCTCTTGCCCTGATGAACAGAAACATTTCAGCAGGGGGACAGGAAGCGTGACGTGGTAAGAAGGAGATCAGGTCTCAGAATGACCAAATCTGGAATCTCTGCTGACCCTGGGCCCACTATGACACAATACTTAGCAGACCCAGTTTTCTGGCCTACCACCCCACGGACCTAAGTTTGGTCTTGGCTCCAGATTATTTTAATAGCAGGGAATGCTGGGTGTAAATAAGAAGACCTGTGAGCAATGAAAATTGCACACACAAAAAATGTTTTTAATTTAAAATAATAAAATCAACTGAAATCCAGTAAGTGGACACTTCCAGACAGCGCCTTAGGGACAGCAAAATACATAGCCTGGTCCCTGTCTCAAGAATAGAGCTACACACTTCATGCTCTATTAGTTAGGGTTCTAACTAAACATTTTCCCCCTATTTGTATTTAATTCTTCCTTTTAAAACTTGTGTTGGCCCTAAGCTGTGTGCTCCAGTGAATGGGTGATTAGTCAGGGTTCTAACTAAACATTTTCCCTCTATTTGTATTTAATTCCTCATCTTAAAACTTGTGCTGGATCTAGGCAAAGCTGGTGTGTGCTCCAGCAAATGGGTGCGGATTCAGCATAAAGCACCCAAAGAGTGGTGTGAACCTAGGGGGTAATGTGCACGTTTTGTAATTTTAGACCCAGCGGAAGAAATAATGGTGGCCTTTCATGATAGAAAATTCTGCTTAGTAGCCTGGCACCAAAGGCACTTGCCTAGGCTGTTTGGTGGAGACCATCCAACCCATGACTCCATTTCTCCATGCCAGCTTGAATCTCTGTGGAAATGTAGATCCAATTTCATTACTTTTAACTTCTTCTGAACACTTGCACACTGCCAGAACACTTGAGACCTCATGTGGCAGTCAGTGCTTGCTGGAAGCAGCCAGGAAACCAGAATAATAATGTCGTCATGTTGCACATTTACATACTGACTTTCATTTTCGCAGAGTCTAAAGCACTTTGCACTGTGAACACTTGGCTGGGGCTGGCGTCCTGCCACCTTGGAAAGTGAGGGCAAGTGAATGACAGGTGTGTGGGCAGCCTCCAAGGACAACAGGGTACAGTGGGGCTGGGGATGTGGATGCCAGTTTTATAACATGATCTTTAGATACCAGTTACTTAGAGCCTTCACTTTAAATTTAATTCCCACAGGAGATACTGCCTACATGATTCATCTCAGTTATGCCAAATGGACTGTCAGGCAATGAGGTAGATGAAATGCTTGAGGCTCAAAGTTTAGAGAACAATGACACACTCTCGGAGTCCCCACTGTCTTCAAAAGTTGCCCTTCACTTGTCATTACAAACACGGGTGCATCAATTTCTGGTCTTTTTTCCCCCTCCCCAGGAATAAAACAAAATGCATTCATTTCACCTATGCAATTGTACATTTTAGAATAAAATGAACAACCAGTGGCTCCTTGTTCCTTTTATAATTGCAGAATTGGTCTGCTCTAATAATCTCCACGGCCTTCAGTGTTCTCCATCAAGCACCAGCTAAGTTCATTTACATCTATGAAGTAATGTGTTCTTACAAAATATTTTTTTACATCCAGAATAAATCAAGTTGAAAATGAAGCATGCTGGTTATACAATGAAAGTTTACTGAGAATAAACTCTAACCAGTCTGAAAGTATAAGGTGAAGAATATTTATTTCACAATAGCAATAAAATGTATAAGGTACTTAGCCATACCTTCACAAGAAATGCACAGAATCTTTATTAAGAAATTAGAGATGATATATTTCTGCAATGGGAAACTAAATATTAAAAGAATGTATTCTTTTAGTTGAACATAAAGGTTTAATTTTGCAATTTCAAGCAAATCCTAATGTGTTTGGTGTAAAGTAAAATGGGGAGAATTTGATGAAGTATTTTTAAAATTTGTTTGGAAGAGTACCTATAGCCAAGCAGTGTTTGCAGAAGAGAAATAATGAGAAAGCATTTATTGTACCAGATATTTAAGTAATTAAAATATGAAAGATGACCATTAAAAGAGGAATCGTTGTATGATAAAGCACCATCATAAATCTATCATGAAGAAAATATTATGTTACTGGGTACTTGCTTTAACTATTTGGGGAAAATTATATTAAATCATGCCTTAATAGATTCTCAAACATATTTGAGATAGCTCAAATCTACCTCAGCATCTGTCTCAAACTAAAGTATCCCAAATATACATTAAATTAATTTAAAAGAAAATAACTAAAAAATGATTATAAAAGCAGAAGAAAAGATAGGTAAGTTATTTACTGACCTTGGAATAGGAAAGAACTTTCTAAACATACAAGCAGTAAAGAAAATCACAAAGAAAATTAGTAGCAAAAGTTACATAAAATCTTATATCAAAAGTTATAAATTTAAAAGGCTAAGTGGGAAAAAAATTTCAAAAATATGACAAATGAAGGGATGGGATTTCCAGTATATTCAGCAAACATCTGAAGCAGTTTTCATGGCAGTTTGTTTTTTTTTATAGTAACAGAAAAATCATTAACATGTTGGGTATATTATGTTAATACAAATGATAGACTATTAGGAAATCACAAAATACTGCTTAAAAGAGTGAAAATAGTTATGATCTACTAGAAATTTAAAAGAATGGGAAGTAAATGTGATATACAGCATAATCCTAACACTTTTGAAATGGGTAGGATAGAAAAATGATGAAGGGAATATGTCAAAATATTAAAGGTAAAATAGATGTTTGCCTTCCTCATGCCTTCCTATAATATTCAAATTCTTTGCAATCAATATATTTTACTTTTATAACCAGAATAGTTCCCTGATTTTCTATAACATCACTATAAAAGTAATAGGAATAGAAGACATAAATGAATCGCACTCACTGGACATGATTTTATACAGTTATCTGTTTTTTCCTTAATTTATTTTTTTGTATTCTAATTTATTTTTAGAAAGAAGTAGAATGTAAACAGACACTCATTAAGCACCATAAAGTACTCTTCACGTAGCTCATTCAATCCCCACCACCATCCTACAATGTATTTTTCCCTACTTTACAGAAGAGAAAACAGGCTCATGGAAAATGACAGCACTTGGAATTAGGACTACAACTAGCCAACTCAGAGTCTATTCTCTGCATGATATACTGTGACCTTCTCATTCTACCCAAGAAGATTTCAGTTCCTACCCAGGATCCCTGTGAGGATAAACAAGAAGAAAAGACTTGCAAAGGTTTGGAAACTTATTATTGTAAACACCATGATCAGCAAGAAAATGAAATCTAGAAACTTGATTCAAAAATGGAAATTGGAAGGTTGTTAGAAACCATCAGATTTAACATTAATAATGCAGTGTGCAAATATAAAATATGAGCCCTTCATTAATAAGATGTGTCATTTTAGGCATCTACAAAGACTGTTTTTAGTAGATACTTTAAATCCAAGTACTAATGTTGAGTATTGGCTAAAGAGTTTTAAAAAATCTGCTCATTTAAAATTTTCTTTCTTCTGCATACTCATCCTACCCCCTAAGCTTGTCACCCCTCGCCACCAAAATTCAAAATAAAAAAGTCTGGAGTGTTGGCAAATTTTGAAAAGGAAATGCTTTGGGATAAAATTTTTTATTTTAAAATCTTTCATCAAATTCTATATTCCTCCACTGAGGTCTCCAAACAATGAAGTAATTACTCTTTATGTACAGTATATGACCCCAAACTGCAGTGGGTAATGGAATTGCTCTGTGTTGCTTTCCAATATTTCACACTTTTTTCATTAATGTTCAATACTTTATTAGTAGAGAATAAATTGGTACATTTCTTTTATTGTCATTTTTACTTTCCTTTATAAACCAGCCTGGATAGAAAAAAATATCATAGGGTACTGAATCATTGAAAAGCTTGGAAATGACACTATTGTTTCCTTTTTTTTTAAATGCATTATTAAGGTTTCTTTTCAAGATGTAAAAAGAAACTTACCTGTAAAATAGAACTGTAACTGTAAATCTGAAAACATGTGAGATGTATATTATACAAGTTTTTTTCTAAATTCCATATGATTTTTAAAATCTAGTTATTTTCAGTAGTCCACAAAATATTAATAACTGCACACCTGAAATATAGTGACTCTTTCATATTCACCTATTTTACTATCATGTATCCCATTAGAAAATGAACTGGATTTTTCCAAAGAACTCTCTGGTCCCTAGCTGTGAGATATTTAGGAAACTCAAGACCTAAGGAATCAATATATGCTGCCAATTGCAGATTCTATTCCAAAAGAGAACAGGAAGCCAAGGTGATGGGTGTCAGGGGATGTGTGTTCTGTGGGGGTGGGTTCCTTGTGCACCCAGCTGCATCTTGCCACAGTCACTCACACCAAAGAGGTCACTGTCCTGTTCACGTCAGAGAAAATGAATCTGTTGGACACCTGTGCTGTGTTCAACATAGCAGGCGTGTAGAACGTGTTGCTCAAAATATTGATGCTATAAAATTCAACTTATTTCACTTTCTAGGGTGAGAGCTTGTCTTAAGAGTGTAAGAGGGGAGTGCTATGAAGTCTCATATCAGGATGAGCACAAAACAGAACTGTCCTAAGAAACCAGAGCATATGTTCATTTTATGGTCTTCTGGAGGAGGCATGCAGATTTTGCTTTTCCTTTCAAGTCCCGCTAGGTAACCTCACAAAAGGTGAGCAGTAAGACTTATATTTGCTATGATACATAATCGTGATAGTTTACTGTTGACTACAGCTCTTCTGTGAGCAAACATAGCACCAAGTATACAACTGTGTTTGGAATATGTTTATGTTTCATGTGATTTATTTTTTATGCTAAAGATGGTTTTAGTGTACAGCTTTCTTAGTTCACTCAGTAAAATGCCCTGCAAAACAGACTTCCTCTCAGATCTATACTTCTAACCTATGGAAATGTTAGACATGAGGTATAGGTTGAATAAAGGCACATAAAGTGGCAAAATGTTTTCTTTGTGGCAATATTCCTTCTTTTTTTCAGGCATAGAAACTTACCTTGCAGCCTTAAATCTAGAATACTGAAATTCTCAGCGAAATCAACAACTCACAGGGACTCTTGACTACTGAATCCCACCTCAGTGTCTTATTCGTTTTTTATGATATCAAATCTTACCCAGGTTACTGGGTGCTGTGGCTCTTTTTCCAATATTCACCTTGAAAATAGGAACCCTCCACTGAAATATTAAGTGTCCCAGGTATGGTTAAGGTTAAGAAGACAGATGGTGCGGGGGGCGGAGGGGAGGCCTTCCCTGGTAAAGAATCCTGCCAGTGCAGGAGAAAATGGTTTGATCCCTGATCCGAGAAGATCCCACATGTTGTAGAGCAACCAAGCCCACGCACCACAGCTGCTGAGACTGTGCTCCAGAGCCCAGGAGCCACAACTACTGAAGCTCACACTCCTGGAGACTGCGCTCTGCAGCAAAAGAAGCCACCACAACGAGCAGCCTGCACACCACGCTAGAGAGTGGCCCCCACTCGCTGCAACCAGAGAACAGTCTGCAGCAACAAAGACCCCGCACAGCCGAAAATAAACAAATACAGAATTAAAAGGAAAATAAAGTCTGTTTTGTCTGAAGTAAGTATTGCTACCCCAGTGTTTTTTTAAAAAAAGACAGATGGACACCATTTAAGACAGTATATTTTCTTTTAAAAAGAAGTATTGTTATCCCATTGTTAAAAAAAAAAAAGATGGATACCATTTAAGAGAATATTTTCTCTTATAAAAGTAAAACAGTTCTCAAAAATATTTATGTTTCATGGTCATAAAGAGGACTAAGTTAAATAAGATAAGCCACATAGAGCTCTTAGTACAATATCTGGTGCAAATAACTGTCCAGTAGCAGAAGTAGTACAGTAGATACAGTTCCTTATCAAGATAATTCAAATTATTTTTATCTATTTTTGTTCCTCTGAAACAAAATTTTGAAATATTAGAACTCCTCAATATTTCTGGAGGAAGGTAGGGCAACCCACTCCAATGTTCTTGCCTGGAGAATCCCATGGACAGAGGAGCCTGGTTGGTGACAGTCCACAGGGTCGCAAAGAGTTGGACACGACTGAGGCGACTTGAGTATGCCTCAGCAAATGAAACTTCTTATGCATGTTTAGTCCTGCTCCAGATGACTTCGTGTCAGCTTGTCAGATTCCATTTTAGAGAGTGATATTAGTTTCTTTATAATGTTACATTGAGGTTTTTTCCCCCTCCTGCTGACTTTACGTGTTTTCTTTTTTTTTTCCCCCAGAATGAACATTTACCTGGTCTTAATTTTTTTTGCTTCCTCTATTTAGTATACTTCGCTTTCCAGTACTCATTTTCTACAGTACAATTTTTAATCACATTTTGTTGTGCCTCACCCCGTTACATTCTGCATGTAACTTTAAAGGTGATTGCAAAATAACAAAAATTTGGAAAGCGCTATCCCTTGGGCCAAGCAATGAAAACGGGCATTTAAAAATGGCAGCTGGCACTCTTAAAGGTTGTGATGAAAGCCAGGAAAGAAAGAACAGAAGAAAGCAAGGGCAAAGAAAGGGAGGGAGGAAAAGAGGGAAGGCAAGAAGGAAGAAGAGAAAAGGAAAAGGACAAAAGAGCAGAAAGAGGAGACTGAAGGAAAGAGAAACGAAATAGGGGAGAGGAAAACTTGAAGAAGGGACACCCCACGGGACAGGAGGATGAGGAGCAGATAAAGAGCCTGGGGGTGTATGAGGAAGTGAAGGTGAATATTCTTGAAGATGACTTGAAGTCAGGCAAAAACGAAATCGTTGACTACCCATCTTAAGTTCTAATTTTTTATTATTTGTAAAAAGGTATACATAAAATGTTATATTTCCATTAAATATAAATGTAGGTAAACCTTATAGAAAGTCCCCAGGGGGCACAGATGAATCTGCTGTTGGGAGGGAGAGTTCCCTGGGGCCCAATTTCTTGCTACTCAAAACCCTCATCATGTAGACCTCGAGGGATTTGCCAGTCTCCCTCTAACCATTTAAGAAAATTCCTTGTAACTGTCCAGTTAGTTCATGTAATCACTTGAAAGATTAGGGCTATATATCAATGTCAAAACCTTTGACTAATCTTGCCAGCATGCAGGAAGTACACTTTACAGGGGGCGGTCCTATAGATGATGCCATCTCAGGGCATTCTGTCCCAAGAGAAGCTCTGCTTTCAGATGGACTCTCGGAAAGGGCCATAAGGCCTGGCTCCAGGCTGACCTCGATGGAAGCCACAGCAGAAGCCCCCAGGCTGCTGTTCCCAAGCAACCAGACAGGAAAATCAGTGACAAAGGAAACCTTCACCCAGGACACTCCAAGTGTTGAGATAAGAATTCTGCAAAGTCAAAATGCGCACATTGTAGAAAGGTCTAGAAAATGTGAAAGCACACTCAGGATTATGGTGGCCTAAGACAAGTCACTGCCTATCCTTAGGACCCTTTGGAAAAAAAAAATGGTTAAATTAGGTATGTCCTAAAAAAATCTCTTCTGGTGATGATTAGCCAGTTTACAGAGGAGATAGCAAGGGTGTGGAATAGCCTCTGCCCCCCAGGGCTATTTGGCTGATTCATTTGAGGACAACAGTTTATTTGAGGACAGGGCCAGGAATAGAGTTTCTCCTGAACTTTCTATGGGTCCAGTACTGTCAGCCTGAGTAGGGAGCAGAAGCCTGGGCTTGCTTCTGAATCTAAACAGCAGTGCCAGGAGAGTTCTTTATCCCAGTTTCTAATGAAAAAGTGTGTACATGTGTGTTTAAAGCCTCTTTCAAAATCATTTGTTTCATTTCCAGATGTGTTTTTAAATCTGACTGGAGTCCAAATGCACAGCTTTGGGGGGCAACTGAGTTTAGGGAAGGTTGTAAACCTTCTAGACAACCACAGTCTTCAGTTCAGTCGTTCAGTCGCGTCCAACTCTTTGCGATCCCATGGACTGCAGCACGCCAGGCCTCCCTGTCCATCACCAACTCCTCGAATTTACTCAAACTCATGTCCATTGAGTCGATGATGCCATCCAGCCATCTCATCCTCTGTTGTCCCTACTCTAGATTTCTGACTAACTGGCTCTTTGGTTAACCCTAGTTCAGGTTGTGCTTCCATTATGGCCTTAACTGTGATTTTGAGCAATTTACTTATCTTCATCTGTAAAATGGGGATAATTATGGAGTCTCCCTCCTTGATGGTTATAAAATTGAGTTTAAACTATTCAAAGCATTTACTGCAAATGTCTAGAACACAGAAAGTGCTCAGTACATACTAGCCATTAATGTTACTTAACAGTTTGAAGAGACTGAAAAGGAAGCACTGAAAAACTTTTAAATGATAAATTTTATTAAATATTCATAAAGAGAATTTTCTCATTTGTGATACTATGCTTATATAATTTCTTTGTCATTAAATACAATCAGGTTATCTCTGATTGTATCATTTTACATAAGCATGTATTGATTTACATGATCTTTGCAACAGTCACACAAGGGTGAAGAGTGGTATTCTCATTCCCTACATGAGCAAACCAAAGACCAGATGCCTTTCATCCAACTCAAACTTCTACCCCCATCTATGCTCACGCTCGTTTGGTGCCCCCAGCCATATCTGTCCTCATCTGAGATATGGGATTTGAAAAATGAGGAGTTAATTCATCTCTTTCCAGTATTCCCTGCCTGCTGAAAGCTGCACACTCTCTAAGGCTGAAGTCAGTCATACTCAGCAAAGCATACACCTTTTTCTCATGTGATTTTTATCTGTCAGCACTTATGCAGGTAACACTTCCCATTAGAATCAGTGGTTTTCTTCTTCAACGAGCCTCATGGAGGAATCAGAGCCAGGATTTATTATTTTATCTTAAACAGCACAAGCTTTGCTGCCAATCTACTTACTAAAAAAGTAGTTTTTAAAAAAAGATTCCTTTTACTAACTATACAGAAAAAGAAAGCATATACATGAAGGTATGGAACCCTGGAAGATGTTTTCTTGAATAGGTTTGTTGGAAATCATTCACCTTGTATAGGACTTTATTAAGCATTTTTAAATTATCTTCCCACTTGGATGGCAGGGACAGGTGGTTTTCCCATTTTATGGATAAGGAAAGGGAGGCTTGGAGAAGTTAGGGTCTCATTACTCTAGTTAGAGTTCCTGGGATTCCAGGTCTCATGACTGAAACTGGACTCCTTTCAGGTCACTGTCAAAAAGCCATTAAGTAACATATGGTATTTCTTCACTACATTGTTTTAGATATTTAAACTTGGCTCTTCCCAAAAACTATCTTGAGTTTAATCAAATTGTGTGAGCAAAGAATCATATTAGTGTTATAAAAGCAACACTCTCTGTGACATCTCCGAGACTGAGTAAGGATTACTTTGTGAAATCCGGAGGCTATTTTTCTTTACAAATATTTTACAAGACAAACTTGTACCTTCCTAAAAAAAAAAAATGAAAGAAAGAAAGCACATCTGTTGTAAATTACTCCCTTAGTGAAAGAGAGAGAATCGCCCTCCTTTCTTCCCATCAGAGCTTAAAAGAGATTTGTTGACATATTCTAAGGCCGGCATAGACAAAACAGCACAGGAAAGAGGAGGCGGTCAGCAGGACCAGGGCTTGGCTTTGCTTAAACTAATTCCACATGCCCCATGAACCACTAGCTGTTTTTTATTTCCTGCTCTAAAGATCTGTAGTGAAAATAATCTGGGGTAGGGAAAAGCTGCATTTATTTTTTTTCCCCCAACAAGATGCTGTGTTAGCAAATAGAACATATGAGCCACCTTCAGCAAAGCAAGGTCTTTAATAATCCATTTTTCAAACACTACTGGTATTTCCTTTCCAAACAGAGATGGACTGCGACTGGAATCAATTTCATCATTTGTACAGTTACAATTGCCAAGTTTCTGGAAATAATTGCCATTTAAATACTGGATAATATTTTTATATGAAGCCAACAACAGTTTTATTGCTATTTAATTTCTGTGATTTGTTTGTTTGCTGTAAGTTTTCAGGGTTCTGAGAACACAGTGTTTGGGGATAGAGAAAGGTCTTAAGAACAATGGGAAAATGCAATGTCCAAATCACTGATGGCCTGACCTGACTTGAATCCACCAGACAAGGGAGATCAGCATTAGGAGAAAATAATTTGTTCTACCATTTGGGGCTTTTCTTCCTAAGTTTCCCTATAAACTGGATTATCTGTGTGCTCAGTCATTCAGTTGTGTCCGACTCTCTGCGACCCCGTGGACTGTAGCCCACCAGGCTCCTCTGTCCATGGGGATTCCCCAGGCAAGAGTACTGGAGTGTGTTGCCATGCCCTCCTCCAGGGGATCTTCCCGACCCACAGATTGAACTCAGGTCTCTCCCACATTGCAGGCAGACTCTTTACTATCTGAGCCACCAGCGAAGCCCATAATCTAATATAATCCACCGTTTCAAACCTGGCCATAATGTAGCAGTTGAGAACAAAATTGAGAACTTAATTGTCTGCTTTAAGAAGACAATAGGGCTCTTCAATGAAATTCAACAAAACAGAGGCAATGTGGGTACAAGTAAAGGGCCTGCTGAATTTGAAGGGAACTGGCCCATCTTTATCGATGCCATATGTAGCACGTCCCTGAAAAACAACTTTGTGCTCGACGGGATGCTGCTGATATATGAGGTGGGCCTACCCCCTAAACCCCTTTCTTACTGCAGACTAAATCACAAAAACAGGCTCATCCTGAAGTCAACCTGGAAGAAAACAACAAAGGCCCACTCTATCACACTGATAGCAGCTCCTGGGCCTGTCCTAATCAGCAGATGGCCACTGTGGGCTTGAATCCTGCTGTGCGTTTTACAGCCACGCAAACTTGTGCAATTTACTCAGCCTCTCAGGTACTCAGTTTCCCCACCAGTAAGACAGAGATAATGTCTACCTTAACGTTGATATGGGAACAGAAAGAAATCACGTACATAAAGCCACTGGTACGTTAGTAGATACTATATACTTATTAGTTTCCTTCTCCCCACTAATTTTCCTTCTTCCCAAGGGGAAACATCTTTTTTTTTTTTTTTTTGGCCTAATTTCCCTTTCTCTTATTGTCTTTTTTCTTTTCTGAGTTTTAGAAGCCGGCTGATCATTATTAACTTCATTCCCAGTGTCACTAGTGGTAAACAACTCCCCGTCAATGCAGGAGACAGGAGAGACTTAGGTTCAATCCCTGGGTCAGGAAGATCCCCTGGAGAAGGACCTGGCAACGCACTCCAGTATTCTTGCCTGGAAAATCCCAAGGACAGAGGAGTCCCCCGGGCAGGCTACAATCCATAGTGTCACAAAGACTCGGACACGACTGAAGCAACTTACACACACACATTTGAGCAGTATTCTGTTTAGCCAAATCTCAGTCCGTTTCCTTTATGCATTCATTCAGTAAATACTTACTGAATACCAACTACATGTAAGACAGTATTCAAAACTCTGGGCAAATGGTAATAAGCAAGATAGCGCCAAACAAACATGTAGGTAAATGAAGAAGAAAAATTGCAGAAAGTGAAAAAGGTAATGAACAGAGTCAAAACAGGTGCTTGGGCTGGAGAGTGACTCAGAGGTCTAAGAGGGCTGCTTTGGGGACAAACTTGAGACCCACTTAGGTCAGGAAGATAGAAACTCCTCCGGGCATTTCAGACACACAGAATTTCACTCAGAGAAGCGGCTGCACTGAGAATAAGAATGTGACAGACATCGGTGAAGCCGGAAGCCACTGCCAGAGGGAGGCGGCGGCGTGGGGCCAGATGCCAGACCACGTGGATGGACCAGGCCAAGAGCTGGAGCCATGGTCTCGACTGCTTGGTGGTGCTCGGGATTATGCAGGAGAGGATGTCTCTGGAAGACGTCTCCAAAGGTGGTGTTGGGGACGGTGGGGAGGAACAAAGAGGAAAACACAGAAAGAAGGAAATTCTCCCGTTTTCTTCCTTCTCCCCTCCTTTCAGGACCTCCCATCAGCCAAGTCCCCCCAAGCCATTGTCAAGAGAGCTGGAAAAGCTGGTGTGTAGGAGAAGGGGTGGGGGGAGACTGATCTGGAAGCCAAAGGCTGACCACTAGAACAAGCCGGGAACTCACCAGGAAAAGAGCCAGGGAACCAGGACAGACAGTGCACAAGTGCTAAGGAGAAACAAAGTGAATTCCTCTGAGGAAACAAAGGATGCCCACTGCTGGGAGCCAAGTGGAGAGCGGAGCGGAGCAAGAAGGTATCAGAGAAGCGAGCAAGGCCACAGGCGGCAAATAAAGCAAAGTGAGCAGCGGTGATTTTATTCCAGGCCTGATGAGAAGCCACGGGAGAGTTTCAGGCAAAAAAAAAAAAATCTAATTTACATTTTAAAAAGACTGTTTAGGCATAATGGAGACCAAGAGACCATCCCCTGCGGTCCACCAGGGGATGAAAGCTTAGACCCAGGTAGGCATATTCAGGATGTTTTGCAAATAAAGTCATCATAGACATGATACTAGATTGGATCTGTGAGGTAAGAAAAAGAGAAAGAATTGCCTATATTCTTGGTTGAGGGACCTGGTAAATGAGGCTGTTTTTGTTTTGTTTTGTTTTGTTTATTGAACTAGAGAAGAGTAGAGGAATAGCAAACTTAGGGGAGAAAGGAGATGAAGGGATGCATTTGGGCCGCAAAATTATGCCTCTTACATATTCAGGAGGTGACAGCAATAGCTGGATGGAGGTATGAGTCAGGGCTGGAGATACAGATTTGGAAGTCCGTGGTAGGTAGAAGGCCCACAGAGTCCTGGGAATAAGAATCACCCAGGGACAAGATAGAGTCCCAGGGCACAACAAAACGTGGCTGTCAGGGAGACCAGGAGGAGCCAGCAAAGGAGACGGAAAAAGACTGAAGAAGAAGAAGAATGGGGAAGAGGCATCTCAGAAGTTAATGGCAAGTGTGTTGAGAAGGAGGGAGGGGTAATCTCTCAAACTCTTCAGCAAGGTCAAGGAGCCCCTGTCCGTGGGTTTTTCACCAAACGGAGTTTACTGACAAAAGCAATTTCAGTTCAGCGGTGGGGACAGAAGCTTGGGGTGGATGGACTGGGCAACGAGTGAAAAGCAGACACGTTGCAAACAACTCTCTCAGAAAGTCTGGTTGTAAAGGGGTGCTAAAAAATGGGGACGGGACTGGCGAGTATATGCATGGGGTCAAAGAGGGATTTTGGTTTTTTTAAGATGGGAAATGCAGCCTTACTCAAATGGTGATCTGCATTTTAGCAAGATCCCTGGGTGATGCGTACGCAAGGTAAAGTCGGAGAAGTGCTCTGCTACCCTGTGGGCTTCCCTGTGGGCTTCCCTGTGGCTCAGCTGGTAAAGAATCTGCCTGCGATGCGGGAGACCTGGGTTCAGTCCCTGGGTTGGGAAGATCCCCTGGAGAAGGGAAAGGCTTACCCACTGCAGTATTCTGGCCTGGAGAATTCCATGGACTGTATAGTCCATGGCGTTGCAACGAGTCAGACATGACTGAGCGACTTTCACTTCACTGCTGCCATGCATTACTTGCTCTCAGAATGACACAGCACAGAGGAGAAAGGGATGCTGCAGAAAAGGGGGCGCCTACTGCAGGGGTGACGTGTGGGAAGGGACAGGACAAAGCCCCTATGGAGGAAAGGGCAGAGATACCGCCCCCCGTGACAGGAGGGAAGGCAAGAGTGTCGTACACAGGAGGCAGGCAGGTCTGAGATTTTGGCCTGAGACTTTGGTGGAAGAAAGACGTGACGATGTGGGGGTTCCTAACTGCTTCTGTTTTCTCAACCGTGTGTGTGCGGGTGTGGTAAGTTGCTTCAGTCCTGTCTGACTCTGTGACTCCATGGACTGTAGTCTGCCAGGCTCCTCTGTCCATGGGATTCTCCAGGCAAGAATACCCGACCCAGGGATTGAACCCATGTCTCTTACATCTACTTGCACTGGTAAGCAGGTTCCTTACCACTGTGGCCACTTGGGAAGCCCTTTCTCAACAATACTAGAAAAGTCATTCGCTCAGAGTGAGCTGGAGCAGGGCCTTGGTAGAGGAAGCTGGTGGCAAGGCAGTGCGCATGAAAGTGTCTTTTCACCAGGAAATACACTATCTTTCTCAGGTCTGTTCACAGGCCCTGTTGGGTGATTTATTTGAGCTCTGCACCGTTCTCCTTGCTATTGATTTTGTACTTCTGTCTCTTTCACTGCCTTCATAAAATAAGAATTTTATCCATCTAGCCTAGCCAGTCTTTCATTTAACCCCTTTTCATGAAGCTTGAAATGACGTCACATACCTTACTGTTAAAACGTCTCAACTCAAATTTTGTTTAATAGCCACAATTTGCTCCTCTAAGGAAAATAAGTCTCTTCTTTGGGATTGACTCCCCAGCAGAATTGGCGATTGAGCCTGTGCTTGAGCTAACCTGGTGCAGAAGAACAGAAATACAGGGCTCTGTTTTTTTCTTTCTTTCCCACCAATTCCTGCTCTTTATTCCTGGCTCTCTTGATTTCTTAGGAGACCAAAGACAGACCTTGACTAAGTAACTGAACAAAACAATCTAGAACTTAGCCAGATCACAGGTAATTAAAGTGTGTTTCATTATTCTGGTGGCTCAGCTGGTAAAGAATCTGCGTGCAAAGCGAGAGACCTGGGCTCAATCCATGGGTTGGGAAGATCCCCTGGAGAAAGGAAAGGCTACCACTCCAGTATTCTAGCCTGGAGAATTCCATGGGGTCGCAAAGAGTCAGACATGACTAGGTGACTTTCACTTTCACTTTCATTATTCTGGTGGGAAGGCAGGAGATCAGTCTCTAAAGTATGTGAATAGCCCCATCAGATTTATATTTGCTGCTCCAAGAAAGAGAACTGGTTGATTTTCAGATGCATTTGCATCCAACTGATCACAGTAAAGGGGAGAAAAAGATTACCATTGTCCCACCCTGTTCTAGTTTTAGTAAAGTGCGTTGTACTTGATCTGACTCTTGAAGTAAACATCTCTCAAGTCTATGTTCTGATTGGGCCTTCTACCCCCAATCCTCTTTGTGCCAGAGAGTGAGTGAAAGTTGCTCAGTCGCGCCTGACTCTTTGCCACCCATGGCCTGTAGCCCACCAGACTCCTCTGTCCACGGAATTCTCCAGGCCAGAATACTGGAGTGGGTAGGAGCATTCCCTTCTCCAGGGGATCTTCCTCACCCAGAGACCGAACCCAAGTCTCCCACCTTGCAGGCGGATTCTTCACTATCTGAGCCACCAGGCAAGCCCTGGTGTCAGAGATGCCAGCGTCAAGAAGAATGAGGGGGTGCTCCCTGGTGGGCCAGTAGCTAAGACTTCACGCTCCCAATGCAGAGGGCCCAGGTTCAATCCCTGGTCAGGGAACTAAACCCCACATGCTGCAACTGAGAGTTAGCATGCCAGAACGAAAGATCCCACACGCCCCGGTGCTGCAACTAAGAGCCGGTGCAGCCAAATACATAAATATTTTTAAAAAAGAAGAAGAGTGAGGAATTGTTTTCCATAGAAGCTGAAAGAATTGGGGACGGCAAAGGCCCTGCACGCAGGTGGTGACCCAGAGGCAAGTTTTAAAGCCATACCTGCCGGAAGGAAGGACTCACTGCGCATCTCACAAAGGTGCCCCTGCTTGCTGTCTGTGAGTTACACGCCTCCCATCCTCGAGCTCCATCCTTTCCTGCTAGCCCCCTGTTCCCACGTGTTTCAGAAGGGAGTTAGAAATACATATTTACCACCATTCAGGAACCTCTATAATAAAGTCATAAACACTTTGAGTTCTGGATCACAGCTAATATTAGCAACTCGAGCCAAACACCACACACACAAATTGCGTGAGAACTTGACCAACATAAAACCAAACACCTATTTTAAAAACGTATCAAGAAAACCCCAGTAGCAAGGAGGCAGGATACACTGCAGTTGCAAGAGGGTGTGATCTACTTCTAGCACTTTTCTTTGCGTACTTTTTCCAGGAGGACAAAGAAGACTATTTCAGGTATACCTTCTTTCAGGTGACTAAATCACCACGCTTAGAGGGATTTAAGATTGTTCTTAAATCTAATATAGCAAAGTCTTACAGTAAATATAGTAAAGACTTACATATATATAGTAAATAAATATATAGTATATATATATAGTAAAGATAGTAAAGACATAGTAAATATAGTGAATATATATAGTAATATGTAGTATATATATAGTATATATAGTAAATATATATAGTAAATATATATAGTAAATGTATATATATATTTATATATAGTAAATATATATATTTTTATATAGTATATATATTTTTTGTATATAGTATATATATATATATATTTGTATATAGTAAATACATATGTGGATGTAAAATTATACCCCACTCCACTACTCTTGCCTGGAGAATACCAGGGACGGGGGAGCCTGGTGGGCTGCCATCTATGGGGTCACACAGAGTTGGACACGACTGAAGCGACTTAGCAGTAGTAGTAGTAGTAGAAATACAGTAAAGATTTATATATATGTCTAATATAATAAATTAACTCTGAATTTGTAAAATATTTCACCTCCTCTCGGTATACAGTAAGTTCTCAAAACTATTATCACTATTATTTTGATTACTCTCATTGAATGTTAGAAGATAGATTACAATAAATGTTGACTTCTCCTACCCAGCTTTTGGTGTTTCTACAATATCAGGTACACTGTTGATGTTGTTCAGTTGCTCAGTCATGTCCTACTCTTTGCGACCCCATGGACTGCAACATTACAGGCTTCCCTGCCCTCCATGATGTCCCGGATATCAGATACATATAAACGTTTAAATTCCCATGTTTAAATTCCCATGCACTCTGATTGTAAGCATGAAAGTTACAACAGTCTGCTCTTCCTCAAACACACTGTGCAGAGTTGATAGAAATTATTTTTAACCTTCTGGTTTGTGTGGCTTTTTGGCACATCTACCAGTATTAAGAATTAGATATTTCATCTGAGCCAGACTGCTGCTATGCCGAAATACAAATAGAAGTATCACTCTCCAGGCAGACTGTTAGCTGGGGCAAACAAAGACATTATAAATTGACATTTTAAAAGAAGAATTTCTATTATTCACTTTATTAGTCCAAATCCAAAGTTTTCCTTCTAATTTCTGCATTGTTTTTCTGTTTCTAAGGATCATTTAAATACTTTTCTTTAGGAAATAGGCATTTATTTACTTCCTCTAGCTTAGCAAAGATAATGGGAAATATCAATTAAAAATGTAAGGCAGTGATGCCAGGAATCAAGGTAAGGTCATTTTGTGCAAAAGAAAACCAGTGGCACACATCCTGTGAGTTTCATCAGTACAACGGTGAAGTTAGTCCTCAGTGACTGCGTTTAAGAAACATGGTTTAAGAAAAGTGTTTTTAATAGTGCTTATTGCAATGGTTTTTTTCCTGCCAGGATAAAATATTCATCCATCTAAATGGTTTGTGTATTTCTCCTTAGTAGCTTATTAGCTTAATTGAGAAATTTAATCAACATTTTAGTCATTTAAAGAACTTGGCAGGCAGGACACGTTAAGAGATGCAGGTTCAATCCCTGGTTCAGGAAAATCTCCTGGAGAAGGGTATGACAACCCATCCCAGTATTCTTGCCTGGAGAATCCCACAGACAGATGAGCCTGGTGGCCTACAATCCATAGGGTTGCAATGAGTCAGACATGTCTGAAGCGACTTAGCACACAAAAATTTAGTCATATCATTCAGATAGGATATTGTCTTTATATATTGAAGTCTTATACTTTTACTGTTTAAATTTAAGGTTTAATTTTACATAATTAATTATAGACTAATTTTACCTATTCCAAATATAGGAATTTGGTTTCACAAATTCAATCACGCTCACCAGTTTTGTTATTTAAATATGCTCATTGTGTTTAGATGTATTAAACATTAAGTGGGGGCTTCCCTGGTGACTGAGTGGAAAAGAATCTGCCTGCTAATGCAGGAGATAGTGTTTGATCCCTGATCAGGGAAGATCCCACATGCCGGGAAGCAACCAAGCTTGTGTGCCACAGTACTGTGCTCTAGAGCCTGGGAGCCACAGCTACTGAGCCCATGTGATACAACGGCTGAAGCCCACACGCCCTAGAGCCCGCATCCACAGCAAGAGAAGCCGCTGCAGTGAGAAGCCTGTGCACCGCAACTGGAGAGCCGCCCCCACTCGCTGCAACCAAAGGAAAGTCCACGCAGCAACGGCGATCCAGCACAGCCAAAACTAAGTAAAAACTAACTGGAAAACTTCTTGGAAAACCATTCTGTGAAATTACTATCCAAAAAAAAAAAAAAGTTTCTTTAAACAGTTGAAATGAGACAGCAAGGAGGAACAATGTTTCATTAAAAGTCCTGCTTTATCTTATTTGCAGGGATTACATGAATGATTAGGAGTTTCTCAGGGCTAGAAGGTGGACATAAAAAGGTGGGTGGCTTTAGGCAAACATCCAGAACCCATACTAATGTAATAAGTTCTCCAGGGTCCTCAGGCACAGCAATACAGTCAATAGAGGATTTCCATCTTCTTCCCTTAGAACAAAATTCTGGAGGCCACAGAGAGGGTCTGTGCGTTTGGTATCAGCACGTGCTAGGTGTTAGCCACTGAGGTCTTAGGATGGTCACGGCTCCTCAGGCGGCACTCCCTCCCCGTATTGATAAAACGGAGTGATCTGCATCTTAAAGGATCATAAGTACGATTAAGTCAAATGTTTGCTTAAAAAATTAGTCACTAGGCTCGATCCCTGGGTTGGGAAGATCTCCTGGAGAAGGAAATGGCAACCCACTCCAATATTCTTGCCTGGGAAATCCTATGGACAGAGGAGCCTGGAGGGCTACAGTCCATGGGGTCACAAAAAAGTTGGACACCACTTGGTGACTAAAGAAGAAGAAAAACCAACTTTTAGTCCTTCATTCACACCCAGTTCATAGGGATGGATGTGGGAGAAGCAGAAAGGGAGGGAAGAGCCCCTGAGGGTCTTCTACATGCCAGGTCCTGGGCTAAACTCTCCACTTGCATTAGAAATATACTCTGCAAACAACCCTGCAAAGACCATATTATTAGCCTCATTTTGCAGATGGATAAATATAATCTTAGAAAGATCACAGAATATGCAAGGTACTGCATGGGGACCAGAACCTAGAGCTGTCTGTAGTAAAAAACAAGGAAAACACAAAAATCAGGTTTAATGTTACAGAAAAGATCTCAGTGTAAACATAACTCTGTTTCATCAAATAACTCTAATCCTTGTTCTGCGGTCCCTCCTAAGTGCAGAATGATATTGCAATTAGCATTCAAATTATCCCCTCATGTACCTCCAATACTCACTAAATGTACCAGCTGCCACCTACATACCACCACCATCCTTTCCAGAATTTCTGTAAGCACTGCTGATCAAATGCAAACACTCACTAGTACTCATTAAAATAGCTATTCATTCTATAGATAGGCATGACATGAAAAACATGAATTTTTTTTTTAGGATGCAGTCTTACAACACTTAATGTCCCTCTTTCCAATCATAAAAACAGTACATGTTCATTATGTAAAATTTGGAAAATAAAAACAAGTACAAAAGAAAGCAAACACCTATGGTAAACATTAACATTTTAGAAAATATTCTTCTAGTCTCTTTTCTGTTTATTAATCTTTCCATGATTATTAATCATGTGTTTATTATGTGTCAAACATTTGTGTCAGATGCTAAGGATTCAATGAACAAGACAGACTTGATCTGAAACCCTGATATTTAACAAATAAATTTGTTGCATTTTACAAAGATGTATCATGTGAACACTTATGCACATATTTCATGCTTTTAATGTCTAAATGCTGAACATTTCATTGATTAATCTCTATATATTTTATAAATAATGATATAAAAAACATCTTTGTACGTAAGTGTTTGGTACATCTTTTATGATTTCCTTAAGCTAAAGTCCTAGAACTTGAAATGCAGGAATGAAGGATATACATGTATCTAAAAGTTTTTAAACTAAAAAATGAATTTAAAAAAAATAGATAATATATGTTTAAGTGCATGGAAAAGCCTCTATTTTGCTCTCTGGCTCCCAGTCAATTTGCTTCCTTTTCTGTAAGGAACTAATGTTATCAATTTCTTATACACTTTCCCAGATATTATTCTATGCAAAGTCAAGCAAATATATATAGTCATGAGTATATGTGTGTGTGTGTTCTTTCCTTTTCTTAAGGCACAAATAGTGCCATATTTTAAACTTTGCGATGCCCTTGTTTCTTACTTAACTATAGATTATACCTATGTCTAATTATATAGATATATGGTTGTTCCCTATCTGCTAAAAAAAAATAATCCCCATTCTTACAGCTGAAATAATAGTCCATTATATTGATGCACTACAATTTTTAAAAATCAGCTTTCCCTTAATAGATATTTAGGTTCTTTACCAATATTTTGGTATTACAAAAAAGTAGAAGCAAAGAATGTTGCTGTTGACTCGCTAAGTCATGTCCAACCCTTTTGTGACCCCATGAGCTGTGGTCTGCCGGGCTCCTCTGTCCACAGTATTTCCCAGGCAAGAATACTGGAGAGGGTTGCCATCTCCTTCTCCAGGGGATCATCCTGAACCAAGACTTGAACCCGTGTCTCCTGTGCTACAGGCGGATTCTTTACCACTGAGCCACCGGGGAAGCTCCAGAGAATACCTTGTGTATATGATAATTTCACACATATATACGTATATCCATAGGATAAACTTCTGGAAGCACAATTGTTTTGGCCACAGGATTTGTGTTTTTGTAATGTTGATACCTACTGTCAAATCGCCTTCCAAAAGAGACTGTACTGTTCCCACTCCCACCAGGAAGACACGCAGGTGCCCGGGTCCTTGCCAGGCTGCACCAGACACGTGCCTCTGCTCTCCCCTGTGTTTTCAAGAGTATTTGGAGGCCCAGACTGCTTGCTGTGGCAGCTCCAGGGGGTCAGTTTGTACACTTTTAATCAAGTATTTGTCTACATTTTCTATTAAACATGAAGTGATACTCAAACTTCAGTTTGTATTAAATGATGATCATTGTGAATTATAAGATGATTGAGTACGTAATACATGCTAGACAAGAGGATAGTTTTCCTCTGGCTATAGAAATGGCCAAATCCATAGACTATTTTATAATATAGAAGGGTCATGAATAATTTCTAAACCCCTAGTAGATGAAGTAGAATTTTTCTTGTTAAATGGCAATTTCCACCAAAATGGCTATTCTGAAAGAGATTTTAATATTATTTATACATTACATCCAAGGTATCTAACAGGAGGGCTTCCCTGTAGCACAGATGTTAAAGAATCTGCCTGCAATACAGGAGACCTGAGTTCAATCCCTGGGTTGGGAAGGTCCCTTGGAGGAGGGCATGGCAACCCACTCCAGTATTCTTGCCTGGAGAATCCCGTGGACAGAGGAGCCTGGGAGCCTACAGTTGATGGGGTCTCAAAGAGTTGGACACGACCGAGAGACTGTCACTGCTATTACGTCCAAGGTATCTAACATCGGAAGTATGCTCAGATAAATGTCTCTCTTTTACTACTTTGGATAGGTTTTCAAGCAGAAAAATTCAGCATGGTAGTACAGACAGGAAACACAGCATCAGGAGAAATAACAGGCTATTTACCCAGACAGCCCTGGGTTTGGACCATCGTTGGGTAACTATTTATCCTTGTGTACCTGACTTATCCCATCTGGGCTTCAGCTTTTTTAAATCTATACTATATTATTGATAATACTTGATTACTGGAAATATTAATGCCAAATACAAATTACTGAACACGACGACTACCACTACACTTACAGTATTGCTAGGGAAGCACTGTCCCAAATCCAAATATTCTATCTCATTGTAAGATGTGTTCCCATGTTTATATAGATTGCTGCTGCTGCTACGTCGCTTCAGTCGTGTCCGACTCTGTGACCCCATAGACGGCAGCCCACCCGGCTCCCCCATCCCTGGGAGTCTCCAGGCAAGAACACTGGAGTGGGTTGCCATTTCCTTCTCTAATGAATGAAAGTGAAAAGTGAAAGTGAAGTCGCTCAGTCGTGTCCGACTCTTCGAGACCCCATGGACTGCAGCCCACCAGGCTCCACCATCCATGGGATTTTCCAGGCAAAAGTACTGGAGTGGGGTGCCATCACCTTCTCCTTATATAGATTAAATATAAGCAATATAAATATAGGCTAATTCTGAGAATTTAGCCTAACCCAAATCATAATCTTGCTGAGTTAATCTAGAAAGATTAATACCAAAGTGCCAGGCCTCTTATACACACACACACACACACACACACATACATACGAAAATTCTGCATGAATTTCTGAATCATTTTTGAATGGTAAGAGGTAAGCTCTGATTGCCAAAAATACACTATACGGTTGTACCTGATTTACTGAGATCAGGTGGGAAAGACACTATATTATTTTTTTGACTAGCAGAAAAAGTTTGTTAACTTACTGAGGGTCTGCTATGCTCGGCACCATACCAGGCACTGGAATAGAATGCGAAGCCCAACAAACGTGGGTCTTACCTTCCTGGTGCTTACAGTCAGAGAAGACACCGTGAGGAAGACAGTGGAGTTAAGACAGCACATTCAGGGAGCTTCCTGGTGCTCACAGAAGCACTGGCAGATATGAGTATTACCTAACACATCACTGCAAACAGCCAAGTAGAAGAAACAGGCTCTTACCCGGATCAGTCAGCTCCAATATTAGAATGTAGCACGATTTCCAATCTCTAAGCACCCAAAGAGTTTGATGTCATTTATTACCAAAGATACTTGTCACTACTTGAAGACTAAATAAGGAAGCTTCCGGAGTGGGTACTAAATAGGAAAAATTAAAATAAAATAGGGAATCCTATAGGAGTTTTACTCAGATAGCTCTAATTTTTGCAACACAGGTTCTGATGTGTTTGAAATAATTACCACTGAGTAATATTTCAGTTTCCTGTACCTATTAATAACTAGCTCCATAAGTTATTAAGTCATATTTCACAAAAAGAAAATCTAACTTAATAAGAGCTGGAATTTTCAAAACGAGCTAAACCCCTTTCACCAGAAGAGAAGCAAAGAGCTAATCTAAAGCCACAAATAAGGCACGTTCCCCACCTAGCGGCACTTTCAGGAAACAGCAGGTATGTTACACGTGGTGTGTTCTCCTAATTTAACTCATGGAACACATCAGAGGTGTTAGAGATAACTCCCATTTTCTAGATAATTTCTCTTGTTTTAGCCCCTAGCAAAACAGAATAACCTCTCTTTTTATTCCTCCTCAAATCTCTACTGCAATGTCTACACTCAATTGCCCTTACCTCTCCTGGCATTGGGGTACTAGACAACACTGACTGGACTGTCCAGTGCCTCTCAAACACTGCCATTTAGATCATTCCTTCACTTAGGGAACAGGAAAAAAAAAAAAAAAATATATATATATATATATATATTTCTGTTTTTGCAACACATCCTGTCGAAGCACTTGGGGCTGTTAGGAAGTGCTTTTTTCCGAATTTGCTCGGCAAGCTGAATTCTAGCAGGAGGTTCAGCTGTGACCACTCTGGGTGTGCGTCACCCTTCCCAGTCTGTCCCCACACTGAACTCCCCACCTGGAACTCCCCTCGCCCCAACTCCACCTAGGGAATGTCTCTCCATTCCCTAAGACGCAGTCCAAAGCCCACTGCTTGTAAGAAGACTTCCCTGACAACTGCAGTTCGTTTATGTCTTTCTGTGATGAATCTTAAGAATAATGATGGTCTGCAGCCCGAGATTCACCCTTGACTTGTTTTTTTTCTGCCCTTTCATCAGGGTCCATTGTGTCTGTAGACTCATAGATGGTTTCTCTGCTAATGAGGGCAACACCCTACTGGCAGCAACTCTTCGTGCGTGTTTTTAAATACTCCCTCTCCACTGGACCCAGCCAACTGAAAAACAGACTCAATAAATACTGAAGGGCTCTTTGCTCCAATCCTTAATAGTATTTCATTAGTCTGATCTTTGAGCCTACAGGTGACTCCGAGGTGTGGCTTCTGACCACCCCATCATCTTTCTCTAGTTAAAACACAGATGGTCTTCTCAGCAGCATCAGGAGCCTTCATGTCAATACATTTGCATATTCACTCAGGAAGACAACTGGCATGATGTTTCCTGGTAATTTAAGCCAAGAGAAGAGTTCTTCTTGGATAACCTGGGCATTTAAGGTGAAAGTTAGGGTTAATATTGGCAAGGATCTGTCTCATCTATTCATTTCACTTTGTATTAGCAGGTCAGCTGTAACTGATTTATGAAAACCTTTCAAAGGTCACTATCCATCCTTAAAATACATCAATCTTTAGCAGCAACCTTCTCCTTTAAGGAAAGAAACTTACTGTTTCACAAACCCGTTAGACAAGAATGTGGTTGATCAACAGGAAAGAGGATTCATGAAATCAACGTTTATTCCCCGGATATCACCTGAAGCAAGTCAGCAGGCTTCTGGTTCTGATTAAAACTACTGCAACAACTGATGGCTCTACAGGAACACTTTGTCCTTAAATTAATTTAAATATATCCTGGAATAACAAAAGGTATTGAACTTTGCCACCTGTGCCTTCAAGGGCACCACATTCTAATAGGGAGATGGGTTGGTCTTAATAAAATGGATAATCCAGGGAGCAGATATCCAGCCCACGCAAACCTCCATTTTAACCCTGTGGTTATAAGCATATAACAAGATCTTAATGCTCTTTAATTTGGAATAAGGTTTAAGACAGTTTCAAATACATTTTTATAAGGCTCAAATCTCTTCATTACATGAAGTGCTACAGCAATTACTTGCCAGACACAATATTTTCTTGAATCATACACATATTGAATATATACATATATACATTGCAAAAATAAAATTCATGTTGACTTATCATTCCTAAAATAACTTTCTCTACTCATATCCATTTATCTCTAGACAAACAGTCATTGCAAATACAATTTGCCAAGGATTTGAATTTGTGTATCTACAGCCTGCATATTCTGACAATAAAAAAGTAGAAAAATCGACTTACACGCCTTCAGTTATCTTTTTGAATTTGATTTTTTAGATATAAATAACCAAACTCTCTCAGTGTAGGCCTGACACTGATAATGAATATGTTTCAGATGGCAACAGGAAAAGAGACTAGTGCTGCAATTAAATGCAAATGTTTGGAGAGCATGCAGTATTAAAGTCGAGTTTAAGACACTGAATGAGAAAATTCAGAAGTTAAGTGACTCAAAAGAAATAACTTAAACCAGCTGAGTCAGGTTTTCCCAGTAAACTAGCTGCCCCTTGGGATTAAATCTGCAGCAGTTTCAAGTGGCAGAAAATCTGTCTGTAGGATTTCATAATTTTAATACAAATGGAGACATTTACTCCTGATGCCTTAGCCATTCTTATGTAAAATACACAGGGCTTCCGTGAGAGGCCCAGCCTTTGTTTATCTTGTCAGTCAGTCCTTATTTCTTGAGTACCCACTGTGTGCAGGGTGTCCTGAATCAGGCATTTGAAGGTACAGTGGACTTTTGTACCCTTGAGGAGCTAAAGAGTCCCTACAAGAGAATGCTTCCAAAATACTAGAGAATCCTCAGTGTACTCATTCTGGGGGGAGTGATTCTGAAGAAGGTTGGATGAATCTAAGAAGACTTCCTAGAGAAGGTGGGGACACAGGACGCAGAAACACACAAGCTGCTGTTGGAAGATGAGACAATGTGAAGATTAAAGCTGAGGATCTATATCAAGGAGAACTGAGGTCACTGGAAGCTGCTGGGAAGTTGCCTGGAGCTTCAGCAACCAGGGGCTCCTGTTCAGCCATCGTGGTACCATCTCTTTCCTGCTGAAGTATAACATAGTAACTACTCATTTTCAGCCTACGCATAGAGTGGCAGAACTCTGAGAAGCAAATTAATTAGTCTTATAGGACTCTGTTGCCAAAACTTATGATTTCAGGTATTCACAGAAAATACTTGGCTTCCATTATGTACTCCCAGGAGTGATTCTTGTAAATCAAAATCTTAAAAATAAAAGATCCTTCACCATAGAAATATAAGGTGAAATGCTGGTTTATGCATTTCTAATTGTACTTTGCTTCCTAAACCAAAGTATGAGAGAAAACATAAAGAGACACTCTGGTTTTAAACATTCAAATATTTGTATCTGCTTTTGGTAAAAAAAAAAAAAAAGAAGAAGAAGAAAGAAAGAAAACAACTGTATTTCTGTGAGAGTTGGACTATAAAGAAAGTTGAGTGCCAAAGAATTGATGCTTTTGAACTGTGGTGTTAGAGAAGACTCTTGAGAGTCCCTTGGACTGCAAGGAGATCCAACCAGTTCATCCTAAAGAAGATCAGCCCTGAATATTCACTGGAAGGACTGATGTTGAAGCTGAAACTCCAATACTTTGGCCCCCTGATGTGAAGAATCGGCTCATTAGAAAAGACCCTGATGCTGGGAAAGATTGGGGGCAGGAGGAGAAGGGGATGACAGAGGATGAGATGGTTGGATGGCATCACTGACTCGATGGACATGAGTTTGAGTAAATTCCAGGAGTTGGTGATGGACAGGGAGGCCTGGCGTGCTGCAGTCCATGGGGTCGCAAAGAGTCGGACACGACGGAACGACTGAACTGTGATGAACTGAATGATGGTGTTAAATTCAAGACAGCGTCTGATATAAAAACAATGCTGCTGCTGCTGCTGCTGCTAAGTCGCTTCAATCGTGTCTGACTCTGTGCGACCCCATAGATGGCAGCCCATCCAGCTCCACCATCCCTGGGATTCTCCAGGCAAGAACACTGGAGCATGTTGCCATTACCTTCTCCAATGCATGAAAGTGAAAAGTGAAAGTGAAGTCACTCAGTCGTGTCCGACTTTTCTCGACCCCATGGACTGCAGCCTACCAGGTTCCTCCGTCCATGGGATTTTCCAGGCAAGAGTACTGGAGTGGGGTGCCATTGCCTTCTCCGAAAACAATGCTAATTAAAGAAAAATAATGCAAGCTCCAGACTCAGATCTGGATGGCTGCTTTGGAGGCTGTGCTAATGCCACTATGGGGATGTCGATAGGGCGGGGGTATCCTACCCTATGGCAGCAGAGGCGCAAATGCTTGCCTAGCTGGTAGAATCCTGTGACCCTGCATGAATTTCTTAACCTCTCTAAGTCTCAGTTTCCTCTTATGCAAAACCTGGGTTAATAGCAGTATTCATTGTTACAGTTGTTATAAAGATCACATACAAAAATCCAAAAAAATGTTTATCCCACGGCTCAGTCTGCAGCCACATTCCATAAATGTTAGATGTTAGTTAGCTTATTTTACTTCCAGAATGTTTAAATGGCCTCACATAAGCTGCATAGTTTAAGAACAAAATCTAGAGTGTCATTAAGGTGATAAAATATTAGGGTGCAACTCTTAAAAAGTGGGAAACCAAGAAGAAATGACTCTATCATGCTTTTACTATTGCCCAACAACAGAAGACAGAAGGAAGGACATGTCTTTGTTGTTGTTATTAACTTTAAGTCTTTCTACTGGTTCTTAAGAGTCCCTTGGACTGCAAGAAGATCCAACCAGTCCATTCTAAAGGAGATCAGTCCTGGGTGTTCATTGGAAGGACTGATGCTGAAACTGAAACTCCAATACTTTGGCCACCTCATGGGAAGAGTTGACTCACTGGAAAAGACTCTGATGCTGGGAGGGATTGGTGGCAGGAGGAGAAGGGGACGACAGAGGATGAGATGGCTGGATGACATCACCAACTCGATGGACATGAGTTTGGGTGGACTCTTGGAGTTGGTGATGGACAGGGAGGCCTGGCATGCTGTGATTCGTGGGGTCGAGAAGAGTCGGACACAACTGAGTGACTGAACTGAACTGGTTTTTAATTTCCTGGGTTTGGTGATACTAAGAAAACAGAGCACCCTGGTTTGTTTTGGTCAATGCAGTCAGGGTTGAGTCCTGAACTGTGGCTGCTGACAGATCAAACATGCAAACCCAGCACAGGGTCTCCTGGTGGCCTCCAGAGGCAAAGAGACACATGGGCTAGTGATCTCAATTACTGCCTCTTAAAATTGCTTCTGAAGAAGAAAGAAGGAACTTCTGAAGCTTCTTGGTTCTGCCCCAAACGCAACAACAAGATATCCCCTTTGAAGAATTGTAATGTTAAATTTTTAACTGCAAGGAAATATCAAGAAAAATGCTGTATTAACCTATCAATACCATTGATTAACCTTGAGGAAGTAGTGTCTATGTCCCTTCATGTCAGACTAAAGCTTCAATTTAGATCGTCTTTATAGCTACTGTGTATGTGCTTCAGGCAAATAATTCTGATAATGTATTGTAGATGTATTATCCACCAGACTTTCTCCTGAGTGTGAGCTATACAAAGATGAATAATACCTAGTCCCCGCTCACAAGAGAAAAGGCTAATAAACAAATTCTTTGGATCCTATCTGATCAATTCTACATTGGAGGAGTAGGGAGGTGGGGAGATGGCCAACTAAAGGAAGCAGAGAAGACTTCATAGAGAAAGCAAAATGATTTATCATCTACAATTGAGAACAATCAGCAACAAACACCTAATGAAAATCTAATGAAAACATCAGTGTAATCCAATTTTTTAAAAAAAATCTGCTTTGTCACTTCAAAAATTTTTTTTTAAACAAATAGAATTGACTATACTCAAATTAACTCCAAATTTCTAGCTGGAGAAATATTAAGTATTGGGCTTATTAGGAAACTTGCAAACTTACTTATATTCAATTCAATAAAAAGATAATTGAGGGCCTACAATATGCCACGTACTGATTTCATGCTAGGAAGAGAGAGAGAAATAAAGGACAGAGTTTGCAGTCTCAGGAAGATGAAATGAGATAAGGGAAAATTTGAAAAATGCTTTATGACAGGTGCCAATGAGTTGCTCTCAGGGACACAAACTCAAATGCCTCACAGACCACATGGGGTGAGAATAGAGGCCTTATACAGAGGAGTGCCCAGCTCCCCAGGATCATGGCCACATGGGACCCTGACTCAGTATTGCCAGAACTTTCTATTTTTCAAGAAGAGCTCAGATTCACGTTGTTCCTATGAGATCCCCAGATTTCCGAAGATTGCTTTTAAAATGCTGTCCACAGCCGAATTCAACTCTTTGGCTGCCAATTTGTAGCCTCTGTGCCTCCCAGCCACACCAGGAACAATTATGGTGGATGATGAGATCAGAGAGGGTAGGGGCTTCAGCAATGTATTCAAGGAAGCAAGATGAGAGCTGTTTCCTAAGAGATAGGTAGGTTTTCGAATTTGGATCAGCAGAGATGGCCTGGAGGGCCCTCCAGCCATTCTAGGAAGAGGGAGCAAAGGTTTGGATGCTGGAAGGAGGCAAAAAGGTAATGCTGTCTGGTTTAGGTGGAACAGAGTACATGCCAGAGGGAACAGAGAATGAACTCCAGAATGGTAGATCATGACCCAAGCTCTGGAGCTCTTTGAATGCCACCCTAGGGAGGGCTAGACTTTACATCAGGAGAAATGAGGAGACAATAAGGTTCTGAGCAAGAGATCCAAATCAAATGAGAGTAGTCCTATGTGATGTGTCCATCCAATTAGAATTTACTTTGAACTTGCTACATGCCACGCACTCTATTTGGTTCTGAGGATGCAGTAATGAATGAAGCCATCCATTCATTCAAAACAAACAAAATCACTGTTCCATGACCCTAAATGCTAGAGGCAATAGGAGGCAGACATGAAGTGAAGTGCCAGTTGCTCAGCTGTGTCTGACTCTTTGTGACCCCATGGACTACACAGTCCATGGAATTCTCCAGGCCAGAATACTGGAGTGGGTAGCCATTCCCTTCTCAGGGCATCTTCTTAATCACTGGAGCATCTTGGCCAAGTGATCATTTCTAAAGCAGTTAGGGTTTCTGACCAAAAGGTAATTTTTAATTGAATTACATCCAGAGATTTGATACCAAGACTAAACCTATGTTCAGCTCATTTCCCAAAACACAGTAGCAAAGACAGCACCTGAACACAAAGCATTTCCTGTTAGATAACCAGTTGGCTATAAGATGATGGAAAACAAGAAAAGACTCCAGAGCAATTCCTATGATACATTCCCAGCCACATAGAATAAAAATGCTCTCCAGCTGCGTCTCATCCTTGTGGGTTTCTTTCTGCTGTAGCCTGGGTACAGCAAGGTCCAAGAGGGAGTAGAGTCATAGAACCCTCATCTAGTTTGTTATAACAGACCTATTTGGGAAAAAGGTTAGCTCCCTTATGGGTGAATTGCTCCTGAACAGGAAGGTGGTCAGTAAGTGAGGCCTTGTATTAATTTACGTCACTTACTCCCCCCACTTCCCAGATTGAAGGCAGAACCCATATTCTACTCATTTTCCTATATCCTTTACACAGTAGGCCCTCAATAAGTGTTGTTAAATAAATGGAAAATATTATAAACGTTCTTTTGGAGTGCATATAAAACGATGCTTTTTAAGTAGCTATAAAAAGAAAAAAGCGAACTCATTTCACATCTGTGCATTAGCTACCATTCCATTTTAAACACACTAAGTAAAGCAGGCTTAAGTGAAGTTCCAGAAAGAGATATAAGAACAAATATAAACAACAAATATAAAACATTCTTATAATTGTAACAACAATGCAGACAAAACTGAAATTCATCTCTATAAAATGAAGTTAATTTCCTGTTTCTTTATCCTCTAATGCATTCTGTACCATAAAGATAGACAAATTATTCTAGAAAAACTCATTCTCTCAGGTTCAGAAATCTTCACTGGATCACAAGGCACAGAAAAACTTTCCACACTCCTCACTCCAGGGCTTAACATGCTATAACCTGGCCCTAACCAATCCTCCTAGCTCTGTCCCTCATAACTCTTGTATCAGAATATTTCACTCCCACCAAATTTTTCTACTCACTGCCTCTCCATGGCTCTTAAGCCTTCTGTTCCCCTTGACCTTGAATACATTCAAATCCTCTCTTGGCTTGTCTGAATCAGACTTAGCCTATGAAGGTTGGCTCAAGTATCGAGTTGCTATTTAGATGATGTGAGTTTCCAGTATTCTGTAGGTCGGAAATACAGTCTGTCTACAGAATATCTCCTGCCTGTGTTGGGTTCTGTTACTCCAGTTTTCCGAGAATCACTTGAATAAACTGATCACATTTCCTTCCGTGCAACATCTTACTCAGCAGAGCACTGCAACAGCAATGATTCCTTCTGTAATGAGAAACTGATTTCTAGAATTCTGACAGTGATTAGACTGACCATGCACTTAACAATTTCAGTAGATTACATTTCCTAAATAGGAACTGTATTAAAAACTATCATTTGATCCTTAACAATCTTATGAGGTACTATTTTTATGCCCATTTTGCTGATGAGGAAACAGAGGAAATGAATAGTTCTTAATCCAGGAATCAATAAATGCTTTTTTTTTTTTTTTTGGTAAAAAGCTAAAGAGTAAAATATTTTTGATTTTAGAGGCCACCCAGTTTCTGCTGCAACTATTCAACTCTGCCTCTGTCATATGAAAGCAGTTGTTGACACTAAGTAAACAAATGGATGCAGCTATGTTCCAATAAAACTATTTATATATATTAAAAAAAAGACAATGGGCTGGGTTTGGCCCTTCAACTTTTGTTGGCTAACTTCTGCTATAGTCTGAATAACCCATTTATATATTAGTCCAGGAGAGGAAAAGCCATCGTTTCAGACTGCACCAGAGGTGGACCTAGAATCCAGATCTTCTGATCAGTTCTTCAGTGGTCTTTAATACTAACTGAACTGGGACCATTACTCCATGATAAACTGAGCTTTAGAAACTAAGGCAGATCTGATACTATCGACAAATTAGATAATTTTGACCTAGATTATTAGACCCAAGGTGGATTTTATTTCATCTTCTGGATCTTCCAAAGGTAAATGGGACTTTTAAATTTAGTTACTTGCTTATCATGCAGAGAAAAGCATTTCCCAAACCAAACACACCACAACTGTATAGTTAAGACTTTTAGTGCTTGTTGAAAAGCAGGTTTTGGTGGTTCTGGAACTACAGAAACATTGTCAGGACAGTAGTCCCTTGACAAGATTTTCTGGCGTGGTTCTGAGTACACGTAGCTTCTTGCCAAGACTGAAACCTGGACACCTATTTTACCGGGGACACTCTGACCTGGTTAGAAGGGGTCGGGATACCCTTTGTGGCTACAAGACCGAATCCATGATTGCTTGACCTCTTTAGCCCCATGCTGGCTCTAAAATATTTAGTTCTGCATTGTTGATTCAAATCTTTGACAGAAAATAAAATTTCTCTATGGAAAGCTGTTATTCTGTGACCTTTGTTCCTTCTATTAGTAGCCTGGGAATGTCATGGAAAATACATTTAACTTTCCCTTGCACATCTACTTCATGAGCACTGTTTGCAGTAAAGTTTATCAATCATTGTCTTAGGACTCCTTGATTATACAAATAGGAGAATCTTTCAAGGAGAATTTCCTGGAGCCAGAAGTATGGTAACATGATATTTTAAGCTCACTGTTGGGCCCACAAACTAATCAGAAAATGAGAGAAATAAACTGTATCTAATACACTTTACTCTTCTGAGTAAAGACAAGATGCTGTTACCTTGACTGTTCACAGCAGACTAACCACTGGAATACTGGCCAGCCTCTTAGGAGCACTGAACACAACCAGAGGCTGGAAGAGGAGCTGACTCCAGAAGGTCAAGAAATACAGCTCTTTCATGCCTCTCCTCTAATTGCGGTTCCAGAGCACTCTTGTCCTTGAGTTATGCCATGACCTGGGGTAGTATTTTGATTCTGAGCATCCATGTCTATTAGATTATGCACATCATATTTAAATATTTAGATCAACTATGGAAGAAGTTCAGAATCCTCACCAGTCTATATATCTTTTGCCTGCCCAATCTATTGTTAATGAGACTAAAGGAAAAAAATTTTCTTTGAAATACATAGAAGTATTTGCTGGGGATGATTGAGCATAAGATACCTGCGGTAGTATCTTACTAGTTGGCACCACCTAGAACTTAAGATACATGCAGCCTTGTGCCCTGAAGCCAGCTTTTGAAGAATAAAAGACATTTAAAACACATTATCAAAGCAGTGGAAAAAGAGTTCATTTCCTCAAATTTCAGAATCTATAACTATTGTGTCAAAGTAAATAAGAAAATGGTAAGTGATCTTCTGCCATGTATCCTGGGGCCAAGAACTATAAATATATCTTATCAATGCTGCGCAGTAAACACCATTATTATATCCATTATACAGAAGAGGAAACTGAGGCTATCGAGAAGTTAAACAATTTAGTCAAGATGGTATAAATGAGGAAGGTGGGATCTAAACTGAAGAGGTCTGACTCTGCCCAGAACCTGAATGAACTTTTACTCTAAATGTGTATTATCAGCTTGTAAAATCTATATCCTTCAGTAGAGAACTTACTGCGTGAGAGACAGAAAGACTTGTTGAGTGAGAGATGGTATGTTTCAGTCCCCCTGTCCCTGGATCACTGCTTACCTATTATAGAGCACAACCCACCTTGTGTTATTGTCCACAAATGTGCTCTGTGCAGTCACAAAGGGAGATACCAACAGGAACCTGTGATCAGATGTTAACATTACTATTTCCTAACAGTTACCAAAGTCTGCACCTTGCTTTTGGAATGTTACTGAAGAGCTGCTGCTGCTAAGTTGCTTCAGTCGTGTCCGACTCTGTGCGACCCCGTAGATGGCAGCCCACCAGGCTCCCCCGTCCCTGGGATTCTCCAGGCAAGAACACTGGAGTGGGTTGCCATTTCCTTCTCCAATGCATGAAAGTGAAAAGTGAAAGTGAAGTCATTCAGTTGTGTCCGACTTCAGCGACCCCATGGACTACAGCCCACCAGGCTCCTCCGCCCAAGGGATTTTCCAGAAAAGAGTACTGGAGTGGGTTGCCATTTCCTTCTCCAATGCATGAAAGTGAAAAGTGAAAGTGAAGTCACTCAGTCGTGTCCGACTCTAGCGACCCCATAGACTGCAGCCTACCAGGCTCCTCTGTCGGAAGTAATAAGTTCCTAATGGTTCAAAGCACATATTTTGGGAATAGAAAAAAACTTGATTTTTCTAGTCATTCTCTCCCTTCACTATTTTAGACTCATGAACGTCCTGGACCTTTGTCGCAATCATTGAGGCCATGCATAAATATTCTGGCTCTTTTTCTTTTAGGACTGCCCTTCTCTAGCGTCTGGAAGTGACTTGCTTTGTCCAGTGAAGATGTGCAGAAGTGACATCTGTTGCCTCTATGAGGAAGCTTGAAGAGCCAGGCCTGCTTTGCCATCTTTATCCTTCAGATTTGGTAATGGGAAATATTCCAAACAGGGGCTACCCAAGGTGAGAACACAGTGGAAGTATGGAGCAAAGCTCCCTGGATGCATTTGATACGAAAGAAAGAAAGCATTATAAACAAGAAATTATCCAGCAAGACTTGGAGTCATTATCACAGCAAAACCTATCCTATCCTGACTGGCCTACTCTTACAGAAAATACTCATGCCTAATCTAAAGCCGTGACACAGTGAATATGGCAGAAGGAGGAGACTGGACTTCTGACTATAGAGAAGGTCATCAAGGCTGCCAGCTAACAGGAAACATCCAGGCCCTTCCAAAAGGACTAAAGACAGCAGAACAGAAAGAAAAAATCCTCATGCCCAGGACTGAAACCCAGTCAGGATTTCTCTGGAAGCAGAAATGTGAAATTTCCAATTCTTACAATTGACCCGAGCCGTAGTAGCACTACAGAAGCCTCATATATTCCCATATGCCCTTGGACCTCAGTGAGCACACCATAAAAGCACTGAGGAGTTTTTTAACTAAACATCGGCCGGGTTTTTGTGGTGGTTCCGAAGCAGCCACTCGGAAGCACACTATTTTAACTTTCCTGACAGATGTGATCCGTCAGTAGACCAACCAGTGGCTTTTCTCTCTCCCTTTTCTCCTTTTCAGTAATCATCGAAAAGAGCTAGGGGTTAGGGGTTAGGGGTTGTGAGTTAGGGGTTTAAACAGAAAGAAATTGAAATCCATGACAGTGATGACTTAATAATATTGCAAATTATAGTTTTTAGTTCAGGTAATTTAGCATACCAAATCACAGCTTAATTTCCTCCTGCAGGACTGTGAGATAGTGTACCAGAGAAAGGGGCCCAGTGGTGTGGAAGGAGGGGGTGAAGATGAGAGTGAGGGAAAAAAAATGTTTAAGACCCTCCAATGCAGGTGCCCTTGAAAGACTAATAAAAGCGTCCTGGAGAATGTAGCCGACACTTGGTTAACACGTGTGAGAGGCCCATGGCCCTCATCTCTGGGAGGCCAGGGGGAGTCCTGGCTTCCTTTTATTCAGGTGCCAGCTTCTCCTGCCTGGTTTGTGGAGTGCCCAGAAGGAATGTGGAGTGCCCAGAAGGAATGCACAAAGGGTGCAGAGCCCTGCTGGCTGTGAAAGGGAAGAACGACTTTGAACGTGTAGCCGAGCCAGCCGCCATTGAATGGCGTGTGTCCTTGAGCACAATCCATGCAAATCCTCCTGAAGGAAACTGAGGGTGGGGGCTGAATCACTCAACGATTTGTCTTTGGTTCTAGGACCAACCTTCTAGAAATACACCGCTCTTCATTCTGCACTCACCACACAAAATATTCAAAATAGCTTCCTCAGGTATGTTGATTCATTCACCCGGCTGAAGCAGTGTCTGTGTGTTTGGCCAGAGAACTGGGGAAGAATTCTTCTGACTGAATTTCATTCCCAAATGACAACCTGAGATCCAGTCTTGACAGGGTAGTGAGGGTGAGCCCCGGGAGCTAGCCTGGGAAATTTTAGTTGTTTAAGCCTGTCAGTGTTACCCAGCCAGACTACAGCCCATCAGCTGGACTGAATGTTCACTAGAGGATCTTGGAGTCATTACGTCCCTTTGCATGGAGCTGAGTTCAGAGTTCAGGGGTCAGATAACTAGGCTGGGTTTGTGTGTGTTGAAACGAAAGTTCTCAAACTCTAGGATGCCAAAGAATCACCTCAGTAAAAAAAATTCCCATGTCCCACCATATCCTCTCTGAATTAAAACCTCTTGAAATGGGGTGAAGCAATTGATTTTAACATGGTTCCTAGATTACTTCAAGAAAGACTAGAGTCTTTTTTTTTTTAATCTTTTTTTCTCACATTTACCTGAGCAGAAAAAAGAAAGTGTAACATAAACATCACAAATATAAACATACCTGAGAAAACAAAGCTCAATCCAAAGAACTCATGTGAGTGAGAAATCATATCCTATCATTCAAACCAATACACTTCTCAAACTGAAATTGGGGACTATCAATAATTACAGCAGGATAACAGGTGTAAACTGGGACTCTGCTAGGCAAACCAGGACTCATGCTTACCTGAGTTGTAAGACTAATATAGGCAGAAAAAAATTGATTAAGATTTAGGCCACCAACCCAACAGAAACTCTCATCCAAGTCTCAAAGCTTAGAAGTCTCTGCAAATAAGGGCCCTAAAGCCAGAGAATCCGGTTCAGAGGCTCACACTGGTTTAGGCAAGCAGGATGAACTCTTAGATCCCAATACCGTGGCTGGGAAGAGACTGGCAGAAACCGTGACCTGCCAGTGGAAGGATGCTCTCAGCAGTGACATGCATCCCCAGCAACTCCAGCAGTCTCATGACATGAAAAGGATTGGTTCTCAAAGGCAGAGAAGAGAAGAAACAAACCAGGCATTACTCTATACCAATATCCGACACTTTTAGGAAACACCTTTCCCTGGGTTTTTAGTTCTATTCTCATACAGTCTCTACAAACCACCTAACAATTACTGTCATGTGACTTTTCTACTGGTTTCTTCCTAGAGGAACTACTGCAATGTACTTGTAAGATAAAGGAAGAGTGGGCTGTGCATTTTCATTAACCAATGTAGACAAAGCAATCAGTGTACAAAGGATGCTTTAGAAGTGCAAAATAGTGAAATGAGACAGTATGTTTTCCTAGGAAATTTCATTTATTTCTCTGGCTTTAGTAATGATCGTGGCCTACAGCTGCCTTTTGCAAATAATTACAACGAATCTGCAAATAAATACAATGAAAGTAAAAATTGCAATATTTACTTCCAGATATTACTTGCATTTTTAAACTCAAAATACTGTATTCATTCAACTATGCATCTCTTCATGAACAAAACTCTACTCAAAGCTTAGCAATCACTGCAAATATTGTAATAGTGCCCTAAAAACTACTCTTGGCTCTGTGAGTGAACTCCCTAATACTAGAACTTCCTTCTTAAAATGTGAAGACCAAAGAAAATATATATGCAGAAGAATCTGAATCTTCATAAAATAACTTTTCTTCTAGAAAGTACACTAAGGGTAACTCTGCCTCTTCTGTGTATGGTTGCCTGTACCTGGAATGGAAGGAAAACATAATTGGTGTGCTGACCCTGGGCAGTATCTGAGGAAACACTGAAATAATTACTAAATATTTGTATTAAGGAGGTATGGTGATAGTTACAGGAGAGGGAAAAGGGGAGGAAAGGAAAAGAGAACTCTTTCTTAGATGATTATAAAATACATCTTATCTACCTGAGAGAGTTAAAGTGCATTGGCTATGATTTTCAAAAACTGGTCTTAATTACCCTTGAGATCAGAATTCCATACGAGGTAAATATGTTTTTAGATAGTTTTCTAAAATATGTATAATTTACTCAAGGAAAAAAGGACTGTGTCCTCTGGAGCCAATCTAGCCTCACAGGTAAATACAAATTTAAGTAGATTTCTAAGAAGTATATTATGTACAGTGGCTGACAGCGTGGAACGTCCATGAAGAAGCTGGGAAGGTCTGTCAGTTAAGTACATAATAAAAATGTATTGGAAAAATAGATCATTTTCTCAGTGGACTATAATTGGCTATGCATAGTAAAAAAGTCTTATTTTTAAAAATGTATTCTGCATCCACAGACTTTTAAATCTCAATACTGTGTTATTTTTAAAACTCAGAATGCTAAGCAATATTAGTCAGAGTGACAGAAGAACTGCCTGGTGGATGTCGTTCTATAATTTACAACTCTCTCTGACATCTTTTTCTTCTTTTAAAACAGACTTCATCTGAAGCCATAGGTGAAGAGTTAAAGAAGATGGAGAACAAAATTCAGCTGTCCTTACTCAACTGATTGACGCTTTCAGGAGTGTCATCGTACATTTAACTTTAAATATATATCCTCTTTTATTATCTAGGAAGAGTCTTCTATTATAAACAGAGACAGAAACAGAGAAAGGGAGAGAGGGAGAAAGGAGAGAAAGAAAGGGAGGCAGGGAGAGGGGAAGGGCGGGAAGGAGAGAGTGGGGAGGGAGAGATTTTTTCAGTAACTAGAGTAGAAACATTTATCTTGTTCTGTCATTGATACCTTCGTGTGTGAGGGACGCCTTCTCTAGCCTACTCATTAACAGACCTCACCCTTCTAGCTCTTCACCATTCTACCAGCTCATCCGCTTGGTTTAACTTCACTTGTCTCCTCTCCCTGCAACCTAGATGGACTTCGGAGCACTTGTCCTTGTGTCCTTTTTGTATTATCCTGTTTCTGTACAGATCCTTCTGGGCTGTTGAGCTGCAAACTCTTTTGCTTTGGCTGCCGTAGACTCGCCTGTTCTGCACGTAGCCCTGGCTGAGCCTTCACAGTTACTGGGCGATCTCTTCATTTTGTGTTGACCAGCCATCACATTCCTCCCAAGAGTTCTTTCAGTCTTTTTCCTTTTTCCAGAACCTTCCATCCCAACTCTCAACTTGTAATAGCTGACTATTTCTCTCACTTTCTTGAGAGAACCGATTTCACACGTGCTTCCCCAGTCCTCACCCTTTCACTCAGGAGGTCCCCCGTGGAACTTCATCCCTTCTTCCCTGCATCCATATCCATCACCTCTTGACCCTTTTCTCTTCTATCTCTGGAATCCCACCTTCTCCAGTGGTTCCTTCTAAAATATGGAGGGCTTCCTTGGTGACTCAGAGGTTACAGCGTCTGCCTGGAATGCAGGAGACCCGGGTTCGATCCCTGGGTCGGGAAGATCCCCTGAAGAGGGAAATGGCACCCCACTCCAGTACTCTTGCCTGGAAAATCCCATGGACAGAGGAGCCTGGTAGGCTACAGTCCATGGGGTCGCAAAGAGTCGGACACGACTGAGCAACTTTACTTTCTGTCTTTCTCCACTACTCAAGCAAACCCCAAGTTCTCACCCACTTTGTTAAATTCCTGTCCTTTCTCCTGTTATCCTTTCAGAGTCAAACTATTCTGAAGGGCGGTTCATACAAGCTGCTGCCAATATGCCCTCAGCTTTCTGCTCCCACCATTCTAGGGAGACTATGAGCACCAAGGTCGTGACTAACTTAATCACCAATGTGCATGACTTTTTTTTTTTTTTCTAGTTCTCGTCTTCCATGAGCATTTGCCATATTTAATTCAAGTAGCTTGTTTCTCACAACTCTTGGCTTCCATGACAAGGATCCTTCGGCTCCCCTCCTACCACTCATTGTTTCCACACATGCACACAGAATGGAAGGGGGAAAAAAGATGAGTGTCAAAGGAGGAGAATAAGTGCATTAGTATATTTTCCAAAGTGGAGCTCAATATTGGCTCGAGTCAACTGGCTAGGGTGGGAAGAGTAGATTCCAGCTGGGACTTAAATGATGGGCAGGTCCTGAACAAGCAAGAAGGGCATTTCATGTAGATAGCAAGGCAGAGCATGCCAAGAGAATCCAAGCAGAAGGTACAAAATCAAGAGTAGTACAACCACAGAATCTACAGAAAATTTATTACAGATTAGACACAGAGAACCACCAAAGATAACTCGAGTTTTTGGGTCTTCATGGGCAAAATAATTATGCTATGGGTAGAAATCCACGGACTACAAAAGGAAGCTATTTTTAGAAGAAGAACACAAGTTCAGATTGAAATACACTGAGTTTGGGGTTAAAATGGAACAACTTTCAATGTCTTAGAAAGAGGCAGCAGACTTGGGACCAGAGGCAAAACCAGAGATTTTTAGCTCCTTGAGGGAGTTAGGTCTCATTTCTCTTTTTATCCCTCAGAGCACCTAGCATGGTGCTTTGAACATTCCAAGAACATAATACTTGTTACATGGACAAATGAGTAAATGAATGGAAGTAAAAATTGTGTCATTATCTTCGCTGTTGTTGTTTAGTCACTAAGTCGTGTCTGACTCCTTGTGACCCCTGGCCTGCAGCCTGTGAGGCTCCTCTGTCCATGGGATTTCCCAGGCACGAATATGGGAGTGGGTTGCCATTTCCTTCTGCTATCTTCCCTGGGGTGACAGTTAACACTGTGGGCATAGATCAGTTCTCTAAGGAAGAACAAAATTAGGAGTGTCCGAAACTGGAGACAAAAGACAACAATTGAAGAGTTTGAGTGAGCAAAAAAACCACATGTGCATGGGGAAATACAAGGGGGATCCTAAATGGTGGTTGAAAGGGCATTGGGATAAATGCACTCAAAAAGTGGAAGCCCAAGTGAGGTTATCGATGTCTTCAGGGAACTAGTTTAGTCAAGAGTTACAGATGGAAGCCACAAAAGAAAGAAGACCGAACAAAAGATGGGAGTAAATGGAGGCCTGAGATGAAAGGTGAATGAAGGGGTGGATGTTTCCCTTAAAATGTGCAAGGATGGGCTGCACAGAGTGAACCTTTGTCATAGGTATGCAAATAATGAAGCACACTCATACATGAATATGTGGATGAGTGAACTGAATGAATCATTCATATTAAATGTGAAAAACACGTCTGGATTGCTTTTTCTTTGTCAGAAAAATTTCACCTTCATTTTTGTGCTGTGAGTGTGTAAACAGATACGAATGGACTCACAGGTGACGAAGGTGGTCAAAACTTGTAGGATAAAAACTTAACTCTTTCTAACATCTTCCTCTTTTTCCTGTTGTTATGGGGAGAAGACTCTCACAGAAAGTTGGATCACTGTGCATGAGGCTGTGGGAAGGGGATTATTTATGAGTAAATATAAGGAATTTTGATTTCCATATCAGTTGTTTTAGTATAAACTATAACCTCTCCAAGTGGCTCCCATCTGGATAGTTTCTTTTATTAAAACTAATTGTTTTGTATGTTTGGAAAATGCACAATTTTATCTTCATGGAGAAAGGTCTGTATAATGTCTTTATACCATAAAAAAGCAAACATGACTTACAGAAACAGAAAAAAAACACCTGAAATCAATAAGCATCTATTTACTTTTCTCCATCTAAATGAGAAACAGATATCAAGAAAATATTTTAGTTCTGGGTTTGCCTTTTTTAACGCTATGAAATTCATGCTGAGTGGAGAAAACTCATGCCTGATACATTCAACTTATAGTACATTTCAAGGTGAATTACTAAATCCTCAAAACCTGACCTTCTAATGAAGGCACTGATGCAAGCAAAGCTGGTGAAGAAAACTACAAAGATATAAAAATGCATAGATATATGACCAGCTAGGGACAAATTTTGATGGAATTATCACCAGATCTCTCCAGACAAGGCATATCTATCAAACATGCCTACTCTAAGCTTTGATTCCATTAATTCCCCGAGAAAAGACATCAGGTAGAGTTCTGGATACCAGGTGTGTAAACACTAAGAGATTCTGATATTACGATATCTTTCACATAGAAACCCGAACACAACCCAACCAGATGCAGAAGCGAGTTTCCGCTGGGAACGCTACCTACCCTTTTACTACTGGTATCATTATTTAAACGTTTAATGTAGGAGAAACTGAAGGCCAAAAAAGAACACGCCTGCACTTAATTTCAAGTGACAGCTAATACAGTGCATTAAAGGTGTAATACTATACACATGGTAGTTATATATAAATAGTAACGTTAAAAGGGGTTACAACATCCCTAAGACATCCTAAGTCTAAAACACTTAAAAAGCACATTTGCAGTACAACTTATCTTAAATTATTTTAATTGGTTTCAAGAAGACTTCAGATTAGTAATGGGCTTTGACTTTTCCTGATTATAAAAGAGAAACACAGATGAATGCTTTTTAGGCAGCCTAATATCATTCCCAGGTAGACTACCACATAACCTGTCTTACTTAAATGCCATTAACTAGCAACGAATGTAATTTTCACATAAGTGTTTTATGTAAATTTTGTTTGCCTAAAGTTGTTAGTTCTCTTAATAAATATAGCTTATGCAAAATGTCTTTTTTTTGGTTCTTTCCTTGCATTCATTATACAGGAACTTTTTCGAAGAGAGAGAGGGGAGAAAAAGGCAGATTGACAGAGCTTGAATACTTAGGAACCATTTTACCATAGAGGGTCTTTTTTTTTTTTAATAGTATGAAAAATAATCCAGTTACAGTCTTTAGCTCGATTACTTACAAATAAATTATCTGAAAAAAAATCAAGTAAATCTGTCAGTTGTGGAAGTTTATTTTTCCATGTGTTATCTAGAGATAAGCCAGCCTGTACTATTAGATTTCCACTGACATAATTGTGCATGAATTCTGATCTGATTTGGTATTACATGGTGCAAAAGGTGACACATTTTCTCTAATATACCCCATTAGAAAGGAAAGAAATTGCCAAAGTATGAAATCTGAGGACCTTGATTCAGAAACTATGTGACTTTGAGGTCAACTCAGTGGAAGAAAAGAACTTGTTCAACTACCCCAGGCACTGAAGGTTGTGACAAGCAAATCTAATACCCAGGGTAGTTACTCTTGTTGGATAATCAATAAAATCTTACATTATCAGACTGCAACAGCTGTATATTAGTTTATCTTGTTGCCTTGTATGTCTTCAAAATATTCAAGTGTGGAATCACAGAGAATACAGATGCTGTTCCCATTTCTAAATCATTGTTGATCAGAAGACTCAGCTAAGATACCAGAACTGAGAAATAGCATGCATGTGTATAACGTGCTGGATATATATTTTATGTAGGCTACCTCACTACAGCAGAGAAATATTAGCTCCAAGGATCTTGGAAGAGTTCTGACCGAGTTACTCAGAGTTCTTACAACACAAGTTTTAGAGATATAAGTGATCTTTGAAATCCTAAGAGAAATGACCTTGAACAAATTAGTAAAATACCAGATGTGATCTGTTGGCAATTTCAAATTACATTTTCTAAAAAGTAGAAACCCTTATGTTTTAAGAAGGAAGTGTTGTGCAACCTCTTTTCCTCACTTGACTTTTTCTTTTTGGCAGCCAGTCAGAGTAAGTAAAGCCTGACTTCCAGAACACAGGACTGGCATTCTGTCTTCCTTTGGTAGAGGACAATGAATGTCCATTACAACTTAAATAGGAATTTTAAAAGGATTCTTTACAACTTCCTTCCTACTCGGCAGCCCCCGCACCCCCCACAAATTAGTTTCAAAGGAGAGCTTAGGTAGAAGATGAAATTTTTGGACTGCATTATCTCTGGACAGAGCAAAAGAAGAGATATTCAGGGAGCCCTTTGAGATTTCAGTGGAGAAGTCAAGAATGACAATTTAGTCAGTTCTTTGTTGCTTCTCATTTCATAAATCGAACACAAAAAGTGAAATAAAAATAAATATTAATAGCATGATAAAATTTAGATATACCTGGCAAATGGAAAGTGCTAGTTTGTTTAATTTTTGAGATAACCTAATCCAGCACTATGTCTGGATAAGACTTAGACAGTCTCCTGGTAACAGGCTTCATATTCCTGAAGGCTACAGGACACTTATTAGAAGCTTGTGCTCTTTGGAAACTGTGGCTGATTTATTTTTGAAAGACAGCCACACAACACATCTTATCCCTTAGCTTCTTATCCAATATGACCTTGACACTCCTGTTGAAGAGGTAGAATCAAATTCACCTTCTCCTTGAATCTGGGTTGGCTTTACAGACTAGCTTGATGCGTATGACAGAAGTGACATTCTTGTACTTCCAACACCTGGATCTCTTGAAACAATCGATTTTGAATTTTCTCTCTCAGAACCCAGCTGCCACGTTAGGAGAAACCTGCAAGAACCTCTAATCACCTGACTGAGCCGCCTTGAAGGTGACCACGGACATGTGGCTGGAACCACATGAGAAATTCAGGCAAGAACAGCCCAGGTGAGCCCAGTTAGGCCACTGCATGGTAAAGACATGGACAATTACTGTTTTAGGGCACTACGTTTTTGGTTTTTTTTTTGAGGAGGAAGGTGTGGGGTAAGGCTGTTATGCAGAAAAGGGGAGGCTTTGAGGCAAGAGACTAGAGTTTGAAGTTTGGTTGTTTCCCTTCTTTTGTGACCTTTAGTGAGTTAGTTTATGTCTCAGAGGTTTTGGTTTTCATCGAACAATATTGACGATAGTAGCTGCTTCTCAACTGACCCATATTCTTCCAGCATCATACTCTCTTAGTGACTCTTAGAGCAAGGCCAGAATAAACATGGTTGCTCTACACAATTTTGCTCAGAACCAACCTTTGAGGCCTTAAAAATCTTTTGTTTCCCTTCACATTCAGGTTCTTTGCTTCCACATTGGATCTGGGCTTCCTGATTGGAAGGACACTGAATGAGTAAAAGACACTGCTGCCATCATTTGTCCAAAGTTCGGTCTACTTTCTTTATACCTAGCAGGCCGAAGAGGGCTGGACAGGCCCACAGGACACCTTCCCTGTGTATACTGGAGCAAACAGGCTCTGGCTGTGCAGAATCGCATTCCAAGCAGCCTGGTTGTCGTTTCTAGGCAGGTCAGCAGGCTTAAACACAACAGGAAAACGAATGAGAGAATTTGTTTTCTCATCTCCGTTTCTTCACCGTCCGGCAAGCTACCTAATTCCTAGTCTTAGCTTCCTCTCTATTAGACAAGTAAACTGGTTTTTAGGCTCAACTACTTTTCTAATTTAGTCACATTATCTGGTTTCTAATCTTAGCTGTTTCCTCATCATGATAATGGTACTTGCTCAGCCAATACACAGTCATAGAGAAACTAACTAACGTAAGGAAAGGGAGGTTCTCTGTAAGGATGCCACAGGTAGGCAGCTCCCAGTTATCTAAAACCCCCAATATTCCCTTACTCTGTTGTTGTTCCGTCGCTAAGCTATGTCCAACCCTGCGACCCATGGGCTGCAGCACGCCAGGCTTCCCTGTCCTTCACTGTCTCCCGGAGTTTGCTAAAACTCAGGTCCATTGAGTCAGTGATGCCATCCAACCATCTCATCCCCTGTCGCCCCCTTCTCTCCTCTTGGCCTCAATCTTTCCCAACCTCAGGGTCTTTTCCAAAGAGCTGGCTCTTTGCATCAGATCTTACTCTAGCCACATAAATTTTTTCAATAATCATATTACAGAGATAGATAAATATATCTCTCAAATTTCTTTCTATTGTCACTATTACCATGTAGGTACAAGATTGCCATTATTTTACTGCTGGGGCTACTGTGGAACCTTCCAGCCCACCTCCCTTCAAGGTTTATCTCCTTCTTATGCCATCCTCTTCCCTGTTGCCAAAGTTTCCTTCATAAAGCACAAATTTCAAGACGACAGTTTCTTATTTTAGAACTGCCTTTGATTCTTCATTGCTTGGAGAATAGACTTCAAATTCCTTAGATGATGGCAAAAAACAGAGAGTGAAAAAGTTGGCATAAAACAGCATTCATAAAACTAAGATCGTGGCATCCAGTCTCATCACTTCATGGCAAGTAGAAAGGGAAAAAGTGGAAAGAGTGACAGATTTTATTTTCTTGGGTTCCAAAATCACTGTGGATGGTGACTGCAGTCATGAAATTAAAAGACTCTTGCTCCTTGGAAGGAAATCCATGACAAATCTAGACAGCATATAAAAAAGCAGAGACATCACTTGGCCAACAAAAGTCCATATAGTCAAAGCTCTGGTTTTTCCAGTAGTCATGTACGGATGTGAGAGAGTTGGACCATAAAGAAGGCTGAGCCCCAAAGAACTGATGCTTTCGATCTGTGGTGTTGGAGAAGACTCTTGAGAGTTCCTTGGACTGCAAAGAGATCAACCCAGTCAATCCTAAAGGAAATTAACCCTGAAAATTCATCGGAAGGACTGATGCTGAAGCTCCAATACTTTGGTCTCCTGATGCAAAGAGCTGACACATTGGAAAATACCCTGATGCTGGGAAAGATTGAGAGCAGGAGGAGAAGGGGGCAACAGGGGATGAGATGGTTGGATGGCATCACCGACTCATTGGACATGAGTTTGAGAAAACTCTGGTAGGCAGGGAAGGACAGGGAAGGCTGGAGTGCTGCAGTCCAGGGGGTTGCAAAGAGTCAGACACAATTCAAAACTGATTAACTGAAGCCTTCGCAGCCCTAAATTTCCCTGACCAGGACACTTTCCTCCACTTCGGCTCCTGTGGCTTCATACATTACTTGACTTTCACACCACACATCCTCGTGTATCCTTCAAGACCCAAACCCAATGCCATTTCTTCTGTGCAACATTTGCCGACAGTCCTATGAATAAGGTCATCCTCCTGTTTTGCCCACCCAGATTCTGTTCACAACTTTGCTATGACATTTTTCTCACTGTATTACAACTATTAGCTTACACCACCAAGGGTCCCATCAGACAATGACTCCTGAAAGGCCTAAACTGTGTCCTATTGATCTTTGTCTACCTAGTGGCTTGTCCTTCAATATATGTTTATGGTAAATACAAAAGTATCAGTTTTCAATATGAGAGACACAAGAGCAAATTAGTTCATCCTATATCTGAGACTGGGCTTCAAAGGGTGGGGCTAGGTTTCTGGATTTGGGAAGAAAATAACTTTTTTTTTTTTTTTTTAGAAAATAACATTTTAATACTTCCTTTCTAAGACTTTGCTTTTCAGATAATATGAAGACACTGATTCATACAGAGGATATGGCATGGAATGCTGTACCTATCAGCCTAGACTAAATCATGTGTTTGCAGTGAAAAAAGGACCTCAAAATCACAGTTACCTATAAAAACAAAGGCTTATTTTTTGCTCAAAATTCATGATCATATGGGCTGGCTCCATGTCATCTTTACTCCAGAATTCAGGCTGAAGGGGCTTCCCTGATGGCTCAGAGGGTAAAGAATCTGCCTGTAAGGCCAGAGACCCAGGTTTGATCCCTGGGTCAGGAAGATCCTCTGGAGGAGGGCATGGCAACCCAATCTAGTATTCTTGCCTAGAGAATCCCATGGACAGAGGAGCCCAGTGGGCTACAGCCCATGGGGTCTCAAAGAGTCAGACATGACTGAGCAACTAATACACACATACCATGTCATCTTTACTCCAGAATTCAGGCTGAAGGAAGCCCTTCTCCATGGAAAGTTCCAGTTGCATTTCAGAAGGAAAGAGAGAGCACAGAGCCAAAGGACAGCTCTTGAACCTTCTTGTTGGGAAGTGGCATGGGTCAGCCAAAGAGACGTCCATGGCCCAGCCTAAGATCAGTCGGCAGGAAAGTGCAGCACAGAAGGCATTTTGCCATCTATGCTATAGGAGGTAAAGAGACAGCTGGCATCGTCACTACCGTGTTAAGGCCTCTAGAACAGTTTCTATTGACAGGAATCTAAGAAGACTCACCCTGTTAGCATGATTATAGCCATAGGCATATACCTTTGTTTACTTTGAGTTTGGCTACAGCTGGAAAATTGCAAAGAAAAAAAGTACCACGTAACTTTTATATCTTTTAATTTTATATTAATTATGGAGTGCAGGGTAACATGAAAGGGGCAGTATTTTTGTGTGACAAGATTCCAGCCCACGGAAGCACTGAACCCACAAAACTGAAGGAGTACCTAAAGCTACCTGCTCTAAAAATCTATTCGACATTGTGGATCTTTTTCTTTATATAAAAATATCTTGATTTTTACAAACTGGAACTTTACCTGGCTTTGGATATCCCCCAAGACAAAAAGATTCGTGTTCAAACAGTTTTTTGAGTTCATCATAAGACCAAGAAAAATAACCCACTCCCTGGCCACGGATATATTTTGGTTAAGCAACATGTTTCTTGACGTTGTGTTCTCATCAAATGCTGTTGCCACAACAGATTTTCTGACCTCTCTTTAATATTTCCCCTTTTGCATATATTAATAACTTAATGACAATATATACCTCTATTTCCTTAGCCAACTTCTGTTGGCAAGTTATCACAATCAAGGAAGAATTCCTACATTGTGAACTCCTTATAGAACCTGCAGAGTCAATGTCTTTAATATGGTGAAGGATTTCTCTGCCAAACAAACTTTCAGGCAGAATAAAGATCCTGGCACCCTGCGCTCAGATGGAGCATCTGTGATGCTTGGCAACACATCTGGTTCTGCTGCTTTGGTGAAGAAACACGCTCCTCATCTCAGCATGCAGTGGTGTCAGCCCATGTCAACGACTCTGCCAGCGATCATGAAAAACCTGCGTCTATTTCTATGAACGTTATCAACCTCCTAAAAACCAGGGCTGACACACTGCTATTTCAAGAAGTTTTGTCAAGAAATGAGAGTAGAAGAGTCAATTCAGTGCTGCAAAACAGAAGTTAATTAGCTTTCCAGAGGACCTGTCTTCAAATGTTTGGTTGACCTTCAAATGCAAGTTCCACTTTTTTTTTTTTTGAGGCCAAAGAAATCCAACTATTAGAATAACACAACAGGAAAGAGTCCAGGCAGTTCACTTTCGGTTCAGTTCAGTCGCTCAGTCCTGTCTGACTCTTTGTGACCCCATGGACTGCAGCACACCAGACTTCCCTGTCCATCACCAACCAACTCCCAGTTTACTCAAACTCCACTGAGTCCAATGGACAAACTCCAAATGTCCATTGAGTCAGTGATGCCATCTAACTATCTCATTCTCTGTTGTACTTGATGGATATTCTTGCCAAGTTACTTAGGTCAATCCTTTCATTTAAATTTTTGTCAGCTCACCTGCCACTCTGGAAGAGCACGTGGGAGGCAATATGTGTGTGTCTACTTGCTAGGTCGCTCAGTTGAGTCTGACTCTGCAACCCCACAGACTGTAGCCCTGCCAGGCTCCTCTGTCCATGGGATTTCCTAGGCAAGGATACTTGAGTGGGTTCCCATTTCCTTCTCCTGAGGATCTTTCCAACCCAGGGATCGAACCTGCATCTCTTGCGTCTCCTGCATTGGCAAGTGGATTCTTTAACACCGCACCGTGGAAGACAGACAGCTACCTAAGGAGTTCAAGGCTGGAGAAGGGCTTCCGCAAGCTGGAATGAGTAACAAAGCTTTCCAATTTGTTTACAGGTAGGAACCGATAGGCAGCTGGAGTCCTTAGATAACCCTTTCAAAGCTAATCCTGCCTCGGATGACCTTAACATGCAACCATGAATATTTGATCCTTTAAAAAAAAAATGACAAAGCATTAACGATGCAGACTTGACAAAGCATTAACGATGCAGACTTTTCAGAGCATGAACTCAACAAGAATTTTGGAGAATTCTAGGAATCTCACTATGTCTAACCCTCATCTAATAAAGCCACAGCAGCTCCCATTTTATTTGTTACTGTTTTGTTCTGCCAAGTGAGAATTTCAAGAACTTATTGCCATGAAACTGAAAAGTCATAGTCAAACAGATGTCAAAAATAACAAGCCTATTGCTGTGTCAAAAAAACCACTCCATAATTTCAATATCAAAGCCAAACATCAGCATTCTCGTAGAATCTTACTTTTGAGCTGAATTAAACTTTATTTTTACTTGAAAAATTTGCATATATCTCAGGTGTTTGAGGAAAATAGGCATTAATGTCAAGAGAAATGTGGTGAAAGCAACAGAGATAAAACTTTAGAAAGATACTTTATAGTCTCTGGAAAATAATTCAATTTCCATTGCAAAAAAAAAAAGGCACAAAAAGTTATTTAAATATGTGTTGATGTGTTTTCTTCTGGGGAGAAAATCCACAGTTGTCTTCAGATTCTAAAAGGCTCTGTGACCTAAATAAGGCTGGTATCCTGTGTCCCCATGCTTTGTGGAATGAAACATTTTAAGAAACAGAATGAATGTTGTGAGGAAGTGGATTTCCTCTGTTGAAAAATGAAGTTCCCCACGGTTTGGTGTTCCACTCACCAAGGAAGAAGAATAATAATACTTTCCTAAATAGGAAAGTAACCCACTGCACTAGAGATGGGCTCTAACTCACTCTCGATTTGGACAAGCTTTCTGAAATAAAAATTAAGGCAATTTGAATAAAAATATTTGTTTTGTTAGATTCTGCTTTTAGTTTCCACATTAAATGAAAAATCATATAGCCTTATTTATACAGCACAGTAGGACTAAGATAATAAGGAAAAATTAGGAACTCAGATTTAGTGCTTTTTGAGAAGTATAGAAAATGAAGTTTGAAGTGTTAGTTCCTACTGCTGCTGTAACAAAGTGTCTTAAACCTAGTGGCTTAAACAATGTAAGCATATTACCTTACAATTCTGCAGTTCAGACGTTGAAAATGGGTCTCACTGGGCTAAAATCAGGATGTAGGCAAGGCCACATTTCTTTCTGGAGCGTCTAGGGGCCTTTCTAGTTTCTAAACGCTGCCCTACATTCCTTGGGTTATGGCCCCTTCCTCCACCTTCAAAGCCAGTGTAGCCGCTTATGTCCCTGCCCCGCCCACCCCACTGCACTCCCGCTCGGTGTATGCTTGATTCAAGCCAGCGCTCCAGCTTTGCCTGTGTGTCTCCGGGTGGTGTGTCTTCTGTGGCTGCTGCTTCAGCTGCTTCTCCACGGTCTTCAGAACTCCCTGTTGGTGTTGAGCCTGGGGTTTAGGGCACGTACTTTCTTGGGCAGCAGATCCTGGGGCTTATGGAACTTCCTGAGGTTTTCTTCCTGAGTCTGGTTAATGACGGTGAAAATAAGGGCAGTGAACTCGTGGACAGCGCAGATCTTGGAGAGCTCGGACCACGTGTCGCCTGTCACTTTGGCGATGGACAGCTGGGAGAGCTTCCGCTTCAGGCGGTCCGGATGATTCAGCAGCTCTTCCTTCTTGCTGGGAAGGTTCTGAGCATTGGTTCTGGCCATAGTTGCACAGTGGCTGCCAGCTGCTACCCACTCTGAGGGTCTCTGCCACTTTTCAGGACACTTGTTATGTTGGGCCCACTCAGATAATCCAGGATTAGCTCCCTATTGCAAAGTGAGCTGATTCGCAACCTTCATTCCATCTGCCACTTCATGCCTCTTTACAATGTAGTGTAACAGATTCTCAGGTTCTAGGGATTAGCAGGGACCTCTTAGGGGGCTATTATTCTGCCTACCACACAGCCCCTCAGCTGGTATGATGGGAAAGAGCTGAAAGTGAAAGAGAATAGTGAGAAGAAAAGGAGACAGAGGTGTAAATAGCCCTTGTTAGCTTGGATGGTATGTTTCCTGATTGTGCTACTATAGACCATCCCTGAGATCATTTGCACCTATATTCTGTTTTTTTTCCCCCTGGAAAACATTAAGGGAGGGTAAAGATGCGATATTGGAAACCTGAGTGTTTTGCCCTGGCTTTACCACTGACTGTCTACATCACCTTTGGCAATTCACTTAAGTTTGTATTAGAAGCATAGTTTCCTCTTTAAAACTAGGAGAGGCAGGGAGGGGATGCACTGGGATGTGCTGAGTGTCAGGGGCTCAAAGGAAGGGAGCTCTCATGAAACTGCAGGGGTTCCAGCAGCCCGCAAGGGAGTCCTGGGATGAGAAACACCTGGGTGCCCCTGGTGCTAGAGGGCCCTAATCCCAGACTCCTGCTAAGGACTCTGGTCCATGCCCTCTATCAAACAAAGCTCAGGCATCATGAACACCTCCCCTGATGCCCTGCCCAGGGTCACCTTGGTATGGAGCCTGGCTCCAGGGTCCAGCCGGATGTGCTGGACAGACTCTGACCCAAGGGCTGTCCAAAGAGGCAGCCCCTGAGAAGGCCCATGGGGTGGGGGGTGTTGGTGCACAGGCAGAAAGCCTCCGACCTTCCAGGAGACGGAGGCCCAGGGCAGCAAGGCAGCCTTCTTTTACCTGTCTTGGGTATCCTCCAGTTTCAATCTTGCTATGATTCTAGATGGAAGGAGAGCCTGTTCCTACTGACTCGAGGTCACGTGTCTATCTGCTCAGTGGGTCCAGGCACCAAAAGGAGGAATGGGTCCTTTCTCACTTATTGCTAATTTTATCCTTATTTGCTCTTCTCCCCAGGAGGAAGCAACAAGGGTAAAGAGCTCATTGGGCTCTCTGCATTCTTAACCATCCCTCATAGCAGAGGTGAATCAGATAATAAGCAACTGGAGCATATTGTGTGTGAGAGTGTGTGTTTGTGTGTGTGTGTGTGTGCACTCAGTCATGCCTGACTCTTTGTGACCCCATAGCCTGCCAGGCTCCTCTGTCCATGGAATTCTCCAGGCAAGAATACTGGAGTGGGTTGCCATGCCCTCCTTCAGGGGATCTTCCTGACCCAAAGATCAAACCTGAGCATATTATACTATGACTGTAAAATATATCTCAGTTTATACCTCTGGTCTAAGATGTTTCCTATCATCTTTGAAAGGCTACGTCCAAGCAGGCAGGACTTCCTAATTTGTTTGCTGCAAGATAGTTATATCTGGTTGTAGCAAAGCAAGGAATGCAGAAACTGCTCCCTTTTTGCTTTAGAGCATGGGTGGGACTAGATGGTTGTATTAGGCAGAATTCTATGATGGCTGTCAAGATTCCTACCTCCTGATGTATATGTGATATATAATCCCCTGCCTTTGTTTGTGAGGGGGATTTGGGAATATGACGGGATAGCCATTGTCATGATTAGGTTATGTTACAGTTGACTTTTAAAAGGGAGAGTATCTTTGGTGGGCCTGACGTTATCAGGTGACCCCTTAAAGCAACAGGGCTCTTGAAGAAACGTACTTGAAGTATGAAAGAGAGTTGACACAGGGAGATTCTCCACGGACGGATATCAAGATGAGTGGGGCCATGGCAAGTAGACACTAGGAGCAGAGAGCCAGCAAGAAAGCAAGGCTTCAGTCTCCTCACTACCAAGAACTGAATTCTACCAACAAATTAAATGAGCTTGAAAGTGGATTTTTCTGCAGAGTCTCTAAACAAGAATTCAGCTTGACTGATACTTTGAATGTGAGACTGGGCAGAGAATCCAGTTGAGCCATACCTGGACTTCTGATCTACTGAACTGAGAGCTAATAAATGTTTATGGTTGTAGCCAGAAATAAACTCACATACCTATGGTCAATTAACCTACAACAATAGAGGCAAGAACATACAATAGAGAATAGATAATCTCTTCAATAAGTGCTGGGGAAACTGGACAGCTACTGTAAAAGAATGAAATGAGAATAGTCTCTAACACCATACACAAAACTACACTCGAAATAGATCAAAGACCTAAATGTAAGGTGAGACACTATAAAACTATTAGAAGAAAACACAGGCAGAAAACTCTTTGACATAAATTGCAACAATACATTTTTGAGCCACCTCCTAGAATAATGAAAATAAAAACAAAATAAACAAGTAAGACCTAATTAAACCTAAAAGCTTCTGCACAGCGAAGGAAACCATTAACAAAATGAAAAGACAACACACAAAATGGGAGAAAATATTTGCAAATGAAGCAACTGACAATGGATTAATCTCCAAAATATAGAAACAGCTCATGTAGCTCTATGTCAAAAAACCAAACAGTTCAATAAAACAAATAGGCAGAAGATCTAAATAGACATTCCTCCAAAGAAGACATACAGATGGCCAAAAAGCACACGAAAAGATACTCAGCATCACTAAGTACCAGAGAAATGCAGATCAAAACTACAATGAAGTATTCCCTCACCCTGGTTAGAATGGTCATCATCAAAAAGTCTAAGAACAGTAAACGCTGGAGAGCATGTGGAGAAAAGGGAACCCTCCTACACTGTTGGTGGGAATGTAAATTGGCACAACTGCTATGGACAACAGTATGGAAGTTTCTTAAAAAAAACTTAAAATAGAACTATTATATGATCCAGCAGTCTTACTCCTGGGCATACATCCAGAGAAAACCATAATCTGAAAGGATGTTCATTGCAGTACTATTTACAACAGCCAAGACATGGAAACAACCTAAACATCCATTGACAGAGGAGTGGATAAGGGAGATGTGTACGTGTATATAATGTAATGTTACTCATCCATTAAAAAAATGAAATCTGCCATTCGCAGCAACGTGGATGGACCTAGAGATTGTCATACTAAGTGAAGGAAATCAAAAACAAGTATCATACGAAAGCACTCATATGTGGAATCTAATTTAAAAAGATACAAATGAACATATTTATAAAACAGAAACAGACAGATACCAAAAACAAACTCGCCAAAGGGGAAACAAGGAGGACAGGGATAAATCAGGAGCTTGGGATGAACACACACGCACACACACACACACACACACACACAATCTGTGTATAAAGTAGATAACTCACATGTTATCTACTCATACACATGCGATGTGATGAGTTGGACTGTAAAGAAAGCTGAGCACCGAAGAATTGATGCTTGTGAACTGTGCTGTTGGAGAAGACTCTGGAGAGTCCCTTGGACAGCAAGGAGATCCAACCAGTCCATCCTAAAGGAAATCAGTCCTGAATATTCATTGGAAGGACTGATGCTGAAGCTGAAACTCAAATACTTTGGTCACCTGATGCAAACTGACTCATTGGAAAAGACTCTGATGCTGGGAGGGATTCGGGGCAGGAGGAGAAGGGGACGACAGAGGATGAGATGGTTGGATGGCATCACCAACTCAATGGACATGGGTTTGAACAAGTTCTGGGAGTTGGTGATGGACAGGGAGTCCTGGTGTGCTACAGTCCATGGGGTCGCAAAGAATTGGACACAACTGAGCAACTGAACTGAACTAACTCACAAGGACCTACTTATAGCACAGGGAACTATACTCAATATTCTGTGATAATCTATATGAGAAAAGAATCTAAAAAGGAATGAATATGCGTTTATGTATAACTGAACCATTCTGCTCTACACCTGAAACTAACACATTATAAATTAACTATACTCCAATATAAGGCTGTATATTGTCACCCTGCTTATTTAACTTATATGCAGTGTACATCATGAGAAACGCTGGGCTGGAGGAAGCACAAGCTGGAATCAAGATTGCCGGGAGAAATATCAATAACCTCAGATATGTAGATGACACCACCCTTATGGCAGAAAGTGAAGAAGATCTAAAGAGCCTCTTGATGAAAGTGAAAGAGGAGAGTGAAAAAGTTGGCTTAAAGCTCAACATTCAGAAAACAAAGATCATGGCATCTGGTCCCATCACTTCATGGCAGATAGATGGGGAAACAGTGGAAACAGTGGCTGACTTTAATATTCTGGGCTCCAAAATCACTGCAGATGGTGATTGCAGCCATGAAATTAAAAGATGCTTACTCCCTGGAAGGAAAGTTATGACCCCCTAGATAGTATATTAAAAAGCAGAGACATTACTTTGCCGACTAAGGTCCATCTAGTCAAGGCTATGGTTTTTCCAGTGGTCATGTATGGATGTGAGAGTTGGTCTATAAAGAAAGCTGAGCACCAAAGAATTGATGCTTTTGAACTGTGGTATTGGAGAAGACTCTTGAGAGTCCCTTGGACTGCAAGGAGATCCAACCAGTCCATCCTAAAGGAGATCAGTCCTGGGTGTTCATTGGACGGACTGATGTTGAGGCTGAAGCTCCAATACTTTGGCCCCCTGATGCGAAGAGCTGAGTAATTTGAAAAGACCCTGATGCTGGGAAAGATTGAGGGCAGGAGGAGAAGGGGACAACAGAGGATGAGATGGTTGGATGGTATCACTGACTCGATGGACATGGGTTTCGGTAAATTCCAGGAGTTGGTGATGGACAGGGAGGCCTGGCGTGCCGAGGTTCATGGCGTTGCAAAGGCATGACTGAGCGACTGAACTGAACTGATACTCCAATAAAATTAAAATATTCAAAAACCCAGAAATCTTATTTTAATATTTTACAATGGACTATTGCTAGCCTTAGTAAATAAATATTTTAAAATGTTTAAAAAGCCTCTAAGTTTGTGATAATTTGTTATGAAGCAATAATACTAACAATAGTAATAATACCACTAATAACATACTACTAATAAATTTTAAAAACAGTAAATAAAATTAACAATACATACACATAAAATACTAATAATACCAATAAGCTAATACAATGGTATTTCAGTTAAACATAAAATAGGATTTTTTTTTTTTGTCTCCTGTTTTCCTGCCTTTCTCCAAAGCTTTGATCTGTTTTCCCACCATGAAGTTATTTCACTGACTATAACTAGAAAATGCCGTTTTGTCCGATTACAATCTTGTCTCATACCACTTATCAGAGTTATCTCTTCCCTTCCCCCTCACGGTTGATTTGAGATGCAGAGATGTACTCATCTTGGGTATGTTACATACATGTAGGGCTGCAGAATCAAGCCAGAAAACACAGATTTTGAGAATTAAAGCAAACAATCTGTGTTTTGAAGTAACTCAGATATGTTTCCTTCATACATCTAGTTATCTTGAAACACAGTAACCTTAACATCATGGCCGAAGAAAAAAAGAGAAGCACTGTAAGCACACACGTCTGAACATTTAAATATCTTTTATTGATAAACATTTTTAGAATGCCATGCATTTGGATCTCTGCATTTCCTGAGGAAAACCTGCAGTCTATCTTCTGCTTCCTGATGTTGCAGGTGGATCCCATTACAAGGGTAGGACACACCACGGAAAGCATGCCTAAACTTTTAAAGCTACAAAACAGAAAGCTGGTCTTCATTAATTAGGTGTCAGGATTATGCAGACTGACCACTGTATTATTACGCATAACATGGTGAAAAGCCCGATTATATAGTTTGTTGATAGTTCCATGTAGGTAATTTATCTAAGCCTTATTTGCTAAGATATTCTATTAACCACAAAGGCAGGATTTGGTATCAGGTAAGAAAATCACCCTGTGACTTTGTGGTTGATGACTGAAAGAATGCCTTACCACAACGGGAACTGAGAATGCAATATGGTGTCTTTCTAACTTTAAATTCAAGAAAATTTCCACCCCCCAGTATAGCTTAACCTGGTGCTAGGCAGATATAAGTGGAAATATTACCAAGTCAGTGATTCATAACTGAGACTCACCATTGCAAACCCATATTCTCTGCCTTTGTGAAAACCATGGAATTGGATTAAGAGAGAGGCCATGTAATTTTAGATTTAAGCAAATGTGGACAATGGATTCTAGAATGAAGGATAAATCTGAGCATCACAAACGCTCATCTGAATAATGATTAGCTGCTTTAATAAAAAGGAAGAGCTCACACACAAAAAACCTCAAAGTCCATAATGTGGAAAAATCTCAGGATCTGGGATCTAGGTAAATCATGATTTTTTTGCCTTTACAATTTTACCCAAAGTCTTCCCAGGTGCCAAAGGCAGCGCTAAAGAAAAGCTATCACGAAACTATTATGTTAGGCCATTATCATCTTTGCCTCAATCTCTTATACCTGTGTCTATGCCAGCTATATAATTATGATGAGGGAAAACACTCCAAGCTCAAAAGAAGGGAACAACTTTGGTTTCTGCTCACACGGACCTTGTCAAGTAGCCAGTGACTTGTCCTTTCATTGTGAGTGACTAATATCAATGCTGGCTCTAAAGAAAGACACTTTTCATAATCGTCCAACAATCTGCTAAGTGAAAACATATGGATGGGCTTAGGCGAAGCCTGCCAGGGGTCTTTGTTGAATGGAAAACAGGTGCTTTCATTCTGTGCCACGTAATACCCCATTTACCCCCAAGTCCAAAGGTTACAGGACTAATAGCTGCCTTGTGGTAATCAACGAAAGCCAAGACACTAGCCCTGGTGAAACATCTGGGACATATTTTACATACTTGCAACATATGCTTCAGGTTCAATTAAAGTGAGGCTTTGGCACATTTATTAATCTTTTTTACTTTTATCCTATAAGAGGACCCACTGACCTGACCCCACTATTATACCATATGAAAAAACAGAGAAATAATGAGAGTTAGAGGTCAGTACCTGCTCGTATGGCAAAAAAACACATTTGTTTTCTCATGAAACTCCATTACGCATGACTCTATACACAAACTTTAAATAGAGGAACCAATGAATTTTTCAAAGTAGGAAATTACCCTTCTCCCGCTCAGACACTCTGATAGCTAAGACTTACAACATTTACCACTGCGAGAATCAGCCGAGATATAGAAGCTGGTAAATAGAAACTTGAAGTATCCTTTCATATTTTCATTTATCATAGTAAAAACTTTATATTTCCAGAATACACTCTAAGATTCTTCCCTCTATTATTCAAGTCCCTAAAAGTCTATTGTAAATTATTACATTTGAGATTTTCTTTTTGTTCAGATATGTTTTTTATATATCAATTGTGTTATGAGTGAATAAAAGCAAAACCCTCTTATATATCACTCAAATAAAGGGGTGGATTTATGAAAATCAGCTCACAATCCTTTCATATGGAAAACACCACTGTTTTTTGGCATCCTATGCAGAATAGAGGTGAATTCATAGAGTTATTTAAGCACTCACTTTAATAAACTTAAGTAAACTTCAGTCAACTTTAGTAAACCAGATCTGAAAATGTGTTAGAACCAAGGTGTCAATTCCAGACAATCAAACACCGCATAACAACAGATGCCTCTCCTGAGATTTGAGTTGCCTTCCACCATGACACCTTCTACTTGATATCTGTTTTGGTAAGGTGGTTAACCAGGTACGCTACTGGTTTTCCACAAACATCTTCTCTATTAAAAAAATGACCACAAAGGGAGATTAGTGTATAGGATATCAACAAAGTGGCTAAAAAAATACAGGTTGACTTCAAGCAGGGGCATTGAAGTACCAGACTTCACTAAGGGTTTCCATTTATGAACATTTCTTGGGAGACACTTGCTGCTAGGATGGATCTTTATGGTGGCTTTAATAATAAAGCAGCAACAAGCAAGGGAAAAATGGCCATAAATGGATGGCAGCTCAGTGTTTATCAGCAGAGGAATGATGATTCAGAGCTGGCGTGCTGAGTTAAAATACAAGCTCTCTACAGCTCCACAACTGACCTTAACGATAAATCATATCATTTATTGCCAGGAGAGTATGCTCATGTTATTCAACATTAGAAACAAGCACATATGTGTTTTTGCAGAAAGGAGATTTTTGTTAATGCTTGAGGATGTTGCTAATGACTAAATGATATCCAGAAGAAACATTTTACATAAAAGCGCTATCAATTTTAAAATGTTTGAAATAGCAGAAGGGAGAAAGAATGTACTTGGAGAAAGAAGGTACATGTGTGTGCTTGTGTATGCATGTCTATTTTCCTTCTAGCATTGAATATGAGGGAAAAAAATCATTCAGGAAGTTCACTAATCACTGTGAATTTTTTTTTGACATTTCCAATGCTTGCTTTCCAGCACACAAATTCTTACACTGGGATATAAGTGTACATCTCTACTGGAATCAAAAAGGGCATAAATTAAGATACACTGTTTCTCTCCTTCCTTCAAAAAATTTCAGTGCTTTACTAGAACAGAAGTCAGACAGATTCAGTGTAGGTCAAAAATCAGGCTTTGTATGCCGAACAATGTGGTCAAAATGGATGCTCATTCTCACCCCTCCTCCCAATCTCACCCTAAGACTTTTTAGCTTTTAGATGCAGAAATGCCCAAAGATGACGCTATAAACCATCATCAGTAGTCTCCGTGACATAGAAAGCTGTCCTCCTGACTCCAGGTACTGCTGCAGCGGGGCAAGGTCATTCTGGTTTCTTTCTCTACTTGTCCCCTCTCCCCAGGGGACAACCAATTCAAGCTGTCCCAGAAACCAGCTGTTATTTACTGTGGTCACCATCCGCAAGCCAACCAGCAATTGACACACGTGCCTCTCTGCACAGACTTTTCAGACCAAGGAACCGTAGGGCTGTTTCCAAGTCTAGACCAGGGGCAGTGAGCATTGGGATTATTTAAATGCCCTCCAGAGCCCTGTGTACACATGTGTTCATTTGCTAAGCAATTCTTGGAAAATTACAGATGACGATATCCATGTTTAACACACACAGGCTGCTATTTTTTCACGTCTCTCTTCCCCCAACGTGTAGCCTGATTTGTAATACTCGAGATAGGACAAATTTTTGCCCTTCAAAAACAGTTGTCACTGCCGTTATCTTCGTGAGAGCTATCAAGTTCCAGACAAGCTGAATTATTATTATTATTATTATTTTTTGTTCCTGGCAGAAAAATATTTGACCCAGCTCTGGACAAAAGCGAAGACGATTTATAGCCCTCTCTGCCTCTTTGCAACACGCAGTGGCATTGTTAGGATGATAAACAGCACTGTCCAATTTTCTGGACTCAAAACACTTCAACTCCTTTTTTAACTGTCTGTGAAAACAGCATCATGTCTAAATTTCCCGTCCCCAGGTACCCGAGTGCTGGGAAGGATAATTACCCTGTCATCTTTGTCATCTTCTTCTTCCTCGTCCTCCAACATGTCCTCCACTACCTGCAGACAGAAACAGAAGTCATTTTCCTGCTTTTTAAGAGAGACAATTTTGTTCTGTCATTTGGAACCTTTTGGAAATGAAAACTTTATTAACATTTGAAACAGAGGCACTGAGAGGGAATCTTTGATCTAGAGGCAGGGATTAGGAAAATGCTATGCATTTAATTGATGAACGCCAGGGACCTGAGTCCCCAGTCAGGGGAACCCTATTTGTGTGAAATGTTCTGTGACGACTTAAAGAATCGGAACCATGCATAAGGTAAACCAACACTAATTTGAAGGATGCTTTAAATCAGGAGATTTCTTTTCTTTTTTTTTTTCCACCTACTCCACTGTCTATATTAATTAGGCACTTTAAATTTGGAGCTAGATAACTAAGCAGAATACAGATCCGCTATTTCTAATTTACTTGTCACCAAACCCTAAGATAAAAAAATTGTCATTCATTGATTCATGCTAGTGATCTATGGCATAAAACTAACAATATCTTTCATGGCTCCAGTTTGAATTCTGATGTATAAATGTCAACTCTTGACTCTCTCTGAATTACCTGTCCCTTTTGTGGATTACTTGAAACTCTAATGTTTTTTCTCTGCGATTTTACACGTGGATTATGTTATGAGAATGGACCTTACTACTGAAAGAAAATGAGAAATTCATTCAATAATCAAGTGTGTATAATACATATATATCACCCATAAGGACAGACATGCATACATATATTTTTTAATGGCTCCTGGTTCATCTTCTTCAGCAGAATGAAACAGTCATTTTGGATTTGCTAAATAATTTCCTCTTGCCTGGATCAATACATAACTGCAGGCATTACAAATGAGACTTCACCCCATTTCAGGTGTTTTATTATGTTTTTATATACACACACTTCATGGAAACCAAAAATTTTACAACTTTGAAGGGAGTTATTCAGCTATGTGCCAACTTATGATTGCATTTATGCCATTTAACATAACTTTTAATTCTTGTGGTGCTTTTATCTTTTTATCCAGTATCTATATCTCTGAATAAATTCAATAAAATCATGGTCATCAAATATTCTTAAACCTTTCTCCAAAGCTCATAACTTTAGAAGACAGAGGTAGCTAACTCTTCCTTCACGTGGCTTTATGATAGACAGAGGCATATGCTATAAATGAAAATTTCAATAATGAAGAATACTAAACAGAGAGTTACATAGACTGAAGTAACATATCAGGACCCTTAGGTAGTCCAGTAATTTTTCTCAAATATTTTAAAAGCATCCACTGATTTAAAAGAAGGTCCCAAACACAAACTTCTAGTTCTCATGAACTAAAATATAATGAAAAGCATTTGACAAACTGAGAAATTGTTCCTAATTTACTATCATACTTTAAATTTTCTATTAAATGGCCTTTCATTTGGACATTCAGCATTTCAAAAGAACCAGAGTAACACAATGTGCTGTTTCCAGTATCGGGGAAGAGTTTCCACTTATTTGGGAAACATCTAAAGCAATTCAACCTCAGCAAGAATGAAGGACTCTTGACATTCTAACTATACTCAGTCACTCCATAAGCATTTATTACAAATGCCCCTGTCCAAGGCATATGGCACTAGTGATTGTGGAAATACAAAGACGGATAACACAGATACTTCATCTCAGCCCTCAAGAGGCTTAAAATCCAATAGAATTTAAATGGGGGATATGAGAGAGCCTTTCATGTTTCCTTTTAATTTCCTGAAAATTTGAAGCATGAATATTGTACACACATAGGCAACAACAGTGACAATGTGTAACTGAGGTGCTGTATCCCAGGGTATTCCACACCGGGTCCTTTGTGAGGGAGGTTGATGCAGGAAAAGCAGTCACAGTATTTCAGTACATTATGTTGCCATTTCAGTACATTATGTTACCAAACACCAAGTAGCTAAACTAGAATTCAAACTCGGGTTGTGGGTTAGCAGAGCCAGCTCTTAAACTCTGCCCAGTTCAAAAACCAAAAAAATTAAAAAAAAAAGGGTGGGGATGAAAAGGAAAACAAGAGAAGGACTGATCTAACCCTTACATGACCTTTTTAATGATTCTAATTTTGTAACTCTAATAAAATGATGTTTCAAATGTTAGGTTTATATTAAGTAATTTTTAAAGGTTGGTCATTACTTATTTTTTAAAAAACTATATATATTGAGGTATATAATATGATTATTTGATGTATATCAGATTAAGTAATTTTCCCCTAAAATTACCCATGTAGTCATATATGAAATATGAAATTAATATACTTTTATTCTTGTACATAAAAAAATCAAACAATATTTTAGATAGTTATTGTTAAGACTGTATTATATGTCTCTCCTCTTCAGTAATGATTATATCACACTACAGATGCAAGCCAGGCAAAATGGTGTCAGATTGGGCCTGCTGCTGCTGCTGCTAAGTCGCTTCAGTCATGTCCGACTCTGTGCAACCCCATAGACGGCAGCCCACAAAGCTCCCCCGTCCCTGGGATTCTCCAGGCAAGAACACTGGAGTGGGTTGCCATTTCCTTCTCCAATGCATGAAAGTGAAAAGTGAAACGGAAGTTGCTCAGTCGTGTCCGACTCTTCGCGACCCCAGGGACTGCAGCCCCCCCAGGCTCCTCCATCCATAGGATTTTCCAGGCAAGAGCACTGGAATGGGGTGCCATTGCCTTCTCCACAGATTGGGCCTAGCAGTTCGTAATAAGTATTCAAGAAATATTTGTTGATAGACTGAACAGAGAAATACATAATCTATGCTTCATATCTTTGAACAACTGGTAGAAGGCCTGTCCTGGTAGAAGGCCTGTCATTAATTTCATAGAACTCAACTAGCTCACCTGCAAAGACATTGAATCAATGATGCAGATTAATAAAAGCAAATATTCAAAGTGTATTCAAATATTCAAAGATTTGCCAGGCAAGAGAAAGCATGGATATTTACCTACTATTTCAAGATTTGGAGTTCTCCAATATCTTCAAGTTAATTTTCCAAAATTAAAAATATTATTGAACCAGGAAACAAACCAAGAACTTAATTTACACATTTCACAAGTCAGCTGCAGACCTTATGTTCAAGAACACCTCAAAAGAGGTCTACAGAATCAGACCCTTCATTTGCAAAACCCAAACAGTTCCCACCCTGCACGAGTGGGTAATTGGCTACGCACAATTGCTCCACAAATGTGCAGCCAGAACCACCCAACACAACCATTTGCCTTTACATTTGGCAGCAAAGTGCTGTGTTCAAGAGAGGCCGTTGTGTTGCGTTGCAGCCCCCAAGTGACGGCTTTTCCCCTCCTCCAGTGATATTTTACTGTTACAACATAAACATCTACAAGTGAGGATGTATAATACAGATGGTTCCTAGGGATGCCTTTTAAGTGGCTTCAGAATGTATACCACTATCACATTTTGCTCAGATGATGCTTACTTAAGGTGCCTTGGAAAATGGAGACAATCATACCCCACAGCATTGATTAGGTATCCAATGAGATAATGTATTAATATTTAAAGTGCTCAGCACAATACCTGTACCAAAGTACTTAAAAAATGTGTATGACTAATAAAAATAGAAAAGACATCCAGTTAGTAATACTTAAACATTGATTTTTGGAAATTAAATGATGCATTTATTTTCCTGGACAAAAATATTCAGGGTTTTGAATGACACATATAATTTGGATTCATATTTCACTGACAGTAAGAAATGCATAAAGGGGCACAGGTAGAGCTGTGGATAAAGATTCCCAATTAAAATGATAATGGTTTCACAACTCACTTTCAGGCTTTAAGAGTCCAAAGAAACAGATGACTTTGACGGCAAGTATCTCAGAAGCTAGACTGTGCTCTAAGACAAGAGCCTTGACCAAACGTAATGAATACAGAAACTGCAAACTGAGCTTTTAAAAACAAACCGTATATATCACTGAAGTGCATTCAATGATTGCACAAAACTGCAAAGTTTCCCAGAGAACTCAAGTAACACCTACTATTTAGAAAGAGAGGGCTGGGGTTTAACACTTAACTAAGGAAAACAAATAAAATAAAGAAGTTCCGGTCTCAAATTCTAGTTCTTTCCTCTGCAAATAAAACCAGGTAAGGACTACATAGTTTTGTTTTCATGTATACAAAGTCCAGTTGCCCAAAGAGTTGTCAGCAATAATTTAATAGCAACACATCTGTAGGATTTCCTTGAGAAAAAAATGAAGAGTGACAAAAAATGCATGTATTAGAAAAGATACATTTTTGCAAAGTTGGGATTTTTTTCCTCTTTTCTTGAGGGAGGCTATCTCAGATTGGCTCTAGAATTCTTTTTTCCAAATTATACTTTCTGATACCTTCCTTGAAAGCAAGTAGTATTAATCAAACAAAGGAAGGGCACTAGGGAAATCAGAAAGATGTAATGCAAGCAGTTAAAAGTGACATGACCTTCTGTAATGTCGCTCGTCACAGACTTATATGCCACACAGTGGAGGAAGGTCTTGAAAGAAACTGATTCTTGGTACTATTCCTTGGACGTAATACTAATAAAGATGACATTTAAAAAAACACATGTAGACAGACCCAAATGCAGCATTCTAGCTACCTGACAGCCAAGGGATAAGCAGATCACACTATTTGTAAAAGCATAATATTTCTTCTTTCATAGTCCATATTTGCTGAACATTTGTCATTAACATATAACACATAATATGTGGCTGTTTATTGTAAAAAAGCCATTTTCAAAAGGGACAACACTGTGGAACCTATATATTTTATACAGTTGTATAGATGCTCTATTAATATGACTTTTAATGATAATTTGACACAACTAAATGCTTTATAACTTGCAAGGAAATAAAATTTTATTTGGCTAAAGATGTTAAAAATGATGCTGGTAATCTGAATAAAGGTAGGATAACTATGTTTAGAATTATTCCACTAGACAAAGATATATAAGTGGGCGGCGGTGGGGTGGGGGACCAGCAAGAAAAAAAAAAAAAGATAACGAAACAGTAGAAGGATGAGGGAAAGGAGATTCAGGTAAACTTCATTATTAAAATCATCATAAGACAGTGGATCCTAAGTACTGCTTTTTAATATTAATTCAGGGTGCATGGTATAAAGCTAAAATGATTTTTAAAAGAAGGGGATAAAATTTACACCAATAATTCTTTTTTTTTTTTTTTTGTCTTAGAAACCCAGGCAAATAAGTAGACACGGTACACCAATAATTCTTAAAACACGTTGTACTATAATTTTTTCTAGGCTAAAGTCTGCCACTGATTTATATCTCTTTAAACAACAACAACGAATCTTGGTTATATTACCTTCGTAAGATAAGTATTGAGTACCACAGACCAAAAACCCTGGAAGGCCAAAGCTGACACAAACCAGTTTCTTTTGTATGTTTACTTTTCCCCTCAGAAATAATCCTTGAATTAAATGGATGTTTTGCTATGTTCAGAATGAAGAGTTGCACAATTCAAATTGCCTTACTCTAAACGGTCTATAAAAAGGCAACACATTTAAATTAAAGAAGAAATCACTACTGTCCAGATGTGCAACTGCGATGTTAAAAAATTAAAGAAATTGTCACAAAAGAAAGACATTTCCTATTTAATTTCATAGTCATAGAACATCCAAATGTGTACAGATGCTTATATTTGGGTACATTACAAACTAAATGCTTATTTCCACCCTAGAGATACAGAGGAATTTGGGTAGAGCAGTTTGCTTCAACATGGTCTAGAGTTCATTTACATCATTTCACGGGTACATAAACCAAGCAGAACATGCATTTGTGTGCCAATGGATGTATTATATGTGCAAATATCACATGAAATTATTGAAAGTCTATGAATTGAGAAGATGCATATAACCGCTCAGATTATTTCAGATCACTTAAAAGCACCGGAGGTTAGGCTGAAGACTTCCTTGGTCAATAAGATTATTACAGGTGCGTTTGCATTCCCATTTTCACCACAAGACACCTGTACCTCTCAAGATTTCTGAGAAGGAACTTTTGCAAAATGAATGGTGCAATTAAACTGTATGTATAATTTACTCCACATCTGAAGGAATAATACAACCCATAAACAGGTCTGGAATATACTGTTTCATCCAGCCTATCTCAAAAGCAACTGCATGTGTGATGGCTGCTTAGTTTGATTCACGCTATTAAGGATTTGACCTTGGAGTATTTCAGCTACAGTAGTCATCAAGATAACTGAATCACTAGATGTAATAATAATTAGTGTGATAGGCTTGCCAGTGAAGCTGAATATATTGCAATACAAAAGAAAGCAGACTAAAAAGAAAAGCATTATTACTTACTGCTAAAAGACTTCCTGATTTTTACGGAGACACTCAAATACAATTATTTCTTCTTGCAGAATGCATTTCCTTGGCTCATTCTGGGAAGTGCCATGCTGTAATTTAGTCTGATTCTTAATAGGAAATGTGGCTTTAATGTGGCTATCAGATGACTTTTGATGCATGCCACTGATTACATACAGCCTGTATTCTGCATCATCAACAACAGCATTCTTATTTGCAGTATAATATGCTTTGCTGTAGGGTGCAAGGACAGTAAATTTACTTTACTGGCCAAGAGTATGTAACCTTTTAGTTTTTAAGTGTCAGCTTAATATGCAGAAAAACCCTTCCATTCAGAAATGCTAAATACAGTATAAATTCTATAATCAGTATAAGCATCTTAAATGAATTTCTTTTCATATTTCCTTCTTGGTATTCTTAAATGTTCATTCTTATGCTTACACAAAGCACTGTGAACAGATTTCTAGTGTTTATTTGAACTATGTCTCCATCTAAAGGCTTCACAATGTAATGTATTTTTGCTTGCAGGGAAAATTCTAATCTTAGCATCTTTAGGATATTGCATATTAATTTGATTGAGTAGGGAAAAATAGGCCAACTATTAACCTGCAATGTGCTTTTTAAAAATTAATGCTTTCCTGAAGCAAAATTTTTCAGGTTAAAAATTATACAAAAAAAAAAAAAACTACAAAACTGAATTGTTTAACCTGTTTTTTTCAAATGAAATGAAAAACTAGCTAGTCTTATTACTGATCTATTTTATGAAAATTTAATATTTTCAAAGCAAAACATTTTTGCTTATTAATAATAGATGGATTGCAAATCAAAAAGAAAATTATGTGCTTTAGCCTCTCTCTATAAAACCAAATTTCCATTCCAGAAACATAGATTTATAACCAAAAAAGGCACAATTGTACATTTTTCAGATTTCAGAAACAACCTTAGGAATTTTTAAATATGCCTAATAAAGAGACCACATAATCTATTTAAAACATTTTCTGCAAAGCAGAAAGATGGAGCTGCTATGACGTCCAATCTTTTCAGGTATATGTGGGAGCACTAGAGATGCAATAGGCAAGAAGTTCTTTACAGGTAAGTGTAGCAGATATAAGGGGAATGCTACACTTTGGTAAGATTAGGTTCCTTTAAAGAATAGAATTTGAAAACAAAACAAAAAATTTCTCTTGGAGATTAATACAAGCAAACTTTTGAACCATACTGCTCTGTTAGGTTTGATTACCTTAAAAAAAATTCACTGCTACTGCCAATTTTAAGCACTATATTTGGGAGTAGTAGAGGAGGTGAGGAGAATAGGTGGACATTTGAAGAGAAAAATATTCTGATGCTAATTTGATTTTTCTTTTTCTGTTTTTTTTCCCCCTTTGTGCCTATAATATTTTGAGGCCTGAGGACATTATGCCAGAAAGTCTAACTTTAAAAATGGAGCATATTTCGAATGTCAAAAAAATCAGTCAGAAAACTTCAGTGTTTTTCTTGTATCTCTTTTCTATAAATAATAATGATAAAATATTTTTTATCTTTTTGTAAAGAATAATCACTTTACAAAAGACAGCCCATGTGGGTTTAGACCTGCATTGGAACTGGAAAGAATGTCTGTGGTGAATGGTGAATTGTAGCACAAAAGCCTGAATGAAAAGAATGTTCGTGAAACCTCACACAAAACCTCCGTAACCGTTTTATCATGAGCTTCCCACAATATAACACAAGAGCTCTATATTCTAGGAAAACCTTGCCTGGTCCGCTTATCATTTCGGCTTTATGTAGTGTACTGTGTGATTGCTAAATTAGTGCATAATGTATTTATAATATTTATAGTACCAACATTTAGTTAAATAACCTTTATGTAAGATTTATGTTGATTTTTTTTATTTCTCATTTAATGGCAAATTATGAAGAACATGTTTCATAAAGATAATTCTCCATTTAAATTCATCAGTCCATTAAATATTAAAATTATGTTTCTGATGCAATCGAGAACAAATTTGTCCAGCTTCAGTGATTATTTGCACTCATAAAAATTAGGCTTGATTAATAAAATTTAAATGCTTGATTAAGTTGACATTTTCATGTTCTGTTCTGATTTATTAAAATTAGTCCCTGTGCCCAGGCCTGGTATGCTAGTGGGCTTACCTTTCTCCTTCTCTTAGTCGACATCCAGAGTGAGGCTGTTAGAAAAGAATATTTTGCTTTTGGACTCAGTGACGGTTTCAGGGAAATGCCCTGTTCTTTGCTCACAGTGCAGCTGGCCTTTGTCTTTATGCACTGTGTGTGGTGGAGATTTGGATTACAATAATCAAAGAAAATGTTCCTTTCAAAAATCTATGGATATGATCTGTAAAATGGCATGCATTTTTGGTATTTTTGTAAAATTCCATTTTTAAGAAACTTTTATCTACAAGAGATCATTTATATTTCCTCATTAGCTTTTTTTGTTGATAAAAATACAGTTTTTATTTTTGTGGGCCTTGCATATACATAGCAGGGGGATTATAAACAAATCTTTCTGCGGCAATGTCACTGTCTTTGTCCACAAGTTCAGAATCAGGAAGGACTAACGGCCACGGGAAACCGTTCTCATCAACAGGTCTTACTAGGGAACTCTTCAAGAAATGTGGTTACCTCCACCATATTTATGTTCAGTAGCTCAGTCGTGTCCAACTCTTTGCAACCCCGCGAACTGTAGCCCGCCAGGCTCCTCTGTCCCTGGGATTTTCCAGGCAAGAATACTGGAGTGGGTTGCCATTTCCTTCTCCAGGGGATCTTCCCGACGTAGAGACTGAATCTACATCCCTACATTGCCGAGTGGGTTCTTTAATATTGAGACACCCAGGAAGCCCTCCTTTAGGTTACTCGCTTCTATACCCACACCAGCTTGTACTATTTTAAATATAGTCAGGTGTCTAATTATCATTTATTGAGCACTCACTATATACTTTATACTGTCTCTTTAATCCTCACAAGATCTCAACAAAGGTAAGTATTCCCATTTCACTGGTGAGGAAACTGAGACGTAGGGAAATGAATAAATTCATACAACTAACAGATGGAAGGTCTGAAATGTAATACCCTCTCTTCATAATTTCTAAGTTTGGACCCTTAACCTCTACCAGTTATAAAGGGGCAGTGGCAACCTTCTATTTTAAGATGTTTCTGCTGTTGCCCATGGGAGTGTAACCTATCTGGAAACTATGTTTATGTGAACTGTCTTTCATTTAAGCATGTTGCCAGAATATCATTATTTTTTAAAAAATAAGTGATATGGTATTTTCTTTTTCTTGTATGATGAAATAAATTCAATAAGAAAATGACAGAAAATGCCCTTGAAGGTCTATTTTGGTTTGGTTACCTACAGGTGTTATTCCAGTTCTATGAACATAAAGGTTTTAAAATTACATGCTCTTAATAAGCTTTTCTGATGCAATACTAAAAAATAATGAATACAAAACTCTCAGGGTTATTGGGCTCCTAATAATTGTTCTGCCTTATAAACATTTTCCACAAGCAGATAAAAAGACATGTCATTGGTTTCTACTTTTAGTTTGATAATTTAACAAACTTGTCATTTCTTGTCACCTTTCTGAACTAGGGACAATTATTCTCTGCAAATATCACAGGAAACCTTCTGCCAACACCACCCCACCCCACAGGGCATGATACAAACAGTCATGGGGTTATGAGTCAGCCAGGAGGTGCTTCTGTGAATCCTATATCTTATCTCCCTCACCATACTGTGTCAAGGAGTTTTGGCTACCTACAAAGACGAGTGTATAGAATCATTTAGAAAGAACCCACAGGATATCACTAGAAATAGATGGGAAAAACATATCCATGCTGAGAAGTGACACCCAAACTGTGGATATTCTTTTTTGTCCTCTCCTAAGTCGCATTCTTCAATTACAGAAATGACAAAATTGCAGGGGCAAACCTTTCGGAAAGGGCACAGAAATAATAAAACCATTTGGTTGACAAAGAGGTGGATGCTTGGGCTGGACACTTTGGAAAACCATTTAGATGGTAATTCTTTGGATCCATAGGAGACTTTGGGGCGACTTTAGGAAGTTGATTTTCTAATGAGTTCCTGGGAATCCAGGAGTCAACTGAGCTTCAAATAACAGAAATCCAGCCATTTGTAAGGGTGAGATCTTCAGGTTTTCTTTGGGATCACTGAGACAATTCATTTGGTGGAAAAAGAGCTGGGTTTTAGGGCAGAAATCCTTGATAGGAATGAAGAGTAGTATCTTTTTATCTTGTTCCGTTCTTATATGCATCTCTGGGGAGTCTGAGCAAGGTGGGAGTGATTCAAGAAATGAGGGGGCTACAGGATGAGAGTTGACTGCCAGTGCCCCCCAAGGCAGCTACCGCTACCTTTAAATTCTAAGCATCTCTCTTGAGTCCTGACAGAACTAAAACAAAAGAAGTCTGCCTTCTAGAGAGGAGACTCTCTAGTAAATTGATTTTTAAGAATAGAACTGTTTTCCTTTACACCTCTTGCTATGTGAACTGACACGTCACGGTCAGGTAGCCCTCACCTTCTACCATTCTAGAGTTTTACCTTTCCACTTTGAAGGTGAGCTGCAGTTTGATAATAGAGTAAAAAGGACGGACGATACACTGAATAATTAAAAGCAAACATGGAGCTACTGAGTAAAAGGGACAGACTAAAGGTGGAATGTAAAGAAAGCTGAGCGCTGAAGAATTGATGCTTTTGACCCATGGTGTTGGAGAAGACTCCTGACAGTCCCTTGGACTGCAAGGAGATCCAACCAGTCCATTCTGAAGGAGATCAGCCCTGGGTGTTCTTCGGAAGGACTGATGCTGAAGCTGAAACTCCAGTACTTTGGCCACCTCATGCGAAGAGTTGACTCATTGGAAAAGACCCTGACGCTGGGAGGGATTGGGGGCAGGAGGAGAAGGGGACGACTGAGGATGAGATGGCTGGATGGCATCACCGACTCGATGGATGTGAGTTTGTGTGAACTCTGGGAGTTGGTGATGGACAGGGAGGCCTGGCGTGCTGCGATTCATGGGGTCGCAAAGAGTTGGACACGACTGAGCGACTGAACTGAACTGAACTGAAAGGTGGAATAAGAGCTGTGGCCACAAATGTGTGGACCTTTTCTTTATCTATGCAGGACATACACACACACCTGGGATAATCTAAATGTCTCTTGGCTGCACACATCTGCATTTCACATACAGACCTCCATTACTGCAATTATCATAGCTACAGATTCCATTTAGCTGTTTGTTTCCCTCACTAGACCACAAACTGGGCAAAGACCAGGTCTTTTTTCCCTTCTCTCTCTCTCCCTTTCTTTTCTTTTCATTGAAGTATAATTGATTTCCTGGGACTGGCTCTTAATCACCTTTGAACAACCTGCTAGCACACTGTCTGCAAAAGTTTAGTGCATTTTGTTGAATGAAAATTATGAAAATTAGACAAGTTTTGATGTGGAAGAAAAACTGAACTAAAATACATGGTATTCATTCACTAAATCTTTTTTGAGCAACTACTGTGCTGCTGTGACTTGCTCTGTGCTGGGATTAGATGCACAAATGGAAGATACCGTTAGAACAATCTGGAGCAGGTGAAGAAGACCCCCAGTGAGGTTTTTTTTTTTTATTATTATAATAGAGTGAGGGGAAAACAGGAAATCAGAGTGTTTCGTGGTAGGGATGGGTTGATGGGGGCCAGGGGTGGGCAAGAATGGGTAGGAAGGCAGAGAGGGCTCTCAGGGAGAAATGATGAAGATAATTGGTGGTTATCCAGGCACATACACATAAAAATATTAAAAGCTTAGTGAGTGGCACATTAGTATTAACTCCCCCAAATATTCAAAATACATATACTCTGACCCAGAAATTCTCCTTTGAGGACTTTTCCAAAGTACATTACCAAGGACCTGCTCAGAGATCTGTTTCGGATTTTTGTTCACAGCATTCTTTGAGATGGCAGAAACACTGGAAATAAACATTTCCAAAATGAGTGCCTAATTGAGAAAAAAATAAAGTATTCATATGGCAAAAACTATTTAGTTATTAAAAATCCTGTTATTTTCCAGCAATTTGAGGTAATCTCAAAGTAGGTGTGCTAACACTGTCTTTAATGTGATCCAATTTTTTGTAAAAAACAAAATATATATGACAAGAAATACATCTTATATTCATAAACCTATTTTTTAAAGAAAATAGTAGAAGCTATATAGAGAGTATATCAACTATTTGGAAAAGTATTGATACAAATATACTTGGTTCCGGATACTGCTGTTGTGGGCCCGACCACCCCAGCCACACTGGGTCGTTTTCTCTCAAGACCATGGACCCCACTCCCATCCTTCAATGCTCCCCTCCCCGCATGGCTGAAGAGCCCTCCTTGAACCTGCTCCTCCGCTGTGCTCTGGGGCCTTGACCCGAACACACCTAGGCTGCCATCTGCTCATCAGCACCAACAGGGTCCCCTCTAAGCTCATGGAGGAGCTGGAGAAGCAGCCCTGGAGTGAGTCGATCCCCAGAGAGCCAGGCCCTTGCGAGGGACTGCTCCCACCTCTCTGCAGGCCTTCTGAGCTCAACTCCTTCAATGTCTGGCTCCCGAAGCAAGGACTTCAAAGGTTCTAGCCACCTGTCCTGGCACGGTGCCCCAGGTCACACCAGGTTGGCCCACTGTGCTTCTGCTCTGGTGCCCACGGGGCTCCCAGGCACAGCGGGAGCACCTCCACTAAGTCTGAGTGCACACGCCTCCCTGGGCCACGACGTCTGTCCCACCCCCACACACTCACTACCTGTGCAGAAGCCAGTGCCTTACCTTAGGCCCCAGGATCCCCATCGATACAAAGAGAGACGCATCCTTCCTTCCTTCTTCAACTTCTGTTGTGTTATCTGGACCAAGCCCTTGCCCTCCCCAGGCCTGAGGAATGGGTGTGTTGCAGGAGAAACTGAGAACACAGGTCTGAGAGCCAGTTGGAATTGGGTTCCCACCCTGCTGTGCTGTGTGAGCATTTGCCCATGGCAGAGACTCTCTGAGCCTCGTTCTCCTGCTCTCCCAAGTGGTGAATGGTTCCTTTTTAGATGAAAGAGATGAGAAAAGAGCATTCCCTACTTGTGCTCGCTACCTCTATCTTTTTGCTCATGAAGCACTCCATTCTCAAAAACAAACACACACACACACATGCACACACACACAAATGATTCTGATGGAATATAGGGGAGATAAAACTGCAGCTATGGTTTGGGTGCTACTCTGGTGTTGCCAGGGGATGACGGAAGATGAGATGGTTGGATGGCATCAACGACGTGATGGACGTGAGTTTGAGTAAACTCTGGGAGTTGGTGATGGACAGAAAGGCCTGGTGTGCTGCAGTCCATGGGGGTCACAAAAAGTCAGACACAACTGAGCGACTGAACTGAACTGGTGGCTCAGAAGTAAAGAATCTGCCTGCAATGCAGGAGACACAGGTTTGATCGCTGGGTCAGGAAGATCCCCCTGCAGGAGGAAATGGTAATTCACTCCAGTATTCTTGCCTGGAAAATTCCACGGACAGAAGAGACTGGCAGACTGTAGTCCACGGTGTTGCAAAAGAGTTGGACACAACTTAGCAACTAAACCACCACAACAAATGGTTTGGGTGGGGTGTACACGTGAAGAATCTTTCTTTGACAGCCTTGAAGATATTATGGAAAGATAAAAGTAGCAGAGGGAGAAAAATCAGCATTTTGTTTTAGAATTATCACCTTCCTACAAGTCTTGAGGTAAGAAAACAAGCTGTGATTTTGGGGAAAGTTGCCAGAAAAATACAAGTCATCCAGTGAAATTGGAATTTCAGATAAATAATGAATATTATTTTTGTATAAATATCTCCTGTTGTTTATCTGCAATCCCGATTTAACTGGGCATCTGTATTTTTATTGGCTCAATCTGGCAACCCTAAATTGGGAACAATTTCAGAGGCCTTCAGAGGGTGGAGTTTTGAGGAAACTTTGCAAAGTAGAAGGAGGGCATGGTCATCTACTGGGAGGGAGGAGACACAGAGTGGGGGGAACATTTGAGAAGAGTGGAAAAAATGTGCAGATCCTGCGGGGGGTGTGTCCAGAGCCTGTGAGGTGATGGTCATCAGGGCACAGGGCACCAATCTGGACAGTGAGTGATCATCTGGTACATCTAAACGGTTGTGCTTAGGGGTCATAAGTGATGGCATTTTTTACTGACACGCGATCGGTGGTTGGTTTCTTTCTGCTTGTGATTGTGCTGGAAAACTAGAGGTCTGGTACTTTGCACAATCCTCCTCATGTTTTTGCAAGCTGGTGACCTTCTTAAAAATTTGAGAAAATTGTTGAAATAAGTAGGAAAAAGAAAAGGATGAAAATCTATTTTCAGATGTGTTTACAGGCTGCATGACTCAGTGCTGCTTCTGTTAAGAGCAAGTACACAGTCTTTTTGGTACTGAGATGCAAACGCAGGAGGCTCTGATCCACGCTACTTTCTGTCAATGATAAAGCCCTCATTTAAGTACCAAGGGTCTGACCACACACCCCAGTGCTTTTTCTATGGAGTACGCTCCTCTTAGCTCAGCTCTGGCCAGTCTGTTTAGATCCTGTTCGGAATATTTCACATATTCAATGGTCTGCTTCTTCAAATATTCCACCCTGGACTTCTTTGGAGCTGAGAGTACTGGCTGAGAAAATAATAAATGAGTTTGATTTATAGGAAGTCAGGTCAAACAGTCAGACGTCTCTTTGGTGGTTTGTATCTGGTGGATGGTTCCCAGTTATCCAATCAACAGCACTTATGGTAGCAAAGAAAATGCTCTCCTTACAAGCTTTATTTCTAGACATCAATGTTCGGGGCCTAATTGGAATAGACCCAACAACAACAAATATATTCAGTGCTCTTCTAAAGGGGAAAAGAAGCGTGGAGGGCTTTGCCATGTGGTGGAACTAACAAAACATTTCAGTATTTACTGAAGTATTTTAGTAGACGGGCTGGGGCTCAACTTGTATCACGGTGAGACCATCAGTTAGAGAATGATTTCATTGATCTAGCCTACTCTTCAGTCTTTTAAAGTCTCCATTGATTAGGCAACTGAGGTTGTTCTGTGGGAGGCATATCTTGACAGTCAAAGTGAATGCTCTCTTAGAATGTAATTAAAACATACTGCTTGAAGAATGTTTGAATGTCACAGATATTCAGAGACTTCACGAATGTGAAGGATTCGTCACGAATCTGAAGGATTATTATCTCTGATTTACTCTCTCCATACTCATCTGGGTGGAGGAAGGTACTCCTCCAGGTCATGAAGTTTTTTTTTCTTTTAAAATGAATGGGGTCACCTGGAGTCAAATATGTGACCAGTACCCATTGTTGAGAGGTCACCAGGTATCTCACAGGAAGGAATTTGGGGATGCCTAGGAGTCTCTGTAAGGCTCCAGACACTTCGAAAGTGATGGCTTGGTTAAAGGCATGCCCGAACGTGCACTACAGAGATAACCTGAGTTTTCAGGACAGGGCAGAGCTGGGCTCGAGTCCCATTTACTCTATGGAGATCCTCTTTGAGTTTGAATTTCCCCATTCATGAAATGAAGATACAATCATTTAGAATCATCTACTTGACATTGTTATTATAAAGAATTCAAAGAGACCAGGCTTCTAAAAGGTTTAACAGGATATTTGATAAATCCAAGAGGCTGAATAGGTACCTGCTCCTCTCCTGAATGAGAGGTGAGGAGGAGATGGGGGGTGGAGGGGGGAAAATGAGGGTTTTCAAACAATCTGTCTGCTCAAAGGTAGAGTTCCTCCTACTGACTGTTCTGAAATGTAACAGAGAAATGTGCTTAAAAGGTACTCAGGAAGACCTAGAATAGACCAAACGATAGCTCTAAGTGGAAATTTAATGGACTGGAGGTAAGGAGTGCAAACTTCAGAAAGACTGGCAGATCCTAATTCCCTCTCTGGCACGTTCGGGTTAACCACGTGCCTTTGGAGCTGTTTAATCTCTCTACCCTGTTTCCCTGTATGTAAGGTAGTAATAATATTTGTCTCTGCGCGAGTATAACAGAGCTCTGGTTTGCTTGGCCAACCCATTTCTTATATCTTGAGGCTTGATTTCCTCTCTCTCAAGGAGGGGTTCTTGTAGCCATGCTTGAAAGAAACTGCTTAACACAGTGCCCAGGGTGTGATGAAGAATTGGTAATTTTTAAATCCAAAGTAAAGACCACTTCTTGGCATGTACTTCTACAAAATCTCAGTTTATAGTAACTGTAATGTGGACAGTTGGTACCAGCCTAATGGGTAGTGCAGGGGCAATTTCCCCCTGGTTCTGGAGTGATGGCTCAAACCAAGAGAAGTATGATAGCCCTATCTTTATATCCCGTTCATGCCAGAGACATCTCTGAATGAAGTTTATATTAAACAGTTTCCTCTGGAAAAGTCTAGCAATTCTTATGCTAGAAAGTTTAATGTCATGGTCTGAGTATAGATAGATTTAGATCAAGAATTGCTTATTTTTAATAAGTCTGACTGAGAGACAATGAAGGCAAAATACCATTGCTAACCATAGCTCTTTCTCGAGTGCAACTCTAAGTCTGTATCATTGGAATGGCTGTTTCTTTATTCTTTCCTCAACGCGTTCTGCTCATTAAATGCCACAAAACTTACTTGGCAAGGATTAGATCTCATTTTTCTCATTAAAGTAAAACAGACACCATGGTGAGGCAAAAGTAGGGGATTTAAGTTCCTGTGATCCTAAGTCTCCAAAATGAAAGTGGTCTCCCTAATAAACAATAGACAAAGAAATCCTTTCCTATTTTAGTATTAATCTCAACTCTCCATTAATATTTTGAAGACAGAATTTTTACCCATCTATCCTTTTTAATCTTTTACACTATTCATTTCCTTTTCTCTCTCTCATGTCATGGAAATACTATCTCCTTTTTGCTCTTTGCCACATAAACTTGAGGTTCATTTTGCTTTGTTTTTCTTCTGTAATTTTCATCCTAGTTGGATTTTCTCAGGTGAATAACGTGTAGATGATTTTTTTGTGTGCCTGACAGAATATTCCCCTCCACCCCTACATCCCCTTCTCCTAAAACAGAAAGTTTCCTGGTTTAGAATCAGCCAACAGTATGATTTATGCACTTTAGAGATTCCCTCAAGTTTTCACACATGCTGAAAAATTCTGCATTGTTTTGGGGAAAGCAATAGGGATTTAGGACAAAGTACCATTCTTTCAATGCTTTCCACTATGCAGTAGATAAGTAGTCTTTAGGCACAGCATGGCCACCCCTACGAACACTTTCCCTTAATTTACACACATATGAATGTGAATATAGACATATGTGTACATGTATGTGTATGAATATATATGTATATACACGTGTGTATGTAATCTATAACCAGCAAAATATAATCCAGGTTTCTTTTCAAAAGGAGCAACCAGTTCAAATGCACAGCTGGGTATGGCAGAAAACACATAATTAGACAAATTGGATTGAAGAGTTACGTAAGGTCTCAACTGAGCCAGTGAATGAGAAGCTGAATGAAACGTTGTGATTGCTGCTCCGGTGCCTAGAAAGAACAGAATATGTGGATATGTGTGTTTTGGGCAAATAAAAGGCAATTACTGGGAGTTATGGAGTGCAGTTGGCATTCCATGAGAAGTTAGGCTAAAGAACGTTTCACAGCGGGCTGTGCTGGGGAAGAAAATGTTGTCCATGGCTAAAAGGGAGATACTGTCAGAGATGTGCCAACAAGGAAAGATGTGTAATTACCATGTTGGAGTTATATTTTGGGGGGAAAAGAGCAGCAGAAAAATTTGCATGATACATAACTTTTCAATAGGCTTATACAAATTCTCAGAGAATTTGAAGTAAAAGGGGTTACCTTATATATCATTACTTTCCCTCTAAAAGTAGACCTGTCCACCAAGACTGGTATATTTTGAAGAAAATAGCAAGCAAAGTCTATAGTTTCAGAATTTCTTTTTTTTTTACTGAGAATAGTCAAACCAATGACTAAATATTGAAGATAAGCCCCCTCATAGGATTAAGAAGCTGAAACGAAATCACCACTTTTTCTTATTTACAAACATTATTATTTGCAAATTTGTCTCAAGGCAACTGAATGAAAAGTAGATTTTCTTCTCTCTCAACAATTTCCCAGAAATAAATGGAACAAAAAAGCAATTGCCTAAAAGAGTACTATGTTCTTAAAGAAAACATCCTGGATTAATTGACAAAAGTACCTATTAGTCCCCATGACACCATGTGGGACTTGTCTCTCAGTGTGCAAGTTAAATATATATATCCACAAAATCCTTGCCAATAATAATAATAACTTCTTGTCTGTTGACGCTGTCTAACCATTAAAATCTCTCAGAGAAATCTCATGTTTGGTTTGATAAACCTTACAAAAAAAGTTTGAACATTTCTAACTTACAAAACACACGCTAGAGATGGTAGCAAGTACAAAGATGAATAGTTCGCCACTTCAAATTTATAACCTCATGAGAGAGACAGAAATATATACAAATAGTATAGGGAAATAAACGTGGTTGTTGTTGGCAACTCTGCTATCTATTTGGTAGTTGTGTATCTGGATTTTTCTTTTACTTTGATGTTAAAATTATTTCAAAAAGTATATATTTTTCTTTTGTAACCATTTAAAGTATATCGTGCTTGAGTTATTTAAAAGGAAAATTCTTTTATGTCATAAGTATGTCTGTGCAAACATTATGATGCTAACTATACTATGTACTACTTTATAATAAAGTAGTATCAGTTCAGTTCAGTTGCTCAGTCGTGTCTGACTCTTTGTGACCCCATGAATTGCAGCACGCCAGGCCTCCCTGTCTATCACCAACTCCCAGAGTTCACTCAGACTCATGTCCATCGAGTCATTGATGCTATCCAGCCATCTCATCCTCTGTCGTCCCCTTCTCCTCCTGCCCTCAATCCCTCCCAGCATCAGAGTCTTTTCCAATGAGTCAACTCTTCGCATGAGGTGGCCAAAGTACTGGAGTTTCAGCTTCAGCATCATTCCTTCCAAAGAACACCCAGAGCTGATCTCCTTCAGAATGGACTGGTTGGATGTCCTTGCAGTCCAAGGGACTCTCAAGAGTCTTCTCCAACACCACAGTTCAAAAGCATCAGTTCTTTGGTGCTCAGCTTTCTTCACAGTCCAACTCTCACATCCATACATGACTACTGGAAAAACCATAGCCTTGACTAGACGGACCTTTATTGGCAAAGTAATGTCTCTGCTTTTGAATATGCTATCTAGGTTGGTCAGAACTTTCCTTCCAAGGAGGAAGCGTCTTTTAATTTCATGGCTGCAGTCACCATCTACTAAACTTATGATCAAATAGGTCTGTTTCTTGCATCATTATGGGCACAATAGTTGGCAAAAGTCTTGATTAGAAGTCAAATAGAGGCTTTTAATGGCAAATAAGAAAAGAATCAATGCAATCTGATGTGGACTAATAGTTACCAAATAGATTCTCATGTTTGAAAAACCCTTAAATTACTCTCAACAGCTGTACATTATTATAAAACTTTGAATGTTTTAGATGGATAAGACATTTGTGTTTATTTATTTATGAGGAGGTTTTGGAAGCCGTTCAGTTTGGTTGGGGTGTAGTGACTGAGATAATCTAAGGAAATGAAGGCTGGTGGGAGAATTACAAACATGATTATAACGTGGCTAGCTTCTGCTTCTCAATCTAAAACTCTTTGAGAGATAAAAGGTCATCTCACACATTCTAAAAATTTTCAAAAATGTCAAAGAGCACAGGTGAGTTCAGTATGACTTTCCCTAGGTTAAACGAAAGGTCTTGATCCACAAGCCAGTATCCTCACATACCCCTGACACAGATAAGTATATTTGCTGTTGTTCAATGAATGAACATTGAATTAAGGTACTTTTTGCACTTATCTAGGCCAACAACCATCAAGTCTTCCTTCCCTCCAATGGCAGACCACAGAGAAATGTCTTATATGAAATACATTCACTTGGTCTGACCAAATAGATAATTTTGCAATATTATATCTTAACTCAGTATTCACTGAGACAAACACAACTAAGGAGAATAAAAAGAAATAATCACTTGGAATAAACAATTTATACTTAAAAATCATAACTCATTCTTCAGTGTATTCTCACCTTTAGTTCCTACCAAAATGAGTAATGTTAAAAATAGGCAAATACTTTACATTGTGTTAGAACCAAAGAGTTGTTAGTTTAGAACTGGGAAAACTTTCTGTCAAACTTGAGTATTTATAGACAGAATTTCTGGTGTGCAAAACCAAATGCAATGTTGATCTTGCCAGGGAGACTAAGAATCAGAACAAAAACACATACAAATAAGAAAGTAAGAGGCTTACTGTATCACGTTGCCTGTTATCTTTCCCTGATATTATCAAGAAGTAGTTCCATGTCAGTAGTAACAACAAAACCAGTGGTATCATGTAGAGCTCAAAGTTCCAGACGACAAAGAGAAAGAGCTGGAGGAGAGAGAAGGGCAAAGAAAAGGATGAGTCAACTTTGAATTTCATTAAATGGACTCTCTTATCCATATTGCATTTCCAAAACAAAAACACACAACTAAATTTGCAGAACAGAAAGATTTACTTATCTTGAAAACAATAGGACAATAGTTGTCCTTTTTTCTAAAAGGACAACTGACCCCTGGAAAATCATGAAGATTTTCACTTTGTTGAATTTCTCTGAAGGAAAATTGATATTATCACATTGTCAGTGGGGTAGTTTTAATTTTTCTCCTCCAGTGAAATTATTGTTAGACTGGATGAAATCAAGTTTGAAAAAAAAAGTCAGCAAAATGAGCTTCACTACATTGTCAGAAATAAACGGTAAATCTGCCTTAATGATAAAGGATGAATCACCATTTAATATCAGGGGTTTTAAAAAAAAATTTCACTTGGATAATACAACGTAACAAGCATAATAGGCAGATGAAAATACCACATCTACACCAAGAGAGTCCTCAAGATTTCACATGATGAATAAAAGCACTGCTCCCAACAAGTGTAAAAACATTCAGCCTTACCATAGAAATCAAACAGCTATTTTAAAAACAGAGTAATTTTGTCAAAGGGAAATTTTAAATGTCTACTTTAATTATCTTTTAAAACTACCTACTTGTCTAAGTATGTAAATGGTTTTTTAAACTGTAAGAAGGATGCAAGATTAGAGACTCACCTGGGCTGGCAGAAGAAACCATTTTAAGAGCATTTGTGTGGTGAAATAACCAGCAATGGATATAAAGTGTGACTCACTCTCACTCCTCACCAGACTTATAACCCTGCACAGACCATCTAAATTCTCTGGGTCTGTGGCCCCTGCTGCCAAATTAAGGTAGTTTAAGTCAGAAGGTAGTTGAGAGCTAGATTCCACCCCTAAAGGTAACTAGTCCTCTAACCACTGGCATGGTACATCTCTTCCCTTTAGTTTCTTCTGTAAAATGGGAATCCTGAGTGTCCCCCTGAGAGGTTGTGAGAATTAACAGTTGAAATGTGTTCAAGGTTTAACACACTGGATACTCAGTAAGTGCTCAAAAAAATGACTGTGTAGATGATATCAATATTTTACAAAACTGATGAAATTAACTATTTATCAACTGAGGCCCTTAGGAAATACATATTCTAATAGTGAAAGCTAGAAAGTATCTGTCTGCTAAGATTTAGCTGAACCAGAGCATAACTGGGAATTTGAGCCGGCTGGTGGGGCTCATGCTGATATCTTGCATTTGACAGATCAGAAGAGCAAGGAGCAGTGCCCTAAGAACCTTCACATCAAGTACAGCAGCATAGGCTATTCACAGCTTTCTTAACAAACCTCAGAGAAGCCCACAGCCTATTCAAACTGCAGAGAAAAGAAACCTGTATAGAGTGGTGGAGGGACCCCTGGTCCATGGGCCAGAAGACAGGTTCTGGGCCTTAGAAAGTCACCCTGCTCAGTGTGTTCAGTTCTCAACAGAGCTCTGCAGACCTGATCACCACTAACATCCCTTCTTTAATATTTTAAATAACATTACTGTACCATCAGGGTTGTTTTTTTTTTTTTAATGTGACATTAAACTTTGAAGACTGTATATTTTACTGGATTCTTTTATATTCATAACCCACACGGACACCAAAAAGCATAAATAATGGTTTAGTAACCCAAGAAATGAATTTTGGACAGAATTACATGGTAACTATAGATTCAAGTTCCTGAATAAGAAAAATCTCAAATATGTTAATGCATGAAACATGAGCCATATCTTCTCTTTCATCAGGGAAGTATAAAGATTTCCAGAAAAGGAAAATATTTCCATTTAATTTTTGAAATATATGTAATATATTTAAAGATGATACAAATTATAACTGATGGCTATGATTATTCTATTAAAATGTATCTTAAAAATGTATTTTATTCAGGAAGTGATTTAAGGCAAATTTGACAGACATCAACACATATAAAAGAGAGAGTTATTTTTGGCTAGGATTCGTATTAATTCTTTGCATATTTATTAGTAAAATTTAGACAATCACTAAAATATAAGCTCTTTAAAGACAGGGACTTTTCCTTTTAGCTCACATTCTATCCCCAGAGCCTAGAATGGTGCTTTCCATTTATTTGTATCTTCAGTTTCTTTCATCAGTATCTTGTAGTTTTTAGTGATAGGTATTTCACCTTAATTAAATTTATTACTAAGTATTTTATTCTTTTGACGCAGCTGCAGTGGGATTGTTTTCTTAATTTCTGTCTCTGATAGTACATAGTGCATTGAACTGCAATACATTTTTATATGTTGACTTTGTGTCATGCAATTTTACTGAATTCATTTATTTTAACAATTTTTTTGAGGACTCTTTAGAGGTTTTCTATATATAAAACCATGTCATCCACAAATAGTGACAGTTTTACTTATGTCTTCCAATAGGGATGACTTTTCTTTTTCTTGCTTAATTACTCTTGGTAGGACTTACAACACTTTGTAGAATAAACCCAGCAAAGTGGGCATCCTAGTCTTGTTCCTGATCTTAGAGGAAAAAGATTTCAGCTTTTCACTATTGAGTATGTCAGCTGTGGGCTTAGCATGTATGGCCTTTATTATGCTGAGGTATGTTGCATCTACACTCACTTTGTTGAGAGTTCTTTTTATCATATATGGATACTGAATTTTGTCAGATGCTTTTTTTTGCACCTATTGAGATGATCATATGCATTTTGGCCTTTATTTTATTAACGTTTTATATCCTGTTGGTTGATGATTTATGGATACCGAAGCAGCCTTGCACCCCTTGAATAAATCCCACTTAATCATAGTACGTGACCTTTTTAATGTATTGCTGGATTCAGTTTGCTAATATTTTGTTGAGAATTTTTGCATCTGTGTTCATCAAGGAAACTGGCGTGTAATTTTCTCTTCTTTTGGGAAAGGAAAGTTCCTTCAATAAATGTTGTTGGGAAAGCTGAACAGCCACAGGCAAAAGAATAAAACCAGACTATCTTACACCATTGCAAAAATCAACTCAAAACAAATTAAAAACTTGAATGTCAAGATCTATAACCGTAAAACTCCTAGAAGAAAACATAGGCAGTAAGCTCCTTGACACTGATCTTCAGTATGATTTTTTGGATCTGACTTCTAAAACAAAGGCAACAAAAGCAAAAATAAACAGGTAGGACTACATCAAACTAAGAAGCCCAGCAAAGGAAACAATAAATCGTCAACAAAATGAAAAGCCAATCGACTGACTGGCAGAAAATATTTGTAAATTATTAATATACATTTGATAAGGGGTTAATGTTCAAAAATTCATATAACTCAATAGCCAAAACCAAGCAAACTGATTAAAAAATGGGCAGAGGATCTGAATGGACATTTTTCCAAAGGAGACAATACAGAGGGTCAACAGGCACACGAAAAGATGCTAATCATCAGGGAAATGCACATCAAACCCATACCGAGATATCACCTCACGTCTGTTAGAATGGCTATTATAAAAAATGCAAGAAATAGAAAGTGTTGGTAAGAATATGAAGAAAAGGGATCCCCTATGCTCTATTAGTGGGAATGCAAACGGGTACAGCCACTGGGGAAAACAGTATGGAAGTTCCTCAAAAAATTAAAACACACCTACCATATGATCTAGTAATTCACTTCTGGGTATTTATGTGAAGAAAAGGAAAATACTAACTCAGGAAGATATATGCACCCTCATGTTTATTGCAGCATTATTCACAACAGGCAAGACATGGAAATAACCTAAGTGTTCATCAATGGATGAATGGATACAGACGTTATGTATACAATAGAATACTCTTCGACCATTCAAAGAATGGAATCCTGCCATTTGCAACAACCAAGATGGACCCAGAGGGTGTTATGCTAAATGAATCATGTTAGTGAAATGAGACAGATAGAGAAAGACAAACACCCTATGATCTCACATTTATGTGGCATCTAAAGACAAAACAAACAGATAAAAAAAAACAGGGACTTTGCTGGCAGTTCAGTGGTTAAGAGTCCATGCTTTTACTGCAGGAAGCACAGGTCCAACCTCTGGTTGAAATACTAAAATTCTACATGCCCTATGGTGCAGCCAAAAATAAAAATAAAAATAAAAAAATCAGGGGGGAAACAAAGAAACTAGATGAACAAAAAAGTAACAAAAAATACCCAGATCAGTAGTTGCCAAAAGTGAGGGAGCTGGGTGAAATGGGTTAAGGATGTCAGAAGGTACAAAATTCCAGTTATAAAATGACAAGCCATGGGAATATTGTGGACAGCATGGTGACTACAGTCAATAATACTGTAGTGCATATTTGAAAGTCACTAAAAGAATAAATCTTATAAGTCCTCATCATAAAAAACAAACAAACTTATAACTATGTATGGTGAAGGATGGTAACTAGATTTACTGTGGGAATCATTTCACAATATATACAAATATTGAATCATTATGTCAAACCCTTGACAATAATATAACATTATAGGTCAATCAAACATCAATATAAAAAAAGAGCATGAACACAGATTAACAATAAAAGGTATTTATTGAACATCTATGTGCTATATAATACTAGGTGTTCAAAATTAGGATAAGACACAGTCTCTGGATTCATATTGCTAAGAATCAGTAAGAAAAAAGCAATTATTCTCTATAGTACTAGTGATGATACTAATTCTTGTTAATGGTGATGATCCTCTAAGAAAGAGAACCCTCAAAGCAAGAAAGGGCCTTTTAGCTTATTCTCTCCACACTGAAGCTATTTTATTTTTTTCTCCATGGAGCCCACCTGCACTAAGATGGGATCCTTTCCTTTTTCCTATAAAAAACCCAAACACTCCTGGATGGGTCTTCAATGTCTCATGAGGGCAGCAGAAAAAGAAAGCAGCTCAGCAAAACATGGAGGTTAGGACAATGCAGGATCTGTCCTTGGTCCTGACCACACTTTTTCATAGGTTTGGGTAAAAAAAGAGGGAGAGAGAGATAATGTACTAAAATGAGACCAAAAAAAAAAAAAAATTCACTGACACATCCACAGAGCATAAATATAAACCATAAAATGCCTAGGATTTTCCTAACCCATGTATCCAGAAACCCTTTATGCCTGCATGGGACATGGAAAGAGGATCTGATGGTTATAGAATTTCTCCAGGTTAAACTAGGGCTTCCCTGATAGCTCAGTTGGTAAAGAGTCCACCTGCAATGCAGGGAACCCTGGCTCAATCCCTGGGTTGGGAAGATCCCAAGAAGGGAACGGCTACCCACTCCAGTATTCTGGCCTGGAGAATTCCATGGGCCGTATAGTCCATGGGGTCACAAAGAGTTGGACAGGACTGAGCAACTTTCACTTCCCAGGTTAAACTAGGCAATAAGGACTTCTACACATTTGTGCAGTGTTTAATTTCCCTTGATTTCATCACTGTGTATAACATCTTTTCTTTATTTTTCCTCTCTTTGTCACAGTCTCCTTGACTTTTCCCCCTCTCTCCTCCCAACACTTTTAATAAGGAAACTTGGGCTATCTATATAGAACTTTCATAAAATCCATGACTCCATTTAAAATAAAACATTTCAGTCCTACATTTGTTTGCCTTGTTCATTAGAAACGAAAACTGCTCTAAGAACTTGCTGGTTTTCTTTCTCAAGTCACTAGATGGCTGTGATTTACAATTAAAATTCTATATTACAAAATCTCCATGGGACATTAGTCAAATGGTACTAAGTACATACAACCTTTTTCATTAGAAAAAGGATATTGTGAGTTTTACACATTATTTTGGACAGTAGAAGCTCTTTGTTAATCTTCCTTGGACTGTTAGCCATGACCGTGGGAATCCCTCAAAAAACTGCTGCACTGTGGTGCCCGAGAAAGAGCACAGGTGTGTGAACTAGGCCCACGTTTGTATCCAAGTTCACTAGTCCTTAACTAAGTGACTTTAGGTTAGTTACTAGAATATTCCTAGTTTTATCTTCTGAAAAATGGAAACTACACTATTTACAGATTTGAGATGGAATTAGCCTAGTGCTTAGACCTACAAGATGCCCAATAAGCATTAGTTATTATTACAAGCAGGGATATATTTGGCTCATACTACATGTAACATTTTTGATGCTCTTGTAGCTCATCACTGTTCCTATACCACTTTAGCATCCATAGAATGGATTCAAGCAAAAGAGCTATGTTTAGAAAGCTAAGTCATCCAGCATAGAAGAGATGATGAAGTGAGTGCCATTTTCAGTATTTTTATATTTAACTTATAGTGATTAGATGCAGTAATGACCCAAATTTGTTCAAGTCTCCCTGTATTCAGACCTTTTGAAATACTCTCCCACGATGACACTGAGCTTAGACATAGGACTTGTTTTGGCCAAGGGAAGAGTTGCAGAAATGCTGAACAAATGCTTGAAAAGTACTTGCTCCCTGGGTCTCCCCTTCTGCTGTCTTCAAACCCTGAGCCACCATGTCAAGAAGCATAGGCTAGTCTGCTGAATGAGAGACATGTGACGCAGTTGTCTCCATTGCCCCAGGATCCAGAAGTATCCAGAGGCAGAGCTGCCTGACTGATCAGAAGCTGACCACAGACACATAACTGAGCCTGGAGGAGAACAAAATAAATATTCAGCTGAACCTGATCCGGCTTGTTCATCTACAGAATCATCACTAAACGAATGGCCGTTCCTTCACACCACCAATGGAGTGGTTATACAGCAAATGTCAGCTGACGTATATTCTCTCCATGGAGATAATGTGATATAATAAAACATGGTCTGAACCAGGAGCCTGGAGAAGTGGTTTTAGATCTAGTTCTGCTATTTGATCATCATAAGACCTTGGGCAGGTCAGTTTTTCTTTTATTTTAGTCTGTCATCTATAAAATGAAGATGGTAATACCTACTTCACAAGTTGCCTGTGGGCAACAAGTGATGTAATACATGTAAAAATGCTTATTACAAAGTAGTGTATTAATATATGTACTATCAATTTATGCTTTCCATATTTAAAATTATTTCTGAAAAATTAAAGAGACTTTATAAAATAATACTCCAAGATAAGTCAAGATGATAATTGTTCTCTGAGCAGTTATAGAAGATGGGTGGTGTTTCTAAGAGGGATTTCTGTGTGGTCTGGAAAGGAAGAGTTTGCTGGAAGGAAGTCATAAGTATTAAACTTAAGAAGGGTTGCAATGAATTTTTTTTTTTTTAACTAGTAATCAGAGCAAGAAAAATCTAGATTTTTATGGAGACTCAGTAGTGCTGGTAAATGACATTAGCACACATTATAGATTTTGTGAAGTCTTGAACTGAAAAAATTAAGTTTTAAAATGTTAACAATTTTTTAACAACCTCATGCCCTTAGATATAAAAGTATCTTGTTCTGAACAATCAATTTTATGAATGTGAATTCCTGTCCACAACTTTTTAGCTTTTAAATCCAGATACCTTTTAGCTAAATCAGTGTTATCTTGCCTATGATTTTAATCACTAACATCACAAAACACAATCCTTCAATATCTCTTTGGGCCATTTCACTTTCACTTTAAGAGCAACCTACATTTTAATCATAAGTATTCCGAATGGTTCTTTTGAAAATCTGAAAGGTAAATGACATAATTTATCCTAACAAGTATCATATCACACTGCATAAAGTGAACTTTAGAGGGCAAGTCCCGCATGACAGGCCTGGAAGGCTGAGACTATTTTCATTTTACAAAGGAGAAAACTGAGGACAAGAAGGTTGAGACTTGTCCAAGGACATCCTCCACTGAGTGGCAGCGTCGGCTGACTCCCAATCCAGTGTGATTTTCTCACAATGCTCCACCGCCTCTAAGGTAAAGGATCTCACAGTGAATGTCGATGCTACGAAGGTACCAATTATTTAGGGACTGATTATTCAATCTGTAGACTTTATTTCTCCTGCTTCCTCTTGCTCTGGGATAACCACTTTCGCAATAGTGCAAAGAAATGGAATACCACTTTTAGGTGCTCTGGTAACAGTTTGGCATGGCAAAGAGGTCAAATACTAATGGTCAGAATGAGTTTTGTGGAGCCGATTTTATTATTCCTTATCGTCACTGTCTGAATAATCAAAGTCAGCTATTCAGAAGGTTCTTATTAAATGGGGTTTTCTTCTGTCCAAAATGTTTAGAAGAGGTTAGCAAGGTGGCTGTAAAGGCAAAGACTGGAAAATGAATGAGCCAATTACATTTTACAGACCAAAAAAAAAAAAAAAAGCCTTACTTTTTCACATAAAGATTAAACAAATAAAAAGACCCTTTCTACTCAGAAGCTAATGAAGGTGGACCAGGGCTTTTCACTTACATTTAAATAAGGCAAATTATATGAAGTAGAGTGTATGATTCAAAATATTCAGCTTTTACAGCAACACCATTTCTTAGGAGCCACAAGATGTCTGATTTCTCTTTGAGCCTGGGGTTTTAAGAGTCCCTGGCAGGACTGGGCCATCCACCTCGTCCCATCCATTGATGCTCGCATTGAAGTGCAGTGGAAGATGCCTGCATTCAAGGACCATTCACTGCAGCACAGGAGAGGATCTCTGGGGGAGCGCGCTTCAAAAAAAAATCATTTAAGTTGGAATATTGAATATCCTATTCTTCTGCAAACTACAGTATATTTTAAAAAAGAAATCTCATCCAAAATGATTAACACTTCCTACTGTTCAGGAAAAAAAGCCTGCCCTTTCAGACTAACAGCTGTGAGTCATTAGTTCTCCAGTGATGAGATGTGTTTGATGAGTATTTTTCTTTCTAATTAAGAGATGAGATTCTCTATTTGACTGTCTCTTCAGAAAGAAGTGAAGAGAAAATGCTCTGTCTACATGGAAAGGCCATCTCCTACAAAACAATTAATTATTTCACGGCCCTTTTAGAAAATCCTTTTCCTCCTTAATTTCAATTCATTTTTTTTTCTTAAACTTAACACATTTGCGACCCTCACAGTATTAACCCATTTCCACCCAACCTGCACCATCTCATGTTTTCCTGTTTCATCGTGCAAAAATGTCTATTTCAGATGAAACAGAATAAGGAAATGTATCAAAAGTACACACATGCTTATGCTGACAGCATTTGGTGTGAGAATATTTGCTGATGTGAGAGGCCTCAGATTAGAAAGGTAATAAATGTAGAAGCTTTGCCTTTTGAAGAATTAGGCAATGCTTTAAACAAACAAAAATTGTAAGGGGCCTACCCACATATAAAAACTGATTTTGATGATTAATCCTTATAAGGAAACTATTTTACCTCTACCATGAAGACTGTCTTTAAAGAGAAAAACTAGTAGATATAAAGTGGAACGAAAAATATTTGTCTTTTCTTTTTTTGAAAAAGCCATCAGCAAGGTTATAAAATTCCTGAATTAAAAATATGATCTGTTTTTAAAAATTAAAAACTGTTCCTAAGAACAGTAGGGACCAAATGAAAGCACTATTTGCCAATCAGTCCCATCAGTTGCCTCCTTTAAATCCTTTTTGGCACAAAGAAAGAAAGAAAGGGGAGGAAGGGGAGAGGTTGCCACCTCTCCCACCAAGGCACATCTAGAAAAATGTGGGGGTATTTTTATTTATCACAATGACTTGGGTGATAATAAAGGTAACACCAACATTTGTTGGGTGGGACATAGGTGTGAAATATGTGGGAAGCTCCCCCCAATAAAAATTCCTGTCTCCAGTGCTAACAATACTCCTCTTTGAGAAACATCACCAGTTCTCACATAGACACCAGGCTATTTCACAACTAACTTAGAAAAAAAGAACCAGGTATGTACATATGCACTCAAAGGTGCACGTGAGAAGGCTAGGTGTATCTCCTAGATGATGGCATGAGGGTAGCAGAGAAAACGAAACGTGCTCATTCAGATGGATTTGCACTAGACTGTTTCTCTCCATCATTATTATTCACTACTTCTTTAAAAAAAATTGTCTAAAGAAGAACCGGGCGGGGGGAACCACTCTGCCCACTTACTCTCCCCAGGATTAAATTAGGCTCTACACAGCATCAGGGACTTTGGAACTTCATCTTCTGGGAAAGGGGTGGTCTTGCCTTGATTTCAACAGCCAGATGGTATCACCACTTGTTCTCAGGTCTTTATTTCTGGTTGATCGCACTAAAACTTCTGGTACCACCTCCATCAACAGAGGAGAGAAGATAGGCAATTGTGAACCTGATTAATTCCCAGCCTCACAATAGCCTTTTGAAGGTAGTTTCGAAGTAGGACACATTGCTCTCTTGAAGAGAAGCTCTGCTTTACTTGGACAACTTTTGAAAATAAGCTGGTGACAACCTTAAACCCAGTGGACCTTGTTTCGCTGTTTCCTACGGTTCTTGCCACACTGACCCAGGGAACCTGATCGGCATATACATGCTAAGCACATACATGCTTATACCCAGTGGTTTTTCTCCCCCCTCCAATCAGAATGAGAACCAAGATGATTGCCTCTACTGCTTTCTTTTTGAATAGTTACAACCAGATACCAAACTGACAAGGCCTGTTGTGTATGTGCTGGGGCGGGGTAGGGTGGAGAGTGGTTATGTGTTTAAAGGAAAAAAGTCAAAGTGTACTCTCTATCAAATGATCACTTATATTGATTAGGCAAAATATGTGAAGAGAACCATCTGTTTCTGTTGTTCTGGTGACAGAATGAGATATATGGTCAGGAGTAAAAAAAATTATCTATTGGTTGATTTATTGGCAAAGCTTTGAATTGAATCTACATACAATGTGCCTGCATGCACACTCAGTTGCGTCCAACTCTTTGTGACCCCAAGGACTGTTGCCCGCCAGGCAAGAATACTAGAGTGGGTTGCCATTCCTCCAGGGAATCTTCCCTACCCAAGGATCAAACCCACATCTCTTGCATCTCCTGTACTCGCAGCTGAATTCTTTACCACTGAGCCACTGGTGAAACCTGCAACTTACTTCATTTGTTTACTGATGGTGTTAAAAAATCATTGTTTGTTCAGATTTACTTAGATCACTTAAAAATACATATCAGAAAGTTCCAGTTCTTCACTGTGTGAAACTGTACACAGGGTTTTGGAAGTTGCTGCCTGAAACTTTAAAGTCTACCACCTTAGTACATCCGGGCCTTTTTGAAAATCATAGCTTGGCTTCATCTATTAAAGAAACAAGCGTGACAACAAGCTAGGACTCATCTGAAGCTGTCTTACTTATGACTCACAGAAATACCTACTGAAGAATCTCTGCAACAAAATGGACCAAAACAAGCTCAAAGATGGTGCTATCAACTAATCACAGCAGAATGCACCATACTCGCCTTGATGGAGATATTACATCAATAGAATCTGCCAGCCAAAAGACTTGGGAAGTATTTATTTATTTAGATTTTTTTTCTTTTTCAGTTTACAAGTTGTACCACTACTTCATGTCATTTTTTTTCTTTATCAAAGTCAGAGATGAAAGGCTCTGGCTTTGCTTTGAGAACACTGACAACTCCAAAATGTAAAGCCCAGAGTGTGTCCAACTAGAGCATCGCATCAACCACACATGAATAACTGATAAGCAATCCCAGCAATGTTGTGAGTTTCATGTTGGTAAAAGTTTGGATGTAGAAGGAAAGTGACAAATGCTTACACATGCCTGGAGAGTGTTGATTCTCCGAGATGCCTTTCATTGGAAATTAGTATTTTACCTAGTAGGTATAACACTTGCCACAGAACCAAGCACAGTTATGTTTTTGAGTTTAATAGCTTCATCATTCATAGAAGTTCTGCTTATTCAAAAACAGGTTGCATGTAAAGTTGTCCTTGCAGATTACTTGTCAACACATATTTATCATTATAAATGACCAAATACGAACCATAAAGAGGAACTGATGAACTGGTATTATTTGGTCCATGAGGAGGTTGCTGTTCTCAAGTGACAATTGCTCTTAAAAAATACTTAAGGTACGTCAAAAAAAACATAGAATAAATAAGGTTATTAAGCTCACTGAAGCTTGTCTTTTCCTAGAATCCCATTTCTCCAGAATCCAACAGGTTTTGAAGGGACTCATGGAATTTTCCAGGCAAGAATACTGGAATGGGTTGCCATTTCCTTCTCCAGGGGATATTCCTGACCCAGCGATTGAACCCAGATCTCCAGCACTGCAGGTGGATTCTTTACCATCTGAGCCACTAAGGAAGCCCTATTAAGACTATCTTACTAATGTAGGTAAAGAACACTTCATGCTTGAATTACTTTCTAATTAAAAAAGGGGGTGATTTAAATGTTGTTTCTCAATTCGTTTCTGTTTTCCTTTTACTTGTTTCTAGTGCCAATGAAAAAGTCCTATTTTTCTATGATATGCAAGTCATTATAGAATGTTCTAATAGCCCTTCCTGTCTTTTAACTTCTTACACTATTAGTTAATAAAACTATTGGGTTAAATGTGATAGTTAGGGATATTGTCATACAAATGTGTCATTTTAATGTATTTTCTAGGGCTTTGGAAATGTTGTAAATGTTAAAGCATATTAGAGATAGTTATCTTTTCAAGTTTTGAAGAAGTTACTCTATTTTCATTACTATTTTTGAAGCAGGTTCTTGATCAGCTTCCCTCTTTGTGTGTGTAAATGCTGCATGTAGAGAGACAAATCTGATACAATGTTTGCTGATGTACCAAATGTAAATTTTTCCCTAAGCTTGAAATCTGGCTTTCAAGCTCTCTCCATCATGAACAGGTACAATATTTAGGGCAACAGCTGGCACTTCAGTTGCTCATGGGGGGAAAACTCCCTCTGTTCCATAAGACATGCCAGAAAATAAGTATACCCAGCAGCTATCTAACAAGCCAAACACGTTAGTGAAGTCTGCAATACCAGTTACTTTAAAAATTAGTTCCGTGGTCTGCATACTCCACCTATCTCACGGAAGAGAAACAGAAACGCCGAGGAAAAAGAGCAGATGATCAATCATGGGTAACTGCTTTTTCATCTAGTAGCTGATCTGCAGAGGGTTGTTCTCTGCCAAGTTTGGGGATGTTTGGTACCATTCTGATTTTTTTCCCACTCAAATCATCTCCCTCACACTAATCCAACTTGCCATGATTATCTGTCCTGGGCTACTGATTTCTGATCTTTCTTTTTAATCCCTCATGACATAACCTCGCTGTAACTGCAGCTTATTTTTTATCCAGATTTAATATCTTCATTTCCATCTTAAAATCACAGAGCCAAAGTCAGAAAGCGTGTTTTTAAATGTTCACCCTCATAAATAGATTTAAGACCTAATAATATCATATATTTCAGCAATCTTACCAGTTTCTGAAACTTCATCTCCCATTCTGTCTTATAATTTTCTAATTTTCTCCTTCACTGGTCTCTCCCCCCTCTCCGATCCCTCTGTTCTGGAAAAACTTCAAGAGTTATGTTTAGCAGCTCTAGCTATGTCTGAACATTTCTGTTTGCAATTCAAATAATCATCTCAGGCTGATTTTAACAGCCTCCTTTACTCCACTCCATCTTTTACCCTTGCTGTGTAATGTTTACTAATGAATGTCTTTCTCCCATTTCTTAACAGATCTAAGTGGTCTAGTTACCACACGGGAAGCCTAGAGGTTTGAACACTAAGTATACATTTCTCTTGGCTATTTTCCACACCCCTAAACATTCTCTTCAATTGCAATAGGGCTTGTGTTTCAATGGTAACAGAAGTTATCAGAGAACACTAGTTTAGACAGCAAGCAAGCCGCACTCCAACTGTTCAAACAGCCTGACTTTTACAGTAAAAGGAAAGGCCCTGGGCCAAGACCACTGAGATGAGCAGGTATTTTTAGTTCACTTGTAGGCCAGCTCTAATGTAATTCTGAAATGTTTTCTTCAAACCAAACCCAACTTTTTCAGGGCTGTCCAAATCTGTTTTCTTTTATAGCAAGTACAAATTCTTGGAGCAAGGGAAGCATGAGTATCATTTGCAATGCTGCTGCATGTCTGTGGTGTTGATGCTCGATGGCTCAAATTAGTCCGCAAAACAGATGAGCGCATTGTAATTAGCTCTTGTCAAACTGTTAGAAATACAAAAACCATTTCCACTGTAATAAAAATTATGAAAAAGAAAAATCTCTCTTATCATTTGCAGCCAAAATAGTTCCTGAAATGTCTGGTAGTTTAGGATTCCAGAGTTCTAAAAGAAGGCCATTTCATTTTCAGAAAAGCTTTCATTTCATTGACATGGGGAGACTCAGATGTATCATCTTTCAGACATGTCTGTTGTTATATTTGATGGGGTTTTCAACCTCATTTCTAAAAATGACCTGTCATGAGTGGACACATTTTGTTGGGCCACAAAGCACTAACACACGATTCTCAACAAGCAGAAACTTTTGTATTTTTTTAATCAAGATTTTTTGAACTTTTTCTATCAGTGTGCTATCATCAGTTTTATCAAATAACTAAATACTGCTTTTTGTTTAAACAAAGGAGGACATTCAGAGGTCATAACTATAGGTTCAGATGGGACAGCTTTGAGGTTAAACTCTCATGCGATGATCATTAGTTTATTTTTTTTATATGTTTCTTGCTGACAAATTACTGGAATATTCATTGATAGGACAGTAACATAAAAGACTATTTTACTTAACTTTTAAGTTATTCACAAGCTTCAGGAAGGTCCTGAAACTATAACGCCCTCTCAAAGAAAAATATGAGCTATTAACAGGTGGATGTTTCAGAAAGTAAACTTAAAAACTAAAGCAAAAGGTAGTATAGTTTGAGATTAGGTCAGACAAATTAAAACAAAACAAAACAAAACAAAACAAAACTGTACCCTTCTACTCACCTTCAGAACTTTCCCAAAGATATCTTCAGGTATACTTGTGGGAATGAGCAGGGTGATAATTAATTAATTTCATCTATCTTTAAAAGTAATAAAATGACTATGTCCAAAAGTTAGCAAAAAATTGATCATAATGCTAAAACCGTAAAACATCTAGAAGAGGGGCTTCCCTGGAGGCTCAGTGGTAAAGAATCTACCTGTCAGTGCAGGAGACACAGGTTCGATCCCTGGTCCAGGAAGATCCCATGTGCTGTAGAGCAACTAAACCTGGGCACCACAACTTCTGGGCTCTAGAGCTTGGGAAGGGCAACTACTGAGCTCTTGTGCCACAGCTCCTTGAGCCAAGGTGCTTAGAGGCCCAGACTTCCTAACAAGAGAAGCCACCACCATGGGAAGCCTGGGCAATGCAACTGGAGAACAGCCCCTGCCTGCAGAGTGACAAAGACCCAGCACAGCCAAAAACACACACTAGACATAATTTTTTTTAAAAAAAAGAAAGAGGAACCTTAAAAAAAATCTAGAAGAAAATATAGGAGAAGAGAGTTGGGCTGAGTGAGGAACTCATATGTATAACACTAAAAGACAAGACCTAAATATATATTTAAAAATTAGATTCATGAAAATTGAAAACTTTGGTGCTTCAAAAGACACTATGAAGAAACTAAAAAGACTAACCACAGATTTGGAGAAAAAACTGCAAAATTTTATCTGATAAAAGATTTGTATCCAGAGTATATAAAGACATTTAAGGCTAAATTAAAAAAAAAAACAATTAAAAAATAGACAAAAGATTCGAGTAGACATTTCACCAGGGCAAACACACGCATGTCTAATAAGCCTATGAAGTTCAATACTGTCAGTCACTAGGGAAATGTAAATTAAACCATAAGGAGATACTGCTTCACACCCACTAGAATGGCTGTAATCAAGGCAGAAAGTAGTAAATTGTGAAGATACAGAGGAACTGGAACGCTCACACATTGCTGGTGAGGATGTAAAATGGTACAGTCACTTTGGAAAACAGTTTGGTAGTTTCAAGGGTAAATGCACATAAACTTAAACATACAAACCAACAATTCCACTCCTAATTATTTACCTAATAGAAATGAAAGCATGGGCCCACGTAAACTCTTATAAATGAATGCTCATCTACAGCAGCATTATTCATGCTACCCCCAACTGCAAACGACCCAGCTGTTTGTCAATGGGTGAACGGATAATCAAAATGTACTATATCCATACAATGGTATACTACATCAATAAAAAGAAGGTACTCCTGACACATTCTGTCGTGGGCTCAGAATCACCGTGCTAAATGAAAGAAGTCAGACGTGAAGGACTACGTTTAAGTGATTTCACTCAGGTGTAATGTCCAGGCAAATCACTAGAGACAGAAAACAGACCAGTGGTTGCTAAGGGCTGATGGTGCGGATGATTGTAGTTGACGTGTGTATGTGTGTTAGTTGCTCAGCCATGTCCGACTCTGCGACCCCATGAATTGCAGCCTGCCAGGCTTCTCTGTCCATGAGATTCTCCAGGCAAGAATACTGGAGTGGGTTGCCATCCCCTTCTCCAGGGGATCTTCCTGACCCAGGGATTGAACCCTGGTCTCCTGCATTGCAGGCAGATTCTTTATCGTTTCAGCTACAGTAGGGAAGTCCTTACAATTGACACAAGGGTTGTACAACAGTAAATTTACAGATAATCAGGGCATTGTACACTTAAAATGGGTAAATTTTATGGTTTATAAATTATACTTCAGTAAAGTTGTTTAAAATAAAAAGTGATCATTTTGGTGGCGGTAATTCCAATCCAAAGAACAGAGAGAAACTAGGCCAAGGCAATGAACGATCATAGATTTTGGATGTAGTTTGCCAATCTGCTCAAAATATTTAAAATGCTAGTTGATGACACCATCTACATAATGGTTCTTCTAACAGTTGCTGCTCCTTTGAGTTCGGAGAAGTTCCACAAAGGCTATTAAGAAACAGCTAAAACAAGTATCAACATCAATCATAGCTAATTATAATCAGAAAAGCAACATCCTAGAGGTAGGTGATGAAACATGTAATAAAATGCTTGCAATACTAATGTGAGACTATTATTACAATGAGTTTTAAATTTCCAGGATAAAATATGATCCATTTTGAAAAGAACATATTGAATTCCTTACCCTATGAATAAAGAATGGCACAAAGTATGAACAAAAAATGCTAAGGAAAACTCAGTCTGAGAAGATAGGGAAAAAAGGAAGGAAGAAAGGAAGGACTGCTTAGAGCAACAGGCTGGAAAGAAAAAAAAATCAGATAGATAGAGCAAAACAGAATCAAACCTTCGTATAGGAAAATGAGGATAGAGCTAAAAGGTCATCTTCCCATTTTGCCCACAAGAAAGCTCTCTGGTACTGCATAAATATGACCGTGTTTTCTTCCTTTGCAATCGTGCTGAGGAGCTCTTTGAATTTGGGTCCAGAGACTTCGGTGTTCATTTGAATTCTTCAGTGATGTCTATTACCAAGTTATTTACAGTACCAGCTATCAGGAAATAAAACTTTTCCATCCACCAACATAGCAAGAAAACGTTAGGAGGGATTTGTTTTATTTTTCTGGTCAGCAGCTCCCTTTGGTTGGTTGGGTTTGTTTTTCTCGGTATACTGCATCAAGCAAGTAGAAAGGAAAACTGCTGAACCCAGCAGGAAGAGTGAAATAAATCTGAAAACCGCTTCCAACTGTTTTCATTCCCGTACTTTGAAAACTCTAGGCTAATCCTGTATCTTCCTAGACTGCTGCATACATGTCTTGGATTATTATTATTTTTTTCCTGCAATAAAGCTTACTACGAGTGTTTGTAAGTTAACTAAATTAGAGCAGGCATGAAGAAGTAGGTGAACCCTGGCAGATTTCCCATTGTTTTCACAGGCATTTTCTCTATCAGTTGCTGCAATCTACACTGGCTCCCTGTTCTGCTGTTGGTGCCGCAGAGCTATTCTATCTCAGGGGGCGGCAGGTGTGGCTTTGTCCTCTAAGTGCAGGACATGGGGCCAAATACAGCTCACCTTTCACCGTTCATGTTGTGGCAACATCGCGCTTCTTTCATTGACGCTGTTGCCTTTCAGACATGTTTGACCACACTCGGTGCTGAAGTGTCCATCACCTTTCTCGCTCTAATAAAGAGACTGACTTAGTGGCCACTCTGAGTTCAGTGTTTACTGGTGTAATAAGTGAGAGTGACATGTTTCCTCTTCTCTAGCTCCTTTATGATCTAGAGCAGGCAGGGAAAGGTGCATGGCTTCCAAACATTAATTAGAAAAGAGCACCTCTACTGCAAATCACAGCAAAAGTAAATGGATTAGGGTTGGTGTCAAAGAGAGGGCAATATACCCCCTAAAAACAAAACCCAGGGCATGGAATTTTCTGGATTGTCTATGTAGCTTTGTTTCTTTTTCTTTTACGATTAACCTATGCAAAATAGAGTGTGACTAGGGGCAGAACCTAAGAGGAAAAACTGTGAAAGATAAAATAAAAAGGGCTAAAAAAATCTTTTCTATGATTTCTGCCACCAAACAATTAAGCCTTTTTCTATTGAGAAACTTATGGATAATGAGAGCCCCAAATCAGCTAAAAAATTTTGGTGTTAAGGATAAAATAAGTTATGCATAAATACATTTACTAAGTTATATCATAAAATGTTTGTGTATATGGATATAACAGATGATGTATATATATAAATATATAATCTATACTGTATCTGTATCTATCTATACTTTTATTCATCTATCCCATGGAAAGTATGTAACTATAAAATATTAAGTGATTATTTATGGGACCCTCCCCCTAACTCTAGAATGTAAGTATCAATTCAATTATAATGTGAAAGTTCATTCAGTTCAGTTCAGTCACTCAGTTGTGTCCGACTCTTTGCGGACACAACTGAGTTCATTAAATGCTGCCATTATATAGTTTATCTCACTTCTAAGGAAAAATTTTACATGAGATATACATTAACACAGTACTGTTAATATATTAAGGGACTTTATTATTTTGAAAGCTCAGTTGGAATTGAAAATGAAACCTGCTTTAAATAATTTTAATTAAGTAAAATTATTACTATGGAGGAATAATTATATCTAAGCATTTCTAAACCCCAAGAGACCATTTAACTTTTCACCTTTATAATTTTTAATGAGTTTTCTTCCCATATTACAGATAGGAAAATTGAGTTTAGGGTGGAAGAAGTGTTTTCTATAGCATGTGTATTGGCCATCATTTTTAACGTCTACTTTACTATCTTATTTCCAGAAATAAAGTGGTAAAATTGGAAGGGTTTTAAATAATTTTTGTAGCGTCTCTTCAAGATCACATGGAAAGATCATAAATATACAGAAATATATTTTAAAGCTTGTTAAATGTAAAAGAATATTCCTATATAATTTAAAGTCATTGTTTTATTAATCTGCTTTTAGAACTTCCTTCCCATTTTAAGATCCATTTAAAAGACTGTGTTAAAGATAAAGGTGTCTAAGAAAAGAAAATGTTCTTGATAATCAGTACTGGAAATGTGTAACAGAGAAATCCTATACCTTGCTGAAAACCTCTTACCTTCTCACATTGTCAAGACTCACCCAGTGCTTCAGCACGACTAAAATATGCCTGGCCTATCACACAGGAGCAGCTGAAATTTCCTACATCATAACCTTTCAACTCCGTCACCTTCTGGACAATTACACGAGTCCTCGTCCCCAGCGTACTGGTGACCTAAAAAAGCAGTGCTGGGTTTCGTTCGTTTGCTTTTGTTTTGTTTGGTTGCTGCTTTTGCTGTTGTTTCTTTGGTTTTACTTCAACCTCAATTATTGGTAAATTTTATTGCATGAGTCTGACTTGATCTGCAATATAAGAAAGTCAGTGTGGGGAGGGAACATGGGCGAGCACCATGCCACACCCCAAATCAGCTTATCAGTTTATTACTTACATGTAGTAGTGCCTAGTCTCATAACTGTTAGTTCAACTATATGCTGATGACTGTCTCTTTAAGGAATTACTGGGCCACCCTTCCTTGTGGACACCTCTTGCTTCTTTATTCAGTGCCCTGAACTTGTGCAAACCCTCTAACACTCTCAGTTGATGGTTTCTGACTCTGCCTCTGGCTGCGGAAAGAGGGACATTTGACTCAAACCTGGTCAGTGATTGGTTCAAGGATAGGCCAATCAGAACAAGTGAGACTCAACTCTGGGTCTCTGAGCCTATTGAAAAAAAAAAGAGTCTTTTTTTCCCTAAACAAAAACTAGAAGCATGTAGACCTGGTGGGAGGTGGGAGGTGGGGTGTGTGTGTGAATTGCCCCTTAGGGGAAATCCTGCCCAAGATCAATGAAGATCAAGCCAAGAAACACCAAGAAGCTGAGTTCTGACTGAATCATTTAAGCCCCCAAATCCAGATATGTCTAGAAGCATAATTTGGCCTCTTACACATACATATACAAAAGAAGATAGGAAGGGCAATTCAAACATTTCGATGAAATCCTTACAGCTTTTGAACAATGTAGAATTCATCCACCACTCCTGGCTCCCACCAGACTGATCTAAGTAGAATCTCTGGCAGTGGGGCCCTAGAATCTAAAATGTTCATTATTCCCTCAATGTTTCTGGTGATCACCTACCTTAGGGAACTACTCTGGGCATTTATCAAAACTCCTCACTCCTTTTCCAACACCATCAACAGGCCAGATGAAGCTCGCCTAATGCCTCAGAGGCTTCCCAGAGAACAGACTGCAAAATAGAGCAGGCTGAGGACCAGAGTAATTCTCTTTCTGATAGCTGTAATGCCACTGTCACTCCTTTGCTCCTCCAGTCGAGAGAAGAGACTGCAATTATATGGAATAGATTTTAATGAAGGGAGGTCTCCATTCTTCCTTCTTCTCAACAGCTTCCTGGTAAAGTACTCTCCTGGGTATGTGTTCTGGAAATTGTGGGATTTACTTTTTTGTTATCTGTTTGACTAGGACTGGTGAGAAAAGAAGAATGGCAAGCCAGAATACACTTTGAAAGTGAACACCCAAATTCAATTTTTCTCATTGTTTTAGAAAATTCAGGTAATCTGCTTGGAAGGAACTGTAACAAGTTTGTCTGTTAGATCTTAGAACTCAGGTAAGGACTGATTTGGGGGACCTAGCTTCCTGAGGTGTGAGCGGAGAGTGAGATCTCAGTTGAGTATCTGGGTTTCTTTTCCCCCATTTTATAAAGCAAGAGAAATTACTCCAAGTGTACCCTCCTGGGTTCCTGATGTGCTTGCAATAACACTCTTCTCCCAGTACAGTGGTTTAGGGAGGCTGAGACTGACAAACGCTTCAGAGTGGATTTCCTGCCTTCAGATTTGCTTACCGGTGGTTTCAATTCCTGCAGACCTGGCCATCTGGCCAGCTCTAAGGGTGGGCAATAGGCCCAGGATGGCCGTTCTACTGAAAAGAGTGTGTGCGTGCAGAGTTGCATCAGTCATGTCCGACTCTTTGCGACCCGATGGACTGTAGCCTGCCATCCTCCTCTGTCCCTGGGATTCTCGAGGCAGGAATACAGGAGTGGGTTGCCATGCCCTCCTCTAGAGGATCTTCCTGATCCAGGGGTCAAACCTGTGTCTCCTGCACTGCATGCGAATTCTTTACCACTGAGCCACCAGGGAAGCCCCACCAAAGAGAAGGACTTCTTAATATAATTATTATAAAAATTATCAATCTTTTTACATCACTGGACATTTTGGGCTAGTTTTCCCCATGAAAACTTGCAAGTCCACCTTCTCAGGCCGACATTTTGTCTAAAAAGCAGACAGATTCTAGGCACAGCATTCTATCAACTGACAACTGAACCTTTTCGGAAACTGACTTTGAACCACGTGCTTTCAGATGGCTCATGCTGAGATTTTTCAAAATGGACAGGAATTCACTATGAACAAGCTGCATGGGGTTGTCTGGGTCTCCAACAATTAGTGGTCCTACGGACCTGTCCCTTTGTGCCATTTTGAGTTGGGTTTTACAGGCAAGTTGTCCTACTGGAAAGGAATTTCCAATGAGATGAAACAGGATGTGTTCTACTCTCTTTCACACCAGCTCTCACTTTCTTCTTTTTAACTCCTACCTTAGCACCTTGTTATCTCCCGATTGAGCTAGATGCAGAGCAGGGAAGACAGAGAGAAAAAGTGTTTCCTAAAGTATTGATGTCATGGTGTTATTGTCACAAAATTGGCGTGAGTTTAAGAAACAAACAGCCTAGTATTTACTTAGCATTGAAAAAAATGGTGTGAAGATGAATCATCCTAAAACCTGAATAATTACTCCTGGCAGATGCCCTGTAACACTTAGCTCACTTACAGCTAACCCCTCTGAGCAGGAGTCCACCACCCAAGGGTAGAAAGTTTTGGCTGAAGACTCATAGGAAGTGAAGAGGTAAGCTCTTCCACGCGTGCTCTAATGGAACTTCCTTATGTCTATGGCACCGGGAGTTTCATAACACTCTAACATTTTTGCAGGCTAAAATAATCACAGTCATGCTCTTTGGCATAGAATTTTGAGGTTTGTGAGAAAAATCTTGTCCCATTCTCAGCCCATGTCCATGTGGAGGCGAGGTGGCATTTTACAGACGTATGTTTTGGTTAGGCTTCTCAACTTTTAAAAGAGTTGTCAACTATATTCCCATCTCAGCTGAGGCTTAAAGCATGGTCTGTCCCTAATTGGCAACAGAATATTTGCACTCCAAGTACTTGTCAAAAGAGGATAACACTGAATGCTTGCTGCCCAGTGCCTATCAAAAATCAGTCATGAGAAATCGTATTTATGGAAGGTTGCCTGAAGGACATATATTCCTTTTAGATATTCTAAGTTTTAGTTTTGGATCTAGCCAAACCACTTGAGAATAACATACTTAAATGCCATGGCTATGCCACTTCAAAATGATACTTATCGTTTGTGGTCATGTGCCTAGCACTGAACTAGGTGCTTTCCAAACACTGGTAATAATCTTTAAAATAACTGTGCAAAGCAGGGGTTAATATCTGGCAAACAATCCTAGCACCATCAAATCGCTTGCTCAAGACCACCCAGCAAGTAAAACGGTAGAAACACAATTCAAACCAAAGTCTGTCTGGCTCCAAATTTCATGCCCTATATACAGAGCTGGTGTTGTTTTACTGAATTGCATTTTGGTGTTACAGCAGCCCCTATTGAAGGAAAGTATAAGAAAGAATTCTATGAAGTACAGCATTGTATTTAACTCTGGAGATTTTGTTCACATTATACATTGTCAGTGTGATGGAGGCTCTTGAATGAGAATTTCTGAGGTCTCAGTACTAGAAATAGTTGGGATTATACTGAATAAATAGGCTTCATATAAAATATTAAGAAGATTGTGAATCATGTCACTGATAGTTTGCCCCTTAATCTACTTTCTGGGAAGCCCAGATTCCAAGTTTTGACCTTCCTCTGTCTGGGACTTGAGCTATGAATTTTATGTGCCACCAGCATTATTGGAAAAGGAAATGGCAACTCACTTCAGTGTTCTTGCCTGGAGAATCCCAGGGATGGGGGAGCCTGGCGGGCTGCCGTCTATAGGGTCGCACAGAGTCAGACATGACTGAAGCGACTTAGCAGCAGCAGCAGCATTATTTTATTTACCCTCCCACTTTCTGATCATCAGTGTGATTCCTTTACTTACACATTAACTTGCTATGCTATGTGTAGCTTTATAATTCACTTCCATTTTCTCCCCAGAATGAGACAGAATATAATCAAACCCAAATAAAAAAAGTTGGTACCTATTGAACATTTATTCTCAGGACCTGTGCTAACTGGCATATTTTCCTTTTTAGTCCTTATAGCAGTTGTGAAATAGATTACATTATTAGCCTCAGTTTCCAGATGAGGAAAATCAGGCTCAGAGGAGTTCAGTAAAATGCCCAAAGTCACACAGCAGAGCTAAATTTCTGCCTGACTCCAGAATCTGAACTACTAACTACTACGCTATATCTCTTCAGCTCCAAATTATGGTCAGTTAAGAATAGATGGACACAGTAGAATGAGAACAAAAGGATATGTGAGAGAAAGGAAAAAGAAACGATGGGGGAAAAGATCCCCTAAGGAGAAGAAAAGGAGCAAGCAAAAATAGATGGAAAGTCAGGGAGAGAAAAGGAATGGAAAGCAACAGAGAAGAGGAAGACCATGGGACAGAGACGCAATATGTCCAGGACTGGGCCTCTAAACGTACCATCATGGGAACTCTCAGAGAGACTTTTTCTTGACGTTTCAGCCACTAGTGTTATCAACACCCAAATGCCTCCTCTTCACTATAAACTTCTGTATCTCTTCTGAAGCACTCCTTTGCCCAAGTATATGCTCCCCTCTATCGTTATTTAGCCCATTTTGTGTTTCTGCTCTCAACCCAAGTGGACTCCATCACTTGATGGAGAATTCGACCATACTCTTTACAACACTAACTTAGCAGAAGCAGCATTCATGATGCTTCATAATGCTGATTTCCAGTAAAGAGCCTGGTGTTTTTTGTTTTGTTTTGTTTTGTTTTTCAGTCCAAGTAAACTTGTCTGTTGCCACACACAGAAATAAACAAAAGATTTAAGCATACATACATACAAACAAAGCTGAAACCAAACTCCTTTGTTTTTCTGACCCTAGGCCAAGAAAACATCACTTTTTAGTGTCCTTCCACAGCCAAGGATATAAAAGGTGAATGCGGAAAGCAAATCACTCTTGAGAAGTACAGCTATTTACATGGGGTCGTATACATCAGAATAAGTTATCCCTGGAATATGAATTAATAATGAACTCTCTGAAACACTTTAAACATAGACCTTGCTGTATTAGGAAACAGCTTCCATGTTTTACTTTCAAATTCAAGATGTATTTTAAAAATGAAGATTTCTCTTTCCCATGAAATTTTAATGGATCTGCTATAGATTAAGGAATGGTATGGGTTTTAAAAGTTCACATTGGAACCACCTAGGTGTCTGTGAATTTACCAGTCAGTAATACCTTCAAGATTTAATATATAGCATACTGATAGTCTCTGAGAGAATTAGGCTATGAAATTGCTGATTTCTGTAGGTCCAACTTGGATTGACATTCTAAAAATGAGAATTTGGAATTAATCTTGTAGATCAAATCTAGGTCTTTGTTCAGCTGGTTCCTTGTGGAAGAAATATGTAAAGAGGGGTACACATTCCTCATGCTTCTACATGGAAAACAGCCTCCCTGTCACAGTCTTGGCATGTCTCCCTAGTATCTTCTCCATGTGAGAGATTTCTAAACACAGACAAGCTGGGTCATTTTAAAATTGCATTGACTCTTATTAACAAACTGCCAGGAACTATAGGACAGTGAAGCTAATGCTGGAATCCTCCCAGGCTTAGCCCCAAATCCACCAGCCATGAAGTGGGCCACCCTGGGCAAACCACGGCCCGATGGGTTGTAAAAGATTGTTGTGAAGATGAGGTATGTGAACATGCTTTGTAGATGGTAAAACAGGAACCAATTAAAGATAATTAGGTCCAGATTCTGGTCCATATCTAGATACAGATAAAGACTTTAGATTTTCATTCTGCTGCTGCCAATTAGCTAACATTTATTGAGTGCTGTTAAGATTATGCCAGGACACATGGTGCCATAGACTTCTGATAAGAGTCGGCTACTGAAGGGCAGGGTCATATTAAGAACTCAACACCAGTGTTAGTAAGACAGTGAGCATGGCCAGCAGACTGCAGATGGAGAATTCAGTTGGTAAGTGGGAACGCCGAGAAAAATTCTAACTACTATAGTATTACAGGTTAATATAGTTTAGAGTTGATGACACCAAGTCAAGGATAGTCTTGACAAGGCAAAATGGACCTTTATATTATATTCCAGTTCATTCCATTTTTTTCATTACTTGGTATCCAGTAAGAGCTTCCAAACCACTGGGGTAAGCTCCCAACTTGCAACAAATTATAAAGCATTTGGTTTTTCGTGAAAGTAAAATTTGCTCAGTGGTGTCTGAATCTTTGCGACCCCGTGGACTGTCGATGGAATTCTCCAGGCCAGAATACTGGAGTGGGTAGCCTTTCCCTTCTCCAGGGGATCTTCCCAACCCAGGGATCGAACCCAGGTCTCCTGCATTGCAGGCGGATTCTTCAACAGCTGAGCCACAAGAGAAGTCCAGGAATACTAGAGTGGGTAACCTATTCCTTCTCCAGGGGATCTTCCCCACCCAGGAACTGAACCGAAGATTCCTGCATTGCAAGCAGATTCTTTACCAACTGAGCTATCAGGGAAGCTGATAGCTTCCTTGCTTTTTGTGATCATATGCAAATAAAAATATGTTAAAAAAAACTTTTATAACACTCTTGTAGTTTTTAAACACCCAAATTTAGTGCCAGAAATAACTTTTGAATGTCCTTTAAAGACACACTGAAAATTTTCTTCTCACAGCTGAGAGATACCTGGCATTTTAGTCTCTAAGCATGGTACTCCATCTCATCTACAGGATCCATTTTTAGGAGTCAAAGGTGATTAAAGAAGGATCCTTTGTGTGATGTAATTCACCTAAGCTTTACTGAGTTTTCTTTTAAATGCTCTTTAAAAATTAAACGCAGATTAAGATTTTTAAGAATGTAAAAGCCTGCAATGGTTTCATGGGAAGGATATACGCATTTTCTGGTGGCAAAATTCAGGCATTCATTTCTTTCAAATAATAAAAAAGATCAGAAGAAATGTGTTCGTGCCAATGATATTCAAACTAGAGAGAAGGGAAGAAAGAAAAAGTCCTGGAACACTTGTATGGGGTCTTTTACTGATCAAGTAGTGGCCTAGGACAATTTCTTTAATGAACTTGCTGATGTTTGATTAGGGTATTAAAGTGAGTGAAGTGAAAGTGAAGTCGCTCAGTCGTGTCCGACTCTTTGCGGCCCCATGGACTGTAGCCTACCAGGTTCCTCCGTTCAAGGGATTTTCCAGGCAAGAATACTGGAGTGGGTTGCCATTTCCTTCTCCAGGAGATCTTCTCAACCCAGGGATGGAACCCGGGTCTCCTGCGTTGTAGGCAGACGCCTTACCGTCTGAGCCAGCAGGGAAGTCAAAGATTTCTTTAAAAACAGGGCATTCCTAGTGGTTCTAGTTTGAGTTCATTATTTAGGAACTGTTTCAGGCAAACAAACGGCCTGCATCTCTTTACGCACATGTTTGGGAGTTATTTTATAAGGCGGTCCCCTTTTTGCATAAGCTATTTCTTTTAAACTAAGTTCAAAAGGAGACTGTGAAGCCACTCAGAGGAGAGAGGAAAGTTATCCAGTTCCGCCACAGCTTCCCTCGTGTAGGGAAGAAAGCCTGCAAGGAACCACCACACCCTTGCCAAGAGTTAGGGAGCCATTCCTTCCCCAGCGTTCAGAGCTTCAGTTCTACCCAAGACTATTTCTGCTAGGGAAAAGATGCCTGTGATTTCTTGGATGGACAACTTAAACGTTTAGATCTCCTTCTAGAGCTGGCTTTGGAAAGAAAGTCCATTTGGCCTTTTTGACTCTCAGTCCACACTTTATCCTTCAGCTTCTTTCCTCAAGTCATTTGGACATAGGTTCTTTTCTCTTGTTTTCGGTTATCTGAACACACACACACACACACACACACTCCCCTTCGAATGACTTCATGACAAGTGGTCTGAATCTGAACACTACCTTAAATTTCAGCTGCCCTGTTGGCTCCTGTATTTACAGCGTCTGAATTTATCGTGGGCCCTTGTAGTGCAATTTTTGACACATCATTAAGCTCCCTTTTCATTGGGAGCCTAAGGGCATATTCAGGCTTACTGCGAAGAGCGAGCCTAAATAACGGTTAAAACACGTGTCATGAGCTGCAAGGGGCTTGTTTGCCAGCAGGGCAAACAGATCACTGCAGCTCTAGCAATGCCCTACAACAGGGTGGGTAGACATAATGAGATAACCACACACCACAAGTGAGTTGTTCATCTTTGTCTTCAAGCATCTAAGAACACAGTTATCTCAGTAGGCTGGTGCACCCTGGAGAGTTATAAATATCTTTCAGAAGGTAAAGAAAGCTAGTCAAAGAAAACACCCAAAAATATAAGCAAAAGGAGAGCTTCGAGCAATTTGTTTTAAAAGCAAAATTTCAGCTATACCAGAAGTTACTGAATCAGGCTGATAAGTTCTGTGTGCCTTTTTTGGGCAATATGTTTTATTTTAATTGCATGCAGATTTATTCTAATGTTATGATGTTAATCAACCTGTGTAGCTATAATAAAATAAAGGCAATGTCAACACCTCATCAACTAATCACACTGCTTCTTTCATCTTAGATACTGTATCCTCCCTACCCAACAACAAAGTACTATAAAAATTATTTATACAAATAAACTATTATTTAAAGACTGAAAAGGTATAATAAATTATGCGTAATATGGCCCAATTATGTGGTAATTTCTTTGTTTTAATTATTCGTACAGTTTTAATGAAGGGGTTGCTAGAAGGTGGAACCATTTTTATATTTAATGGAAAAAACAAATTTGTTTTTAAGAATGAAAACAAAGATAATTAGCTCTTAAATTAGAGGCATACTAATATATGCATGTTCCTAAATTATTACCAGGATTATTACTTTGTTTGTGCTATCAAAACTTTTCTTTTCTGGAGCTCTGCTGTTGGCTATTCCAGTTATTTTTCCCATTTCTGTTAAATGTATTAATATCTCGCTGTTCATCAAGTGCCAAAATAAAGGTTAAAAAAGTTCCCAAGATTATCTACAGAAGAAAAATTGGGGTGGGTGATGACAACTATGATCTTTCAAGATGCAGTTACGAATGCATAATAACTTAAGAAAGTGAGAAAAAAAATAGATTTATCAAGAAAAGAGAGAACTATCCTAAATTCAACACGGCAAATCAGCAAATTTCTTCAGGGAAAGACATCAAATTTGAAAGGCATCAATACTTTTCTGCTGTCACCAAACTGTTATTTATGCTCATGCGCCAGCTGGATTTGTGTATGTGCGTGCATAATCTTTTTCTCACCACTGATGTCATCATTAAAGCTGTGCAAGATTTTTGATTTTCGCTTTGCACAATCTTCAGGGGAGACTTGGACATTATGGTGAAAAGTTTGTGACAAGTTCGTAAAAGTAAGAAATGCAGGCTTTTATGGCAGTGAAATTTCACCACTGCAAAACAGAAAAAGCTCTCCTGACTGTATATTATTTAGTCTTTCCAATTGCCATTAAGGAAGCCACTCAGAACAACTGCTGATAAAGAAGTAGGTAACTATCGTGTTTTTTTTTTTTTTTTTTAGTCAGGGGAAAGAAAGACATTTGGTATCACCCATGTAACACTCCTCAGAACTAGCCATTTTGAATTTTAAGCATATTCTAGAATTTTTTCAAGACAGATTTTTTTACAACATGCAGAAAGATACTGACCACTAGACATCTGTTTCTCTAGGCATAAACTAGTACTGCTTTTTATGGCTGTAAGCCTTATTTATGAGGTTTATAAAGGCTTTGGGACATGAAGACATTTAGGAACTTTTGTTCACAAAATCTCAAGGCTGCAATGCACTGATTATCAGACTAGGAGACAACAGACAGGGTCACTATAAGGAAGAGACACCCATGGCAAGCCAGAGGTAGCTGGTTTTGGAGATGGAGATTCTAAGTTGACCAGGTGATCACCTGGATAGGATATGGAGGATGGAGCCAGGGGTCCCCTCCCACAGCCTCAACATGGTTTCACTCAACCTTCGCTTCTGACTGGACTGACAGTTCCTTCAGTCAGGAAACATATTCTTCTGTCTAACTCTTTTTCAACAATGTTTTGGTTTCTCTGGAAACAATCTAAACCAAAATAACCTATCCCCAAACAGCGCTTCGCAGGGACACCTAGTGACTGGATTAGGCAATAGTGTACTGTTACCACATGCTGTCTGTCTCAGTTTAGTGGGCAGTTAAGAATGCATAGATTTGAGGGTTTGTTTGAGTGCTAAGGAGGGGATTTTTGACAGGGAAGTAAACTGATTTTTACTGTGTGTCTCTTAGAGGAGTAGCTCAGTCAACAGATCTTGTTCTTAGATGTTCTTCCTTTATTTGCAGAGAACCCTGCAAGGTAGGTATGAGTTTCCCCATTCTGACCAAGGAGCTAACTGAAGACCTGAAAAGTGAGCTAACCTGTCCAATGCAGAAAATATAACATAAAGGAGTGAGTTATAATGGCCTGCGTGTGAAGCCTGGCTCTGTCCTACAGTTCTGTGGCAATGGGCAAGAGACATCACCTCTCCGGGTTTTGTCCTCACCTAAGGGGTTGTTGAGGAGAAGGCGATGGCACCCCACTCCAGTACTCTTGCCTGGAAAACCCCATGGACGGAGGAGCCTGGTAGGCTGCAGTCCATGGGGTCGCGAAGAGTTGGACATGACTGAGAGACTTCACTTTCACTTTTCACTTTCATGCACTGGAGAAGGAAATGGCAACCCACTCCAGTGCTCTTGCCTGGAGAATCCCAGGAATGGGGGAGCCTGGTGGGCTGCTGTCTATGGGGTCGCACAGAGTCAGACACGGCTGAAGTGATGCTGCAGCAGCAGCAGCAGCAGCAGCCAGGGGTTGTTGTCTGTCAAGAGCAGGGATTCTCTCTATGGATACCAATCTGATGGTTGCCTGACCAAGGTCACTTCTGTTAAGGCTGCCAACTCCTCAGGATTTTCTCTGACCATGACATCATCATTAACACCATTAGCAGAGTCTGATTTGCATCCAGGCTGTCTTACTTTAAACCTCTTGCTCTTTCCTCACTATAGTTCTTCCAACTGGATTATAGGAAGAAAGAATGAAAGAATAAACCCATCTGTACGTCTGCATTATGTCTCTGAGAGATGCCCAAGGTCTACAGATTAGGAACTGGTCCTCAAAGGCTTACTATCCAGCTGGGGAGAGATATACACACACAGAACTGATTTAATACAGAAAACATGATATCATGTTGTGAAGGAGCTAAATGAACAGTAAAGATAGAAAGCATTTGAGGAGTTGAGGGGTTTTCATTACTGTTCATTCCTCCAGTCTCCTGTGATTTTCTGGTTACCGTGGCCGTTGGAGTCAACTCAGATTCCTTATAAAGACACTCAGGGTTGAGACTTAATGCTGGAAGGTTTATACTATGAAATTCCTTTTCCCTGGTGATTTTATGATTTCGCCATCTGAGCCTTTGTCTTTGGAGCAGATTTAAAAGACCCCCTGAATTACTCATGGTTTGGTCCTAAGTGGCAAGCTTAGTTGCTTACGTAACATACACTGGAGCTGATAAAATCTAATTTCCCATTTATTATATCTCTGCATCTCTTGAACAAAAGGACAAGGTATTATTGGATCCTGCTGTATGCTTTAAAAATCATGGACTTATAAATGAGGGTCATTTGCATCCCAGGAAGCAAAGAGGTTTTGAATGGAAATACGCTCTGCTATATATCGGGCTCTCAGTAATGCCGATCTTAGACTGCCTTTTTACCCTAAAAGCACAGCTTCTTGTGGAAAACCTGACTTTTTCAACTCTTTCCAGGAAGATTCTATGGTTTTAACCGAAGTAAAAATGAGTCACACTGTCCACAGAGGGGTGAGCATAGCACCATGCTTAAGAACAGAGCTAGTCCGTTTTGGGCAGGAGATCTTCTTAGCAGTCATGGGTCTCTGGGTAAATTATACTTCACTTCTCTGGCCCTCAGTCTCTTCATCTGTATGCACAGTAAGGATGAGGAGTAATTACCTGAGGAGAGTGTTATGATTATTAAATGAGTTACTATTTATCAACTCCTTAGGACAAAGCCTGGCACAGGGTAAGCACAACTTAAGGATGGGTTAAGTGAGTAAGAGCTGAGCTGGCTTGCACATTTCTAGGGCTAGTTTTCTCTCAGCAGCAATCTGGTCAGAGGGATGCAAAAGCAAATATCTGCAGTCTGAAGTGCTTGGGTTTGAGCGTGCAGAAGTGGGCACTGGTTTATGGAGCAGCCATTGCTTAAAGTAGCATGAGTCTCGATAAGGCCCCCAAATCAGAGGGATCTTCATGCTCACATAAGGGGAAAGTATTCATTGGTATATTTAATATGAGTTTACGCTTGCAAGGAGTCAGAGAGGCAGACATCCTGAGACAGAACTCTTGGACAGGACTTTTGGCAAATGATATTGAGACATTCCTTCATATAGCTCTATTTGATTTAAGGCCGTGATTTGTTAACTGGGTCATCTGTAACACATATCCCTTCCTTTTTTTGGAAATACACCTGTTTCTGGGATTTGATTTGGCTCCTAATTCAAACAGACCTCCAAGTGCTCTGAAACAAAATCAACCTAAAATTATACACTTATCTAGAGTTACATTTAGGCCATATGGTTTAAGTTGTCCAAATGTCACAGAAGTAACAGCAGCAGCCATCATCATGCTTTACACTTACCCAGCATCTTTCCTGCCAGAATATTATATAAGTTATAAAAGTTTCATTAAGATGGAGGCGTTAACCCTAATTCCAAAAGGACAGTCACTGCTGTGTTTCAGTTTAGCTCTGTTCCCTGGTGAATTGCTACGTGAGAATTTCTCAAAGTCCATACGAGTTTCAAGACAATGTTCTTATAACTGATAATGTCTCAACTATGACCTCTTATGATATGGAAAACAGGCAGCAGGCATGTACAACCCAGACCTTTTTCTTGGGTCTCTGAGAGGACTCAACTACATTTTAGACTCACTGCATTAGAGTCAGAGAACAATGGCCCTGAAGCCTTTTCCAGAAACTTCTGTGAAATGCACTGGAAACTTCTAGGCAGTGACAACATCTCAGTGCATCATCTTAAATCATCATCCATCTGAACTCGAAATTCTCTAGAAGATGACCAGATCTGTCTCTCAGCATCCAGCACCTTGGCAGCTACATAGGAGGTACTCAATAAACAAATGTTGAATGGACAAATCAATGTATTAAATGCACGCTTGGCCTGTCGCAACAACCAGAGGGTTTTACAGTATATATTTGGAATAAATGTGACGGATGTAGGCAGAGGAAGGCAGTAAGATGACGCTGGACAAGGGAAATGATACAGCATTGATGGGGGCAGGATGGACTGGTGTGACCAAAGGGATCCTGAGAGTTGTTAGCGTTGAATTCTCTAAGTAGTCTGGTGTCACTCAAGACAAAAATCCATCCTGATTTTGCCTAGAATTAGTACCATGGTGTTGAATGTCTTCAGAAACATCTAGGCTGGAATACTGTGAAGATCTATGCTCATCTGCTCATCAACCAACTGACCAATCAATGAACTGACTAGCTGAGCCATGAGCCAGGAGCTAGGGCACAGACATGAAGACTCCTCAGATGAGATCTTGCAGTCTGTACACTATGAAATGCAAGAACTCAAAATTCAACTTCTTAAAAAATATTTCGCCCCCATACAGATACAATACTTGGCTATCATCCCCAAGTTGAAGTCACCACATCTGAGTATCCAGGAAGTTTTCTAACCAACTGTAACCAGATCCTACTTTCCCCGCTAACCCAGAATAGAAAGACATTAAGCTAATATGTATTATTTTCCCCCACAGTCGAGTTTTCACACTGGAATACTCAAATGTACCAGAGTTTACATAGCAGCTTTCTGATGGGAGGCAGAGGTAAGGCTAAACCAGATAGGAAACTTTTGTGTGTGTGTGTAAGTAAGATGTAAAATAACCTTGAAAATGTTTCATAATAGAATGGCTATCATCTTCATTCAAAAATAATGTGAAGATACAGAAAAATTTCTTGTCCCTTTCATGCTTGGTAGCCCAAGCCTCCTTGTGATGGATGTTCACTCTGCTCTACTGGTGATGAGGTATCTGGAAAGCCATGAGACACAAACCCAACAAGGAGTTTGAAATCAGGGCTCTAGCACTTTCCAACTCTGTGATATCAGACAAATCTCTCTTTCAGAGCTTTGATTTCCTTTTCCGTGAAGTGCTAAAATAACAGCACCTTCCTTAAAAGATAATTATAAAAATCACATGATGACATTTGCACACCGCCAGGCAGATAATATATGCTCAATAAATATTCATTCTCCTTAATTGAAAGAAACTAATTCACACATCACATTCTAGTACTTTCTATACCCTCGATCCAGTATTTAATTATGTCCTCTGGTAATAATTAGAGATCTAGAGTAATGACCTCAGGCTAAGCACTAGAAATATGGCTGCATCTGACCCCCACAGGGGACACAAAATCAAGGCTTTTGAATCAACTTCAAATCACCATAAATGAATCCCATACGCTAAAACTGGGTTGGGTTCACAGTGATATCCATATTAAATGCAAATAATGTAGAGGAAAATCTCCCATTCCTTGACTTTCAAGGGGATTCTTTTTTTTAAATTAATTTATTTATTTTAATTGGAGGCTAATTACTTTACAATATTGTAGTGGTTTTGCCATACAGTCACATGAATTAGCCATGGGTGTACATGTGTTCCCCATGCTGAACCCCCCTCCCACATCCCTCCTCATCCCATCCCTCAGGGTCATCCCAGTGCACCAGCCCTGAGCACCCTGTCTCATGCCATTGAACCTGGTCTGGTGATCTGTTGCACATATGGTAATATACATGTTTTAATGCTGTTCTCTCAAATCATCCCACCCTCGCCTTCTCCCACAGAGTCCAAAAGACTGTTCTATACATCTGTGTCTCTTTTGCTGTCTCGCATACAGGGTTATCATTACCATCTTTCTAAATTCCATATATATGTGTTAGTATACTGTATTGGTGTTTTTCTTTCTGGCTTACTTCACTCTGTATAATAGGCTCCAGTTTCATCTCATTAGTCAAGGGGATTCTTGGAGCCATCTAAGTAAGTCTGATAGTGGAAGAAACAATGATGAGAGAACCTTCTTTAAGAATGCAAATGACATTCATAGGAAAACATAACAAAATTAGGAAGCCTGAGATATACAGAGGAAGACAGTGGTGACAAATAGCATCATCATCTTCTCTTTCTCATTGTGCTGAGTTGCTTCAGTCGTGTCCGACTCTTTGCTACCCCATGGACTGTGGCCCGCCAGGTTCCTCTGTCCATGGGATTCTCCAGGCAAGAATACTGGGGTGGGTTGCCATTTCCTCCTCCAAGAGATCTTCCCAACCCAGGGATCAAGCCTTAGTTGTAACAATAGGGGCCTGGGAAAGTGGGCATGAGAGAAAAGCTGTGCTTAGAGTTTCCAAGGGAAGAGCCTGTAATGCAGGAAGAGATTTTGACCCTCCTAGAACCATCTGATTGGAGCTTTTCATCTCTTGGGCTGCTCTTGGTTTCTTAAGGCTCTCAGCCTTTCCGTGTAATTCCTGTGTTTTCCCTTTCTTTCTAATTTGGGTTGGGAGAGGGAAACCCCTGAATAGATCAGGGCTTACCATCCATGAGCTATGAGCACATGATTTAAACTCACTGGACAAAGTTTCCATTTCTGAACTAGGAGTACCATTACAAGTATCAAGTACTCTTGTTAGAACAAAATAGTGTAATTGCAATATAATCTAGATAGCAATACCTCCTAATTTCTAGAAAGAGAGTATTGCTTATGAAAAAGTTGCATCTGAATATTAAATAAAATATGTTGACAGAGCATCTGTGTTCCTTTGAGATGGATTTGTGTGGGGGGAGGTGCAAGGGTTGTTAATAAAGAGTCTACCCTTAGGTTTGGCCATTTCAGATAAAACATCTAAGTATTTGGAACAGAGCAAATGTTTAGTATGGGAAGCATCTTTAAAACTGGAGTGCCACAGGAGAGAGAAAAGGATAGAGCTGTCTACCTGGCATGCATCCTAGGCCTAAAGGAGAGATCTAGATGGCTCTTCCTTTGTCCCTCTGAGGTTGCCAGCCCAGTTCACCAGGAAACGGAAGACAGAGGTTCAAGGATACATGCCCTGGGTGGAAAGGAGCCACTGAAAATAAAATAATTGCAAAGAAAGTACTTAAGAGGTTGGCAACCTCAGACACAGTACAACGGTGGCAGAAGGTAGCAAGTCGTAAATCCAAGGTCAATCACGAAGACTGGCACTTAGACTGGAAATGCTCTTAGGATGCTAACTTTTCCCCATTAAAACAGCTGAAAAACAAAGCTGATTTCCTATGCTGTTGCTAGTCCTCATTTCATAGGGGCACAACTCCCACCCCAAATGTTGTGGAATTACATTCAGTATAGATCTGTTTATCACTTCTCCTACCCCATCTATTTTTCAGCAGCTGATTAGTCTCCCTGGGAGGTAGGCGCCTCTCTGATCAAGAGCGGCTTCACTCCTTCCTATCCTCACACGTGCATCCCATTATCCACATCACTTATAATAAATGTGCTTATATGTACATACATAAGCACATTTGTATGCATATATGTTCCCAGTACTGTATTCAAAGACACATTCCAAATGGAGGCCTATATGCATTCACATACATACAGGAATCCAACTGGATTCCCAGAGGGAAGCGTGGAACACATTGTTAAAATGTCTGTCATCCATGTAAGAGAAGCAGAAATGAGCTGGGCATTAAATTTGCATACAGCCCGGAGCACAGAGGTTCCTGTATGTGTACCATTCTCCTGTTCTTGATGATGGGCATATCTGACAGAAAGATTCTGTCAGGATTAGCTCAGGAAAAACACCCCCAAGGAGATAATTTGAAGACATACTGAGAATTTGCCTCAATACATGAAAATAAACATGAAATCCTCAGCACTCTCTGCGCATTGAGAAGTTTCCACCAACACCCCGCTGCACACCGGGGGATAATCTGCTGGAGCTAATTAACACACAGTCGTACACAGCGCTGTTAGAAGTGGTTGCCACTTAGGATTGATTTAGATGCTGCAGTGCTTAAAAGAGACTTGAGAAGGTTTTTGTGTAAATGTGGGAGGAAAGAAGAGGAAATAAAAGTGTATAAACAGCTAAAAAATTAAAAGGTGCTAAGATCCTTTTTCTTCTCCCCCTCCCTGAAGACATTAGGGAAACTTACTGAGAAACTATTAGTATTCCTGTAAAGAAAGACTTTTACTTGATTTTACGTTTGCTTCTACATCAAAATCACACACACACACTCACTGCAGAGTCTATAGAATGCAGCTATGAGAAAGGGCACGTTTTACTTCATAAGCAAACAAGCTCTTTGTGAAATGCTAACATATGGATTGTGTCATTTAAAATACAGCAGTCTTTTATCTCCGTGTCTACTTCACACTTTATCCATCTGAAATACATAGATTTCCAGCAAAATTATTAATTAGTAGTCTGTCTTGGGAAAAGTCATCAAGGAATAAAAAGGAACAAACAATCCCTTCTTATCAAACTATCTTTGTGATAGAATAAGAACAGAACAAATCTAACTACTTTAAAATGTTCTTCCTCAAAGCGTGTGTCATGGATGATGTATATGACTAAACAATCTCTCTGATAAAAACGACATGGAATTATCACAACTTTGAGTTAACATAGGTTTCAGCAACCTGCTTTTTATTACTGAAATACCATGGAAGTAATATTAAAAAGACCATTAGTGTAAATCCCATCAAGTTAGGCCTTATGAAAATTTAGAGAGCTGCAACTGACTTTTTGCTCTGATCAAAAGGTTTACCAAAGAAAATTATAATTACATAAAAAGGATTTCAAGGGAGAGAACCAGTACTTTCAATTTGAAAACCTGCTTTTTCTTTTAGCTATATCATTTGCATCCAAAATAGCTAGAAATCATTCTTGACTCGGGGTAATTACATTTGGCTATATTTTACTTTCTGTTAGTTGAGATATGGCTTATTAAGAACAATCAAGCCTACATTTGGCTATATTTTACTTTCTGTTAGTTGAGATATGGCTTATTAAGAACAATCAAGCCTACATTTGGCTGTATTTTGCTTTCTGTTAGTTGAGATATGGCTTATTAAGAACAATCAAACCTACATGAAAAACTGTAAAATATATTTTTTCCATAGGTCTAGACTGACCTACAAAATAAAATTCAACAAAACACATTGACATTGAGTATCTGCTATGTAGTAAGCCCTCTATCACATCCTCAGTAGAATAAAGAAACAAAGACAATCTCTTCTCCCTCCTTTAGAGGTTCAACCCAAGAGGGAAGACAGACACATTCAAAACCAACTGGAGAATGGCAAGTCAGTTCATCTTGAAATAGTTGGTGCTCTTTAGTAACTTGGAATGTTTTGTTGAGATACAACAGGAATACTTGTGCTGTGATCAGTTTATATTGTCTGCCCATAGAGGGCATAAGAAATATAGAATATAAGCAATATCTCTGACAACTCTGGCCTAAAAGATGGAATGTAAGGGAGGGATTAGATTATACAGAAGAAATCAGGTTTGGATGGTTACTGGGGTTTTATTTTCAGTATCTTTAAGAAAGCTGAGCACCGAAGAATTGATGCTTTTGAGCTGTGGTGTTGGAGAAGACTCTTGAGAGTCCCTTGGACTGCAAGGAGATCAAACTGGTCCATCCTAAAGGAAATCAGTTGTGAATATTCATTGAAAGGACTGATGCTGAAGCTGAAACACCAATACTTTGGCCACCTGATGTGAAGAACAGACTGATTGGAAAAGACCCTGATGCTGGGAAAGATTGAAGGAGGGAGGAGAAGGGGATGTCAGGGGATGAGACAGTTGGATGGCATCACCAACTCAATGGACATGAGTTTGAGCAAGCTCCGGGAGTTGGCGATGGACAGGGAGGCCTGGCATGCTGCAGTCCATGGGGTCGCAAAGAGTCGGACACAACTGAGCAACTGAACTGAACCAAAAAAAAAAAAAAGTTGGGGGGGTTTGGAGCCATTAATTGTATCTCCTTATATGAATTTCAGAGTGGCTTATGCAGAAAATAAAAACATGAATAGAATATTCAAATGTAAAACTCGAGGTACAAAAGTTTACTAGTGCCATAAATACAAACGGAGACGTTGCTTTGAACTGGACCCAATACTAGAGAGGAAGTCATGGGTGCTGAGAATTTGTAAGGTGGGACCAGCATATCTGAATGAGGGAAACAGGCCAAAATTATTAGGTAAAGAGGAAGGTTGTGTTCTTGCAAAAATAGGATTTTTTTCCTGAGTCTCCAAATATTAACAAAAATATTAGCTGGAAGCAGCTTCTTATTCTACTCTCCAGATACAATAGATACCACATACCAAAAAGGACTAGGAAAGGTCACCCTCCTCCTATGTTTCCCCTCATTCTGCTTCTTGGATGTTTCCCCAATAACACTGTCATCAGGCGACATCAAATACTGACAGGCCTTTCCTTCATCATTCTTTAAAGGAAGGTGTAGGAGAGAGAAGGAGACTTTAGAAATATTTCAACAAACAAGTGAACTTATTTGTATTCATTTCATTAATTTACTTCTAATGCGACACTCATCTACTCCAAGAGCACTAAAACTTTAAGGATGCCACTTCAAGAGCTTGCCTTTCCTTCTGGGTCTAAGATGGCAGGAGGCATGGGAAGAGAAAGAGAGATAGAAGAATATCAGAATATCAGTCTGAATGATATCCTGCCAGCTCCCCAACTGGCAGTTGCAGAAACATTTTCTGAACCTCCTTCACTCACAGGTTTTACTTTATATTGATGATTTTCAAAAACAATATTTGCCATTATTTCCCCTCCTGCTGCAGCAGTTTCTGGTTTCTTTCCTTGGTCTTTTGAAATTATGTCTCTTTTCTTCTTTTGATTTAATTCTTCCTTTTCTAGTTTATTATATATCCTTCCGTGGAAGGAACCCAGCTGGGTTTTCTATTCTGACTTAATGTTAGAGTAACCTGAGAATAGCTGGGTTTTACTCATCACACCTGGCCCCTATCCAAGACCAGTTAAATCAGAATCATTTAAGGATAGAAGGGGTGGGTGGAGGGGTGGGGGTATGTGTGGCTGTGTGTGTGTGTGTGTATGTGTGTGTATTCCACATCAGAACATCTAGTAGACTGGATTACAGCAGACCAGTGGTTCTCAAGGTGTGGTCCCTGGATCAGTATCATCATTTGCAAACTTGTTAAAAATGCAAACCTTTGAACCTCAGCTCCACCCTTCTACATCAGAAACCCCAGGATCAGGGTCTAGATTGCTGTCATTAAGATCTTCCCAGATGATTCTCAAAAATGCTAAAATTTGAAAGCCTATGTGCTAGATCACTGATAATTCTGGTATCTAAGTTCACATCTCATGTAAAACTGTGCTTCCTGATCAGGATCACTCAAGAACTCTACCCTTGGCCTGCTGAGGTTTGCAACCTGATTTTCAATCAGATCCCTAGTGATGTGTGTGTAGATCAGAGGCTGAGAAGCAACGTTCTAAGAACTAATTCAAACTTGTATTCACAGAGTTGACTCTTATGATTATATTAACAAATATAATAATTAGTCATTTCTCAACAATGGAAGCCATTCTTCAACTATTAAAAAGGAATCAAAGTTGTTTTTCTGTATGTGGTGCCAGCTTTGAGCATTTTTCCTTTTTTTTAAATTGAAATATAGCTGATTTACAATGTTGTATTAGTTTCAAGTATATGGCAAAGTGATTCAGTTATAAATTAATATATACATATAATGGCATCCCATTCCAATATTCTTGCCTGGAAATTTCCATGGACAGAGGAACCTAGGGGGCTATAGTCCATGGGGTTTCAAAGAGTTCAACATGACTGAGTGAGCACACGTGCATATATCCATATCCATATATATCTGCTCACACACACAAATAAACACTCATATACAGATAAGATTCTTTCCCCATATGGGTTTCTAAAAAATATTGGGTATAGTTCCCTGTGGTCCTTACTGGTTATCTATTTTAAATATAGTATTGTGTATACGTTACTCTGACTCTTTTTCTATCTTCTGTGTCTGTTCTAAGGGTATTTTCACATCTCCTGAGAAAATGAAGAACTAAAAGGTCAAAATTTCTTTGTATGTAATTTGTTGCTTTTTCCCTAAAAAGAAAAAAAAAAAAAAAAGATCAAAATCCCTAATGTGTTCCCCTTAGTTCTGAGATGTGTATCCATTTAATTCCTCTGGAAACTGGATTTCCGGGGTTTGACAAAGAAAAAAGATGGAATCTTTGCTTTGTGTCTTCTCCCACGCATGGGGAAGAAACTCTGGGTGTAAAAAAAAAAAATCTTTATTGGTGTATTAAGAGAAAGGAATGTGTGTATTTGTATATATATTGAGGTGGGTAAATTAGAGAGAGGAAAATGTCCTTTCCACCAAGCCAAGTTCATCACCTCTTAGGGTCAAGCTCTGGGGTGAGGATACCCCAGATTCCTCTGTAACAGAGGGAGCTCTGTTGCTTGCTGTGATTATTCTAAGACTATGAGAACCAGTGTAATGGCAAAAGATCACAGACCCACCTGTCCAAGCACCTGTTTTTTTTGACTCTTCTATTTTCATCTGAATCTTCAGCCTCATTTAGCTCAGATAAGAACTGATCCCTTGAAACCGCAGGTCCTTTATCTATTTGGTATCCTAGCCTAAGCTTTGATTTGGGAGGAGTAGTCAGCAGGTGGAGAAAAGGGCTGTCAGATGATCTGCTTTTGTAGGTAACAGAACATTTCCAGAGTTAAAAAGCACATACTAGAAAATAATGATTTAATACTGTATTTGAATTTGATTAAAACCAACGTACAAATCAACTACACTTTAAAGGAATCCATTATTGTATCTTTTTTCAAATGTATTTTTTTATTGAAGTATAGTTGATTTATAAAGTTAGTTTCTGGTGTACAGCAAAGTAACTCAGTTGTACATATATATATTATCTTTAACACTCTTTTGCATTAGGCTGATTGCAGGATATTGAAGATAGCTAACTGTGCTGTGCAGTAGGACCTTGTGGTTTATCTATCCTCTATATAATAGTTTATATCTGCTAACCCCATCTTGTAATCAGAAAGTCTTAGAAAAATAAAGGATTCAAAATAAAATGTGTAGTGTTAAGAAATGAAGAAGCCTCCCTATCACATTAAAGTCAGTTTTCTTGCCCCAGTTTCACCAGTCTGTTCAAAACTTCTTAGTTACTCAAGTGACTTCTTTCTGAGCTTGTCTGCCCGCACCCAGCTGTGAGGTTACCCTGTGAGAAAAGCAACTTCTCTATTTAACCACTCAAGATGTGAATATCTGTTGTGAACCAAATGCAGCTCTAATAACCACAGATCCAGGAATCAAAGGCTACTCCTCACAAACAATACACTCTCCTTGTTCCTGAAACCACACTCAGTAACCTCTGCAAGTATTACAGAAAGTAGGTATGCCAGGTCCAAAAGGCAATTGCAGCCATACGTTTCTTATAACTGGATTAATTTGAAACCTTAGTGGAAGTTTTATGAACAAAGGATACTGAAGATAGCTAACTGTGCTGTGCAGTAGGACCTTGTGGTTTATCTATCCTCTATATAATAGTTTATATCTGCTACCACCAAAGGTGGTAATTGATGACATACAGTTTTTAGGACTATGGAGCAGTTTTTGCAAAATAAGATGCACTGTATTGCCAATTTGGTCAGCAGCTGAAACTTAAAACACTCGGATTTTGAAATATGCTGATATATGTGAAACATATGACAATCAAAGGTTGGTTTCTCTCTTACCTACGCATAATTTTCCATATTAAGAAATATAATCATTCAGAAATAATTTGTTCAAAAAACGTTAAAGTGTTAGTCGTTCAGTTGTGTCTGACTCTATGTGACGCCAGGGACTGTAGCCCACCAGCCTCCTCTGTCCAAGGGATTCTCCAGGTAAGAATACTGGAGTGGGTTTCCATGCCCTCCCAACCCAGGGACTGAAGCCCTGTCTCCTGCATTGCAGGCAGATTCTTTACTGACTGAGCCACCATTCCTGAAATAAACCAAGTTCCATTCTCTAAAACTCAATGAGTTCCTTGAAAGGAATATACATAGAAATGAGGGTTTATAAATTTTTGTTAACTCCACAAAAAATCATGGAATTAAACATTCACAGGTGTGACATGTCAAAATTCCCTAAATTTAAACTATATTAATAAGATCTTAGTGTAATTACAATCCGTTCTTCTCAAATATGACTTTAACAAAACATAAGTGTTTTCACAGTCAGGTCCTAACCAGTTTGGAATCCCAGTGTGGAACAGAGCCTGGACACCGAGCCAGTGCTCAGTCAATGTGAGGAAGGAAGCAAAGAAGGAATGAAAGCAGTTCAAAATCGGGCACATATATCTATGAGCGGGAGAAAAGTATTTTTCCTGAAATAAATAAAAAGTTATACTTCTAAAAGCATCATGTACTGTTTTCAACCCATGAATTAGAAGTAAAGGTACACTGTGGTATGGAACACATGCTCTGCAACTGTTTGAATTAATACACTGCTGTTAATTATTCCAAAACACAGCTGAGAAAAAAAGGAAGGAACTGATACTTCTTCACATTTAAAAAATATGCACATAGCGGCACTCGGTAGTATTTGTGTAAAAATAACAAGCCACAAGAATAATGCCAGCCCTTCTGGCTTTTAACTATTCTTAATTGAAATAAGATTAAACAGGTCTAAACTGACAAATGTTTCCAGAGGGTAACACCAATCGCCTCATTGCATGTGAGACTTCAGAACTTTTTTTTTTTTTGTCATCTTTGCTACATAGGAGATAAAATATTATTCTATATTTTAGATGATGGGCGGATTTCTTTTTTATCTGAAGGGCTGTATGAGAAACAAAGCATTACGTTTCAGACAAGAGGCCTCACACTTTGAGGTTATCCACCCAACCATTTGGATGGCTCCCACCTACACGGGGTCACAATGCAAAGTAAAGTCACCTCTGAGCATTTTTGTGAACTTCAAGGCCGAACAACTGCATAAATAATCTGCAGGCCACAGACCATCATCAAAGTCTGGAATTTATGCAAATAACTCTGCTTACATTGAACAGATCTGTAAGGCTGTAAGCTTCTCCAGTCGAAATAAATGGTAATGGAGAGCTTTAGTGGTACAAGATTGCTCTCTACAGGCCAAACTGCAGAATGACATACAAGACAATTGGAGTGGTGGGGGAACAGAGATAAACAATGTTTTATAAGGCGTTTACTGACGAGTAGATAACCCCAGAAGAATGCACAGATTTCATAACACACATTGGGATATGTATGGATAGTTTTTGATCTAAAACTACACTCCAGTTTTAGAGTTCCCTATTATTTCCTACTTATTTTCTTCTAGAGTTTTCTTTATCTTCTGAAAAATGTAAATTACTTTCCTGCTGGGAAAAAGTTCTGTTTCAATAATGTATTCTAATACCTCTGAATGTATATTGAAGCTTTACATTCTACAGAATTCCACAGGGAATCTATATTGATAAATTCAATTGTTTGGGTAGAGCGATCAATCACAAAATTTGGAATTAGTTTCCATGATTTGAACATATCTCATGAGGAGAAGGGACAGTTTATATTATTGATGTAAGATGTTATGGAAAACCCAAACAAACTTGTGAACAACCCAATACTTTCTCCCAGACTTTATATAGCTTTCAAAATCCATTGGTCAAAATTATCTACTTTAAATATTTAGAGTGATTTAAAGGTCATGTATATTTCAAACTGCATTTCTTCTTTAAGAAAGTATCAAATACTTTAGTTTATAATAAAGCTCAGATGGAATTACAATAACAGTAAAGTAATCTGATTTTTCACTGGAAAAATATCAAATTAATGCTGAATTTCAGTAATTTATATAGCAAGTCACATTTTCTGAAATATGGAGAGTAATGTTTAAAATGCAGATCCAGTGGGATGGGTGAGCGAGGCTCAAGAGGGACGGAATATATATATAGTCATGACTGCTTTGCATTGCTGCACGATAGAAACCAACAAAACATTGTAAAGCAATTATCGTCCAATTAGAAAATCTAAAAGAAAAACAAAGAAAATATAAAAGGGATAGTCAGGAAAAAAAATAAAATGCAGATCTTCAAAACTGTAAGACAAGTTATTAGAAATGCATTTTCCCTGCAACCATAGAGAAATTCCAACTCTAAAGAGAGTAGGTTTCAAAACTGAATAATATATTATGGTTAAAACACATCAACAATCTGTCACACCATATGTACAAATAAACATACCCCACTATCACCGCACACACCATAAACGAGGCCAACGAAACATCTGAAAAGGTAGAGCAAATTCTTCCTATACTGTTACAGACGCTAAATAACACTGTCAACATTTTCTAAGAGACGCATAAAGGAAAAGCTATCATTTTTAACACTGCTATTTATATAGTTCAAACATTCTGCTTGGCCATCTGATAAAGATGTTCCACACATCCTCAATTTTAAAAAACACAATTTAGAGCATATTCAGGTTGAGGAAGGAAGACTATTCTTCATAATTGGATTTTGGTATTAAGTAATAAAATTTTAATTATAATATATCTTTGGCATATTTAGAAGTGATAATCTTAGTTGAAATTCTATTAATGAGAGTTCAGATATAACAAAATCACCTAAGAAAAGGCATTGTACTAGTAATGAGTATGCTAGTTTATTCTGATTTATAGCCAACTGTATATTGGTCAGCATCTCCCCCCAATTTTAAGCAATTAGATGAATGAATTTTAAGCAATTAGATGATGTAATAAATGTGTGTAATAGAACCTATAACTTTAAAGGTGGAAGTGATGAGGACATTAACCTACAGGTGTTTTTTTCCCCACTATAAGTGTCTCCTGAAGAGTAATGTTTTATATATGGTATTTAATTGTATATAACCATAATATAATTATGTAATGATGAAATGATCTCAATTTTATTTTAATTAAGTATATAATCTTTTTATTAGAAATAGTTTTCTAAAATTAAATTGTTCAGGAGAAATTTTAGTAAAGATTGAGGATGAACCATGTAATTTCTAAAAGCAGATTCATAACAAGTTTTCTGTGAAATTAAAATTTAATTCATCTAACAATATTAGTCCTCAGTAAATTGCGTTGTTACTTTTCCAACTGATTTATACTTTGTCAGTCAGTATAATTGTGAACAGAATTAGTGAATATGTTCAGGTTGTGTGAGAGAATTATTAATTAAGGGTAGGAAAAAGTTTTTAATATTGCCCTGTTAGGCAAAATGGATTTCAAAGGCCGTATTATTATTTACCTGGTGCAAATAAATTCGTATGTAGAACTCTAATTCTACCATAACATATTTATTAACCATAATACTGGATAATAATTTTCCATTGCACTTATGAAGGTTTTAGGAACAAAAATATAAGGCTGAATAATAAAAATTGTATTATGGTGGACACTTTTCCTAAGGCTATCTATCAAAATCAACTGAAATTATTGATCACAAGAAGTATCATTATTCTGTTGTTATAATTGCAATGCACATAGCAAGGTAGTTTTTTGTTGTTTTTTTTTTAACAGTGTTTGTGTATTGTTTTAATGTGGATTTTGTATTGGGAAAATTGCTTATATATGCAAGAAAATATTTTCTCTCAGCTTGCAGAAATTTATTTGACATTTTTCCTTATTTATGTATATTCATTGTTCTCATGCTAAACATGAATAAATTCGAAAACTAAATTCACATTATCAATATGAATTCTAGACCTATCAGGCCTCCTTCTAGCAAGGAATGTTACTTTTATCTTTGTTACATTCTCTGCAAAACTTATTGGTAACATACTTTCAGAAAATGCCAGCCAATAAACTACACTAAAATAATTTTCTTTATAAAAGCACAGTGATCTTTGGCATCGTTCACTATTTTCAAAGCCATAAAAGAACAGATAACAAATATATGACTCACAAATTATCAATTATGAAAAATAATCTGGTTCAGAAAGCTGCACTAATGCAAAAAGATGGATCACTTGTCACAAACCAATAAAGGCTATTGTTTGTGAATCCAATATTTGATTTTATCATTTATGTTGGGCAACTTAAAATGATTTTTAAACCACATTACTTTTTGAAAAAAAAATTGTTATAAAGGTGAACGTGGGGGTTGTGGGGAGAAGAAACCAGATGTGTAATCTGTCATCCTTGAAACAATTTACCATCTTACATTGAGTCCAGAATACAAGTCTAAATTGCAAAGACCTGGTCAGGAAGGATGGATGCATTAGAAAGAACACTTCTGTATTCCAGAAAATGGACAGAAGCAGAAGTCCAGTAGACTTTGAGTCTATCCTTTTCGTGTGCCTTTCCATGGCTGAACATCTGCAGCTATGATGTTTCATTATGCAGGGACATTTAAATTCTATGTTTCTTAAGTGAAGTGTTGTTTGTTATATTTCTGCTTTTGTTTATTTTGTATTACAGAGTAAAGCACAATGAGGCTCCCAAGCTTAGAAAACCTTTATGATTGATTCTTTTCACATTCATAATTTTATAATGATGGAAGAGGTACAATTCTTTCCAACCAAGAAGAGCATCTGTGTGAGTTGCTGGGGCCAGAAATGTCCTGTATGGTGTTATCCAAGGGCCACTCGAATTCCCTCCCTGCTCTCTGATAACTCAGTTACAACATTTTACACCTGCTTGTAAGTAAGGGCTTGGATGTCTAAGCACATCAGAAATACTTCCCATAAGGCCAGTGATAAAATGCACATATGTTATCTGGGGGTGACCCATTCCCTCTCCTAGACAATAGACTTGATCATCAGATGATACACGACACGGTGAGTTTCAGGGACATAATAATGCCAGACACAGGCAGACGGTAGCAGGGCCCATAATGCAGATAATGGGGAGTGATGTCAGGATAATGATGTGCCTGGATGGGTATCTGATGGGGAGAATGGAAAATGGTGAAAGAAGGGGTGGATTTAAGGGTAAAAAGGTTGCCACATCCTAGAGACATTATCGTACAGTGGGCCTTTCCAGTAGACTTCTCCTTTCCTTACTCAGTGAAAACCACTGGAAATTCTCAAATACACAGAAAAAGGAAGAACTCAAGGGCCTAGTAATATATGCCAAAACATAGAAACATAAGAAAAATAAAGTATTAAACCCTGGCTTACCCTTCTAATAGTTTGTTTGAGGTGGGGGTCATGAATGTTGCCTAAGGTGGGGAATCATGAATGTTCTTGGATATATTCTTAGTTGGACACAAAAAAGAAGTGAAAATGAGGTTGGGGGATGGACATAATTGAGTAACTGTTCAATTATGGCAACTGCTAGCTAATGAAGACCTATTACAACTAAGTTTTTAATAGAAAATGTGCTAATTGACTAGGTTGGAGCTCAGAATGAGCATATGGCTAAGATGCTTGATTACCTAGTCTGGTTCCATGACAGTGATCAACTCTAACACTGTAAAAAGGAGAGTTTCTATGACAACTACTGAGCTTGCTGACTAAGGTGTGGGTGACCAGCCTGAGGGGTGAGATATTCTAAATCACGCATCTTCCATTAGTCTGCACACTTGTGTGACCTGGAGGTTCACCGGCCCAGGTGTGTTTTGTCTTGTCCCTTACTCAAAATATCCATCTTGTTCTCAGTGTTGACAAAGCTTAAATCAGCCTCTTAAGTGAAGAATATTGCATGCTATTTGTTTTTTAATTTTATTTTAAAATTTATTTATTTTTATGCTATAAATCTAATCTGCTTATAAAAGTGAAAAGTCAACACACTCCACCTAGGTCTGAGTCTAGCGTTCCACCTCAGTCAGGAGTGACTATAATGATTTCTGAAGTTTCTAGGGGGTGGGGGGCCAGTCTCAAAGTCAAAGTCAGCCTGTACAGCAACTTTCAGGAAAGGGCAACTTCATCATCCATAATTTTAGACAAAAACTTTCTTTTCCAGTGTCATTCTAAACTAAAATTCAAAACAGGTGCTTGATGCTAAGGCTGTAACCAAAATATTCCTTTATAACCTGCAACTCTGATAAGACTTCCCTCGGAAATATAGTGGTTACATAGCCCTTGTATGGCTTTAACAAACCCCTATTTTCTTCCTTCTGCACCATACAATGTGCAGTCTATTTGCACCCATTCAGGACTAAATTACAGATAAAGTTACAGCAAATTTGTTTTCTCAAAAAAGCAGTCAGCCCTAATATCCCTTGAGTAATAAAAGCCTCGTCTTTCATTCAGAACTAGAACTGGCATAATTTTCTCCAAGAAACAAACTCTACTTCCTGTGACAATGGGCCTGTTCTTAAAATCTGAATGGGATACAGCTCAATTTGCAGGTGTTCAGGTATAAAGGTAAAAGGGCATTTGACCCCCCAACTGGCAATTGTTGCTGTGGTAGGTAACTTCGGTTTCCTAGTTATATCATTCTACTAGATAAGCTGCCAGAGTTTTCAGCCCTGAATTACAGAGGTAGGCTCAAGTGAATCAATAATTTACACAGATATATCTCACTCATTCTGATGGTATAAAGATACATACTAACAGTCTGCTGCAACCACGGAACAAAGCCAGAGAGACATTATTTAAAAAGAAAGAGAGAAAAAGAAACCCATTTATCTATGTGAGCAAAAACATTATGTAATAATGACCTCATGGCTTATTAATTTTATTTTTTCAACTGTTTTAACAAATATTGTGATGAGGTAAATAAACTCTTTATGAATCTCAATAAGGTTGCTCTGGTGAACATTAAGCTAACAGTTCAAACTTTCAGATTGACTTTAAAATAGGGTGATGTTAAACATAGCAAATCACTTGAAAAGATTTGTGCACCTAAGAAGTTTAGGGTAACTAGCTTAACTAAATCCCTCCAATATTTTATTACTGAATTTCAGTATAAAATTACTTTTTAAAAGATGAGAATCAAATACATTTAGGGACTGTTCTCTAAGACTATTGTTAATATAGCCTTATGCTGTTAATTATTACCTGGGGAAAATTACACAGTGTTTTATTCACTAATACTATGACATTTTTATTAACTCATAATCCCTGTGCTAACAGTGGTACATTAAACAAGTTATAATTAAGAGGGCTGCAAATATTAAAAATGCCTACTTTAAAATTCTTCAATCATGTTAAAGGGAATCCAAGTTCCTCTTAAGGAAAGCAGTACCCAAACCAGTGTGGTTATAATATAAATTAATAATCAATAGCCTAGACAGCTTGAATAATATTTTTGTAAGTTCCTGTTTTCTTGTCCTTAAGGATGAAGGGAACCCATGGTCTAAAAACATGGTAAAAATCTCTCCTAGCAACTTTAATTATAAAAAGTGAATGTTTCTTGACAGATCTGAAAATTTATTTGAGGACAAGATGCATTAGAAGTTGGTGCCTTGCCCATTCTTTTTTAGTTCAAGGCTGGACATACGTCTAGCTGGGACACACGAACCGATTATGTTCAGAGTTGCTTTAGGAAGACTGTGCAAAGTTAATCAGGGCAATAGATTCAATGAGAAGGAGGGTCGCAAATAGAGACAATACTCAGGTACCCTAATTTCCTCCACATGGAGAAAGGATCTTTTCCCTTCTTTTCCAAGGGACCCTCCCCACCCCCACCCCCGCTCTGGGGAATAGGGTAGACGCTAGAAGTCTGAAAGCAAGGAAAGTGCATGTAGGAGGAAAAAAGAATAGAAAAAAAAGCGAGAGAGATCAACTCGTGGTCTCTACCTAGAGTCCTTCAGCCTTTCTGCGTGATACTCTGGGGCAGCCAGTTAACATTTCCAGCCTTCCAAGAAAATATAACTAGTCCCTTAAAAGTGGATAGAGGAAGGAGAAAAAATGGAGTGCCCCATTTCTGACAGTCAAAAGGGAGAGGAGAGAAATGTTCCCACACTGATCTCATTAAGATGACGAGAATAATGAGTGTGAATCTTATGTATGAATCTCACAGTAGATAGAGGAGGGCATAAATGTATCCCACATTCACCCTTTTATGAAGCCTGATATACTACATTTATTCTTAGCTTCATCTGATACTACTGTTGGGGGTTTCAGTTACAATATTACAGCTTTAACTTCCAGTTTTGCTGCTAAAGTCATCTGAGTCAGTCATTCAACACAGCTTTATTGAGTGTGCATGAAAACGCGGAAGATCTGTTAATGGAACTGAAATGCATCTCAAGCAGAACAGCCTGAATTTATCTCCTGTCACTGGTTCTAGTGACGGATTAAAAATACTGAAAAAATGGCATTTTTCATTTTATGATCTAGTTTTTTCCTAGTTCCTTAAACTTAGGTTAAACATTCTAGTCTATTAGAAATTGAACCCGGGTATTATTATGCTTCCCACATACTTTTGGAGGAAGAGCTGTGCATTTTTAGCAAACACCCATGAGAAATTTTTCCTTGCGATATATCTTCCTTTCTTAGGTCCAGTACAGGATATGTTCAAATAATGATTTTAAGTTAAATCATTTTTTAAAGACTGATACAAATTTTGAAGATTACATAGCTCTCAGGAACAAAACCCTGTATTGTTGAGGTCCTGTATGTTATTCAAGCCTAAATGATCCAAGACCCCTCATACTTAAGAACTTCAAAGCATTTCACATAGATGATTTAATTTAGCTTTCTTCACTTAACTACAATAGCAATAAATTGGTGGATCAGTTTATAGCAAACTATACCTCACATAATTTATATAACAAGTGGACAACACCCTACAAATTCTATGAATAATAGTATCTCAAAATATGCCCAGATTATTATTAATTCAGTACTTCCAACACTTTGTAAAGGAATATAATATTTCATTTTATTCCTTAATTATATGCTAGAAGAATTTTGATCTATGTAATTTTAAAGGAAATTTAGGATTGGAGCAAACCAATGAAATTGAATCACCAGTTTTCCTAGGTAATTCACAATACATACACTTTTTTTCCTGGCATTTATTTAGTCTAATGGAAATTCAGGCATGGACAGGTTGATCTCACCTACCATTAAATCGATATGGATCAATATAGACGGTTTAAACTGTTTAAGCAACTCACGATATAGTATATGTTTAAAATCTGGGAAATGTAGTCTTAAGGAGTCTACATTTACTTTTGGGAATGAGTAATTTATACTACTCAGAGGCCAAATGACATTTCTTTGCTTGTCTAAAATGTACCTCCCTCAAATACACAGTGAACTTTTTGTATTCTCTATTACTGTACACACATCTCTGCAGTGTTTGGGGGAACTGTGATCGCAACTAGTAGAGAAGTATATCAAAAGACAAAATATGCACTTATTACATGAACTTCAGGAATAATACTAAGCAAAGCAAGCAAAGATTTACTATTTTGAGTAGGCAATTCCAGCCCTTTCAGTTCAACACATTTCTTAATAAGACATACCAAGAATTTGTAGCCTAATTTTACACTCTTAGAACTCTACAGAACAATGTCTCACACTTGGTTTTCCTTAATTAAGGACAACAACTTATAAACTTCATGATAAAGATTCTCTCTTTCTCATTCTCTTCCTTTCTCTCTTCTCAATGCTGCTGTCTTTGAAACATTCATTACCAACAACTGGGGGAGAAGGAGAGTCAATGCCTCAGTAAGTCACTTTCCCTTATAGCACTTTAATTTCCTCCACCATAAAATTATCTCTGAGCTCCCTTCTAACCATAATGCTCCATGACTTCACTGGCACACTTAAAAGCCTATGCAATCTCCACTTCTGTGGGTCCCTGACCTTTGCCATGAGGAAGATGGTCTATCTGAAGCTAGGATTGGGGTGGGTGTGGTTCTTGGCATTTTCAACACCAAGCCGTGACTGCACTCTAATCTACTTCCTACATACGACATTTCCATTCTACAGCTAGTACTCTATGACTGACAGGCTCTGTGAATGGTTCTGTGTCATTACTTATGACATTAGACATCACAATGATTTGTGGCCCCCAAATTGTCACTACAGGGCAATGTGTCCCAGGGTCAAAGGAACTGTCTTACAAAACAGATACATCTTGCCTGGAGGTTTTTGAATCTATATGAAAAAATAAAAAGTTTTAATTACACATCAACCAAGATTTAGGACTTAGAAATAAAACTGTGGTAGGAGGCTCATATTCTGAGAATTGAAAAAATGAAGGAAATAGTGCACATCCAGACCAACAGAACCTAGGTTAAAGGTCTCTCCTACAAATACCAGCCTCCGGCTTGGGGCATGTAATAGTCTCATGCAATGGAAGAACCAAGATCTATATACAATAATTTAAACAAATCCAGATAAGTTTTCAACATTTCTACCTAACTAGAGAAAGTGACCTCAGCTTTCTGAACTTCCACATTTATATTTTATTTTTCTCCTTCACTCATATCACTTTAAAATAGATAATAACACCTCTCTTATACAACCTCAGCATAATAATTTGTAGGTAACTCATGGACTACTTGCAACTTTAGCAATCTCTTATTTTCAATTAAATCCAAAGGATTTCTCTGATTGACTAAGGAAAACAGTACTTAATTCACCAACATTTTATAACAAAATTGGATGATATATTCTTGTTTCAAACACGTAAGCATTGCCTGAAGTTGGCTTGGCAGAAACTCTAGAGATTGCTAACTATGGAAAATGCAGTAGAATTATTTTTATATAGCTAAGTGGGACATAAAACATCATATGTTTACTTATTATTGACAAATTACAACAGTAAAAGTTGTTTGAGTCTTATGAGGAATTGAGTAATCAGCCATGCAGAATAGCCAGTAGAACATGTATCCTCACTGTTTAAAATGACTTTTCTATTCCACAACCCCTTTGCCTTCCCTTCCCGTGAAGACCTAGTAGGTAATCAAGTCTAATGAAGTGTTCTTTTATATCTCTGACATAATGATATCCATTTAGGAATATAAAGATTATCTATTAGTCATAAATATAGTACAATGTATGGACAAAACCCATCTAACCCTCATAATGATGGAGATATTACTTAGCCCACAATTAATGTTCCCCTCACTTCTCCTTTTCAGGGAAGCACTACAATGCACCCTTGGAACTGGTGTAGAGGAGAAAGCTCCCATATGGGGTTTAAAGGGAGAAAATTTAATTCTTCAGTCTCTATGAAGCCAGACAAAACTTCTCCTTTCATTGGACGCCAATATAGTCAATAATTCTGTATAAACATCACAAATTCTCTTTCCTCAGACTGATTATCTATGAGAATCATTTGCATTGTATGCAAACTACAGAAATTCTAAACTAGACTTTACCACCAAGAGCATGAACATAAACATAGTTAAACTCACATTAAACCTCCTCTAGAACACGCATTCTCAACGAGGTTGAGATGGCACCCAAGGGGGCAAAAATTGGTTCTTAGGGGACAGCACAGAGAATCTTGCATATCACAGTGATTTGTGGCCCCCAAAGCTCCACACTCCCTGAGAAAATCTTATTCCTTAGTATTTCATTTCTCTCATTAAATTAAATGAAAAGCTTCTCCTTAGGGGAGTGAATATGAAAAACTGTTGAGAAATGCTGATTTAAAACAAAAGAAAAGCCAAGTTTTGTCTGTAAAATCCTTTCCCCCATCCTTAAAATCAGGGTTGCCTTTCATTTTTATCCAAATATCTGTTTACACTTTGATGTGATTTCCATCTTTCCTTGTGAGCTCCTCTCTGAATTTCTCTTCATTACTTCTCTTTGAGCCAGTGGCTGATGACTGGTACAAACGTGAGAAATGGTCACTCTTTCATCTTCAGTGTTACTGATCTCTAATGTTACCACTCGCCGAGTGTCAGATCTCTGTCATCAGAGCAAAATAGCGGATGCAGTGCAGAGTCGTAACTCACAGACCTACTATGGCAAGAGTGACTTCTAGTCTCTATTCATTCTACCTTAATGTTAAAACACGGTAAAATGATGGCAAGGAAAGGGGCAATGAAAATCTTTCTTAACAGCATTTCAGTTTAGCTTCTCACTTGTTAAATTAACTCAAACACACCATAATTCTAAGCTATATCTTCATAATTGGTCAAAATAGAAAAATCAGACAATAGAAAGCATCCTACTCCTTACTTCTTAATATTTACCCCATACAAAAGGGCATGAAAACATTTGGAGAATTAAGTCACTGTCTAAAGTATGGTAATGACTGCATTTCTGTTGCAATGTACAATCTTTCAGAAGAGCTATTATTCTTAGTTTACAAAATTTTACTAAAATAAATTTCATAATTATTCATTTACACTTTCTCTTTTGCAAAACATTTGACAGAATATTATTTTGGAAAGGACTATGCTTGCTATGTTGCTTAGAATGTGTGTCCCCAACAATTTAAATTGAAGCTGGAGGGTGGAAACTTCTTCGGAGAATAAGAACATTGGTTTAGGAATCTGAGGACAGACAGTGAAACATCTCTAATTTCATTATTTTGTCATTTTTAATCCTTAGTCAACTTAATCATAAAATCTGGACCATGCAACATATTTTTTAAGGATCACATAAAGATTCTGAGGCTGCAACTACAAGATATGTAATGCAAGAAGGCTGCCTGAGGTGAAATGGGTCAGCAGCCCTATAGCCAGTGAGACCACAAAGAAGCACTGGTGTCTTCCCAACTTTCATTGCACATCCCAGTAAGATTCACGAGGAGGCTAATTCCTAGATTCAATATGGTATTACTGTTATGCTGGTGATACTTGAGCTTTATGTTTGATTATAATACAGTGCAACTGCCCTGTACCTGAAAAAAAAGTGAAATAATTTCATTTTGTTCAAGTCACCCACAGAATGTCCCCAGATGATAACATCTGACAACTTTCTGCTTTAGAGAACAAAGGAAGGAGAGTAGAAATGATAGAAAAGGTTTGCAATGTGTTTTAAGAATTAAATTCCTCTTGTAAATACAAAATAAAACCTAAGAGGAATTAGCTTTTTGAACTGTAGTAGATTCTACATCTTATGTGATTACCTACCTCCAAAGAGCAGGAGGCCCTTATACTGACATCTATTAAAATAAACAAAAAAGGGGCACTGGAACCGTTTAAAGAAAGTTAAGTGCTGATTTGAGGAAGTGCTACATTGGTATAGGTAACAGCCACAAAAATAAAACAAAAGGATTATACATTTAAATAGACCTACAAAGTGAACTAGAGCAGGATCCTCAAGGATTAGAGAAATCTAGTTAAAATGCTTTGTCCTATTAATATTTGATTTTAGCTAATTGTGATCAGTTCTAAAATTCAACACACTTCAAAAATCTGGTCTTTGGTGCGGGGAGCTGCTAGAATTTATATGCAATGCTTTGTGAAAGGCATCACTTTAAAAAACCTATTTTTTTTATTAGCTAATGCTTGAAAACAGTGTCCTTCCATGGAATCTAAATAAATTTTGGAAAAATGTATACTTTGAACACCAACTTAAAGTGCCAGCATGTTCATATGAACTGGGCACGCAATCTACTCACTGAAAAGTGTAGTGCTAGAAGTTTCTAAGTGTCAATGGTCTCTGATGTTGTAATAGGAATTTTAGGCAACTTTGGAGGTATACAGTCTTCGAAAGCAATGAAATTCTACAGGCTTTCTCTTTCTCACACATTTATGAAGGAAATGCTTAATGTACCTTTAAAATTTATATAAATTAAATCAGAAGTATTGTTTATAAACTTGGTAAGTACTTACATCAGAGGAAAGCATACATAAAGAAGGGTTGGCAAAAGGTCTTGGAAGTTTAGATTTACATAATTCTAGGAAAATTCAAGAATATATGGGTAGGACCATCAGTTACAGATCATTTTATTTTAGTACTTATTTCTATGGTTTTCAGGGGTCCTTCTGTTTTGCTGTTTTGGGGAAAAAACAAAAATTATGTCTGGAACATTTCCAATTTTTCTGCTAGCACTAAAAAAAAAAAAAATAGTAGCAACAACAAAAGCATCTATAAAAATCATTTGAAAACTGCTACAGACCTGAAGCATAATTTTGTTGGTGTGGTATTATTGATGCCTCTTAAATTATTGAAACTGGAAATTTCTGTTGAAATTCAAAGTTACCTCCCATACAGCCAGTACAATCCCTCTCTATTGCTCAGTGAAGGCTAAGACTTGAATCTGAACTACGGGAGATCTGGACGTGTCTTTGTTTTCACATTAATATTTCTTCTTAAGCGATGCTCCCTTTTCAGTCCCTGAACATGAAGGCCACTTAAAATGTCCTTATTGTTTGTAATAACTTTTAGAAAAATCCATATGCTGTTTAATATCAGCAGGCTTTCTACACAGGAAGTGCTCGATATGGTTTCCTGGGGAGCCTATTGTCTTCTGACCCTTGTACACCAGCCACATAGCCCCTGCAAGTTCAGTTCCTCCTTTGCTTGTGCTTCTTCCATTTTATTTTATTTCATTTTTTATCATTTGGCTACAGAGAGCTGCCTCATGCCATTCTTTGCATACATCATCTCTGGTTTTTCTCTTTTGCTGCATAACGGCCCTGCTTTGCTCAGAGTCGCTGTTGTCCCAAGTGTGATCCTTTACTAAAACGGGGATTGAATGAAGGTGGAGCTCAAATTATCTGGGAGCAAAGGAAAACCATGCATTTGAAAAGGACCCAGAAAGGAACGAGTAATGAACCAGAGTGGCCTCAGTGAATTGCTCTAGAGGGAATTCTCAGTTTTGACACAAAAGGAATGCCTGGATACCAAGGAAAACCTAAGAGGGGGGGAAATCTCAGTAGGAAGCCTGCCTCATCCGGCTGGTCAGCCTGGAGGGGTGAAGCCAGTAGCTCTGCAGATAGGAAGAGAAACACATGTATTTTATGAGTAATGGTTGAGCATTCAAATACGCCGTTTTGGAACACAAGGTACTTTGAGGAGTTGACATCCCTTCACAATTCATGTTCATTGTCCCTCTAAGTAAAATATGTGTCTCCCTTTAGTTATTCTGTTAGGAATCGTGCTTTAAAAAAGCAGGAGGACATTTTTGATAATGCACATCTTAAACTTTTCATTAAACTACCAAATTTAAATTCTACCTTTTTGTGCACTCTGACATTTTTGTCTGGCATTTTCATTAATTTTGCGACATACATAAATGTAGCTGAAATGTTAACTGATCAATACTTTGTCTCTCTCATGTAGCACTAGCGCTCCGTTCCCTAAGGACCACACAGCAGAACAGAAATTAAATGTGTAAAATATCAAATGTTAATGTTAAACACAGCGGCACTTACTGTATAACGACAGAAAAGGCTAAAACAATTCCAAATGGACAGATGGTACCACAAATTATCTACAATCCCATTTAAAGATTAAAGTTTGTCCTGTAAAATAATTCTTTGACGCACACTGAAGTGTGTCCTTTTACTGATAGCTCAGTTGTCCAATTATTTTTGTGCTCATTACAGTGAGAAATGACAGTACTGAAAAAGAGAATGTGCACTCTTTTTTTCCCCCCCATGTTGCACCCACTGACATCCACAAGAACACACACGTCTGGTCAAGAGCCTGATGAAAATTAAACCCAATTGATGAGACATTTACACGTCTACAATAGATGATTCCCAAAGACAAGCGTCCCTGCCTTCCACATCACATACGTATGGGTTTGCTCTTAAGCATACAATATTCATAGTAAAATTTAAAAACCTAATTCATGGCACACAACAACAAGGACATTCTCAGGCACATGCTTGCTTATATTTCATCCATCACCTTCCAGGCTGATTTCTGTTTCTCATAGAGTCAGCCGGCTTTGAACCTTCCACAGAACGCACAGGTAACACAAAAAGAGAGCAGGGCAGCTCCTCCCCTGCATTGCTCACGCTCTCCACTCTAACTGACATCAGAACAAAAATGGCTGTTTTTCCGTTTAAATTTCACTACTCTACATTTACTTTTGGATGCTAACTTAGAAAAGAAAAAGAAAACAGGATAGAAAAAAAGGTACTTAAACATTATAAAGTTTACTGATCTGGGCCTAAAACCAAGCAGCATAATGGTACAAACGCACGGGCTCCATGAGGCAGCTGCATTTATGAAAAAGTGGGCCAAGTGGAACCAATATTATAATAATAGACCCGTGATCCATCAACAGGGGATGATGGGAACAATATGTTTGTAACAATGGGGTGCTGCTCATAGCCTCTCCTAATGGAAAGCAGTTCTTTTCAATAAACTGGCCTAAAAAGGCTCTGGTTATGCAATAAGATCTTTGAAACATTTTGTTTTTAAGTACATCATTTAATATCTAGAAGATAAATAAAAATCCTACCACGGTGTTTTCTTTTTTCCTGAATCGTTATGATGTTAAGATTACAAGGTACATATTTTAAAAGCTCTTTTGGAAAGGAAATAATATCTGTGTGGCTTTGGGCAAGGTACTTAACTTTTCCGTGCCTCAGCTTCTTCCTCTGCAAATCAGGAAAATAACAGTATCTACTTCAAATAAAGTTGCTGGGAATATTTAATTTACTAATGCACAAAAGGCACTTTCATGCTGTAGCGCCTGGAAAAGTGTTTTGGCACATAAATTTGTGTTATATATTAGTTATCATTATATAAGGGTTTTTTATATTAGAATTTAATCTGAGGTTAAAAGAGATGATGGATGGAGGATTATGAAATAATTTAGAATTTCAATATAAGGTCTAGGAAAAATTACTAAAAGGTATTAAGCTAAGCCTATCATCATTTAATCACTAGCTTTATTAGAGCAAACTCTTATCTATATGGCATCATTGAACAAAGTTTCTCCACATAAGAAAAATATTTCAGACTGACTGGATCATTGATTGGTCTACTGATTTAGACAGTTATTTACACCGGGAGCCTACTAAGGGGCTAGATGCTCTGCAGGTGATGCTGGAGTCCCAGGAGAAAAAAGGCAGGGACCCCATTCTCCTGGAACTCCTAGTTCAGGTCCAGATCAATGAAGCTGGTTGCTGTTATTTGCTGTTTTAATGACATTCAATAGACTGAAATTCAATGCTTCTCTTTTTCAATGAAACCATTAATAATATTGCTTCTTCTCAAAATTCCTGTTAACATGTATTCACATTGTAGTTTTTGGCCTGTTTTTTCTCCATGGGTGTCAGGAGTCCCTTTTCCTACCTTTATTATGGCCTCCCCTACCCCTCCTTCCTGAAAACGTCTTGCATTCAGCTTGTTTCACAGGATCGAGTCTGTTAGAAACTGACCACCAGCTGAGAGAGAGACCACTACCTTTCTTTCGCAGTGAATTTTGACTCCCGTACAGTGAAATTACTCAAGTACTGTGTAGCTAAGTTTCTCAGAATTTCCCTGGCTGATATACATATTTTTTCAATCAGTAGGAAATTGTGAGGAAAGTCGACCATCTTCGATTCATTGTACAGGAGAGACCTCTAGAAGCCAGGTGACATTTGTGAAGACTTACATACACACTGTAATGCTGAAGTATCCAAAATGAAGGTTCCTGAACAAATGACATAATATACAGGTGTCTCTGTTTGCAAATGTCATAAATAGCCATGAAACAAAGGGGAGAAACAAAGATGGCAGATGACACTCTCGGTAGAATATTACTGTGTCTGCTATACGGCCCCCTAGAATCTGGACGTAATGGCATAAAATACACACATAAACTCAACATCATTTTTTTTTCCCCTCACTAACATTAAAGTGCCTCTATGATGCTGAAAAACAACAACAAAGTTTGCTTAACAGTACTCCAATGTATTTATCATGTGAAAGAGCTAAATGAAAGGATATTGAGAGAGGCAGATTTTCTTTTCTAAAATTTAATGATGATGCCAGTCGCTTTCTTTAAGGAGACAACAACATGTCTATGGGAAGCAGGCTGCCTAACTTTCTGGTAACTCACAACACAAAGGGACGTACACACTCTTTGTTCCATGTGCTCAGACATTAATGAAAGTCCCGCACAAGGCCTGAGAGGAGGACAGGGCTCAAAGTATTGAACTGATGTGCCTACACTCATTTGAATGGTAATTCTAAAATGTTGACTTGTTACTATAATTAAAGATCTTCTTGTAAGCCCCCAAGATAAAGTCATAGTCTGCGAAACCCACAAATATAAGGACACATAAGGGTACTCATATTCTAACAAGTATGACAATAAAATGAAAGATTTCAAAAGAACGACTCCACTTAAACTTCAGACTGGAATCCTGAATACGCAAAAATAATGTGAGAGCAGAAAAATCTCAGCTGAAGCTCAGAGGAAAGAATTCTTTCTGAATTTCTAGCTTTGCAAGTCGGTTTCATCAGCAATTTTTAAATAACCAAAGTAAAAGGCCACTGGATGAATGTTGTCAGAGGACTCTGAACTATCAAATTTCTCACTTGTACCTTTTTAAAAACTGGAAATCTCAGAAATAATAAAGCATTCATCCACTTCCAACCATGATTCACATATTAAAGTATTACAACTAGCATTCTACTGCCAAAGATTTTTATATTTTGAAAAGATATCCGTAGGATAAATACAATTAAAATGAGGATGGTCAAGATTCTTAATTTTTTTTTTTTAAACACTAAGGACTTTTCTTGGCCCTGCTATTGGGCTTTGGGATTATGCAACATGTAAAATTTTACTTTTTAACTGTCACAGAGAAATTGCACATTGGCTGAGATGTCTTGTATTCCGGAAATCTGAGGCGGGGAGCGGGGATGTATTCTTGGACTCAGACCTTGAACACCCATCAGGTTCCTGCCCACGGCAAATCTGCCCAGTCAAATCTCAAAATAGAAGTTAAAAATGGCCACATCGACATAACTGTAACTAGAGCCACAGAAACATGCAGCTATGATTACTGAATTTAATGAATAACAATGTAAGTAATACAGGATGATCATACCACAAAAGCAGCGAGGCTCCTTGGGGGTGAATCCCAGTCAAAGCAACTATTAACATAGTATGCAGCATTTACGAGCACCATGACACAACGCTTCGTTCTGATAAAGTTCCTTAGCAGCAGCTATAAAGGAAGATGAAAGCCATTATTAGAATTTGCAAGACTAAAATCTATCAGATATGCTACAAAATTCTTCAAGTTTAGTGTGACTTAATATGAATTCAGAAAGTTAATAAAATTGTAAGAATATACCAAGCAATTTGGCTCACAACTTAGAGGGAGAGAGGTATATCTGGAGAAGGTGGAAAGAACAAAATTACAAGAGCAATTTCTAAGTTAAATATATTTGCATAAAGAGTAATATCATGCAAGTTGAGTTACCTCTGTTCAAAAGAAAAAAAAAATTTCCAACGGATCAAAAACTTTTTTTTTGACACTTAAAATCCTGAGAACTTTAAATATATTTAAAAATTCTGAAATCCTGTGCTTTTAAAATTCTTTAAATGCTTTCATTTCAAGATATTTCAAAGTGAAATTGCTAACTTGGGATGTTTTTATTGAGGAGCTTAGAAAAAACCTGTCAAGTATTGCTTTATTATAGAAAAAAGAATATTTTATCACCATTTCAGTAGGATTTCCCTTTCTTCCTATCATAGTTTCATTCCTCTTCTCTCTTCCCTCTTCCTCTCTCTCCTTCCCACAATAAATTTTACCCACATTTCTCATTACTTTTTCCTAATTTTGGAGTTAGGGAAAAATGTATGGTAACCAAGTACTTTACAAAATATTTTCCTAAAAAAAGTATATGACAAGCTATTACATATAAAATATGCTACAAGAATATATTGTACAACACAAGAAATATAGTCAATATTTTATAGTAATGACAAATGGAACAAATCTTTAAAAATTGTGAATCACTATACTGTACACCTGTAACATAGAATATTGTGCATCAATTATACCTCAATTAAAAAAAAGAGACAAAAAATAAACTGTAGATAATGAACAAGATTAAGAGGTATATGGGAATTTATATAATTAAAAATTTTAAAACTAAGGCACAGCTACAGCTGTAAGACAAACAGCCCATATACTAGATACAGATCCAAAAAATTACATACAGGCATGTTAATAATTAGAGTTAATTATGTCTGCAGGTTAATATTTTGCTACTTACAAGTATATTTCAAGGCTAATCTGGTATTTTAAAGAAGTAGCTATGTAAAGTTAACTGGGCTCATATGGAAAACATCTGCATATATACATAGAAGCATGTACATGCATAGCAGTTTAAACCAGTTAAAATTTCTTTCTGGCAAAGTAAAAAGTGTCCCTATTTGTTTCCTTCTTGGCCCCTACTCACCTTTAAGAGTTTTACTATTTTTAAATATAACTGTGGAAAAATGTAATCTGTATTTCCATTCAGATAGCTATTCCATTTGTACCTCATGCACCGTCTTCAAACAACTAAAGATTCCACTGTTTTTGGTGAAGTGATTGGAATAAAAAGAAAGTAGTTTTGGTCTTCTAATAGCACAGAAAATTATTAAATATTTTAACACACACAAATGAGTTCTGTAAACTGTAGAGTCTCAGATATATTTTATTTTCACTGTGTTAATTGAAAGTAAACAACTTTTAAAAGGGGAAACTTAGTGCTCTTTTCTTAACTTGATATCAAATCAAATTTAAAGCTACAAGTCTAATTACAAGAGATCAAGTCTAAAATTCCTTCCTGATAGGAAAATCAGGGTTCTTGATTTTCCATTTCCTGAGCTAAAAATGCCAATAAAAGTTCACTTCTAAAAGATCATAGTCAAAATCTAATTAACAGGATGGTCTCCCTTAAAAGATAGAGCCCCCTCTCTCGTGGATTAGAGGGAAGAGCTATACGCTGGGCTTGCTTTACACACACCTGCATCATACCTGTGGGTGGTCTGGACGTATACTTGAACCTCAGCTTTTGGTGTTCTCATTTACACATTCCATGGCAATCAAACTGTATTTTATGTTCAAAATGATCATTCTTTTGCTAACGAATGAATACATATCCATTCTATGCAGAGCCTACAGTATCCCCTTTCCTTTCTGACCACCCCCATTCAACTTATTAGTTTGGTATTGTCCTTGTTTGATCTTTCAAGGAAAAGAAGGGAAAGAGAGAAAAAGAAAGAAGAAAAGAAAGAGCCATTTCACATCAGTAGATGATCAAACATTCCATAGTCTTTCCCCACCCGCCTCACACCTCCAAAGTTTATTTGAATTTACACAGATGTTTTACAGATAAAATCAGGTCTTCCCAGAGGGATTCATCTTTCCTCGCTGTTTACCTGTTTAGAGAGTCTGTTTTCCTCTTCAATGTACTTCTGTTCTTTGGGTATTAATGTTCGTAAGCTGGCTTTCACCTATACATCAACATATGTGTCTGTTATGGATGAATATATTACAAATGTTTACAAGTTTTTCACGCAGTTCAATTTGCAATCATTGCTAAAGTTTCAAAGTCCTGGCTGCGGTTCCCATAAAATATAAATGTATACAGTGGCACATGCATGCACTTTCCATTTCGGATGCCGGCAGGCAGTAGCCACAGCACAGCCGCAGCGGCAGCCGCCAACTAGAACAGAAAGTGTGGGTGTGCCAGGCAGTGGCAGAAGCGTATTCTCCAGGAGACATCAAGGTTTAGAGAAAATGAGGGATGACAGAAATTCTCTACAAATCAGGAACAAAAGCTTTCATGAAACTGAACTCTTTAGCAGTACAAAAAAGCCAAAGTTAAGACTTACAGCATTAAAAATCACATCTATTTCAAGATAGATGACCCCCTTTGTTGGCCCTGTCAGCTGCTTGTTTTTCAAGACGTAGGCTTTCTGTTCACCATTTTGAATCTGCGGGAAAAGGACATGACAGCCGTCTGTCTCGCGGTCTCCACTGAATACACTCCCTCGGTGACCTTTGACCCCCAGCTGCTGAAACTGACAGAGAACCCAAAACAACTGTGGCAATTCTGACAAGTACCTGTTCATTACCAGGATCGAGTCTGTCAGGAAAAATTAACTATCATGGGATTCAACATGGCCGTGAATTGAGTATGTTAAAATTTTTAGTGTTCTTATTACAGACCTTGGTTGAGAAATGACAGATATAGAGCTGAGGGTTTTTTTTTTTTTTTTCTTGAGCAAAAGCAACACAGAGCTGTGTGTCAGGTGAATAAAACTTACGGACAGCAAGGGTATAGCAACTTTGCCCAGAAAGTCAGCACTTCGATCCCGATCTTCATCATAAACTGTCACTTCAAGAACTGAATGGATATCTTTAATGTTGCTGCAAAATAAATATATGTAAGGCGGAAAAAAAAAAGACTTCATCAGTGGGGAACAAGAACACAAATGCTTTTGAAAATTTAGATAGCTCCCGCTGATTTGGTGTATATGTGCTTTATGTATGCTATTTGCATATACGTGTACATAGGGCAGATTGGTATCTGAAAGAATTTCCCACAATGCATCTTAGTAGACAGCAGTGATGGTTCTATTATCTGGAATTTTGAATACAATTTTAATTTTAAGTTATAATTTTTCAATAAAATATAACTTCCATCTGGATGGCCACAGAATAAATCACTGTTTTTTTTTTTTTTAAACCCATCAATAAGCCTCACTGATTATTTTAGGTTTTTCCTTCTCATTTTTACAATAATTTCTATCTTCTTATAACTCCCACATAAAACACCACCAGGTTTGATTTCAGCAAGAGTCACAGTATATTTTGTATCATTTGTCTTTATTTTATAATTTTTATCCACAGCTCTCATCAAAATGCTAACTTATTTCTGTTAAGTTTATAGTAAAAATTAACTACACAGAATACAGAATGGAGAAAATGTAACATTGATAGCTATTGTACCACCCTAGGATTTAGAAATTAAGTAGTGCTCCATTATGTTCCAAAGACAACATATGCTAATAAACAACTGTGCAAGCTCTTCATATTTTTGTTTCTAGAAAAATAAGCCCCAATTGTTGACAGCATTCTTTGATCAAACTGTTTACCAAGAAAACATGAATTAAGAAAAGACAAAAAATGAATATATTCATTACTGAAAGACTGCAGCCACATGTGAGAAGAGGCTTTATCAGAACTCAATCTATTAACGGCTTTGATAATAATCAAACCTATTCATTCAATTATGCATTCCAGAGAAAAACACTCTCCACAACCTTCTTAGGAGTGCAAGTCTCCTGACCAGGCTTTCATCTCTTATAAAAATGTGAAATTCCTTAAAGATAAATTGGTCAGATAATTAAATCTGATTAGTTACTGGATCTTAAGCAAGGACATTATAAGAAATTAATGAGGAATTTAGCAGTTTCTCATATACAAAAAAATAAAACTATGTTAGAAAACTTTTAAGAAGTACTTCTATTTGGAGAGTTTTCCTTTGTTCAGAGTTCATTTCTAAAGCCCAGCTTAAAAAAAAAAAACAACCCACAAATTTAGGAGATACTACAGAGTAGCATTGGCAGCTTTTACAGTGAATGACTGGAAAGATTTACAAACTTTTTAAAACAAAAAGAAAATTAACTCAAAGGGTTTTTTCTTTTTTTGGGGGGGGGCGGTAAGTAGGACAGTACTTAATATTCTTATTGTGCTAAAATGCAACAAACCAAAACTAAAGCATCTGCTGAATCTGGGACTGGATTGTTTGCTGATTTGAGCAATGGAACAAATAGAGCTTTGTCCTCCTTGGTGTCAATGCGATTGGGGAGAATTTCAATAGAAAGTATAAAAGGAAGAAGCAGTATGGCAATTCAGTTAATGGGAGCAAAATCCTTAGTCAAAAAAATGCACAGCTTAAAAAAATATCTGTATACACACACAAAAAAATGGCATACCCTTTCCCCAGGTTTCACTCTCAGGAAGGTAATACAATTATGCAATTCACTGTTGCTGGCAAAGGCAGGCCAGATGCACTGAGCTGGTAATCAGTTAAGAAAAAACACACAAAAATCTTGAAAATAAATATAATTTAGCATCATTCTTGAAGCGAGCTCAAGGTAACGACTACTTACAATGTGAAGACTTTGTTCCACTCAGGGTTCAGATTTTTGTAGACAGTATGTGTTAGCAGCCTATCATTGTTCAGCTCAACCACACAAAACGGGTCACTTTTACCTACAAGAAATATGGGGGGAGCAGTTTTAGTATAAATAGCACCCACAGCTATCAGTATCGTGACCACGACCACATCTCTTTTCTAAAAAGTTTTACAGAAAACAGAAAATACAATTTTAAAAGTTAAACAAACAAACAAACAAACATTAATATAGAGTTAGATGTAACGGTGATGTTAACAGTTGTGATTCAGAGCAATTTAGAACTTGAAAAAAGTTTTAAAGCGCTAATTTATATAGCTATTTTAATTTGCAAATTTTATTTTTACAAAAATAATACTGTAACTGCCAATAATGAGGGCAAATGCAATATGTGCCCATCCCTAAATCAGGTTTTATTTAATTTAATGATCATTTGAAAGGTTCAGCCCCTTCACTTTACATGCATAAAGTTGCATGTATTTTCCAACTCATCTGAGTTACTAGGAACTTGTAATAGAAATTCCTAAACAAGTTTATTTTGGGAAAACTGCTATATTGCAGAACTACAATATTTTAATCCGACTTGAGATTCTCTTATGAAAATATCTATGGCATCACTAAAAGGTAAATTAGACCCTCTGAGGCAGAAAAAATTCTGCCATTTGAAACCTCAACAAACCAATCTGCATGCTAAAGAGATGTATTTTTTCTGTCCACGGAGAGTAAAGGATTTGGAAGTTATCACATGTTTACAGCCACTCTGCACAACCATAGTCAAACCTCATCTATTCAGTAATTATATCTTGTGATGTCCTCAATATTTTTGTAATGTCATGTCCTATATTATAAGAACCTGTAAAGCCAGAGGCTCTATGGGGGCAGTATTAATGATATTAGTGCAGCATGTAATTTGTTTGATACCTTATACAAATGACAATGAAATCAATATTTAGACAAAGCTGTCCAGAGGTCATATCTTTTAAACGACAATATTGATTTAGACTACATAAGAGGTTAATGTGCATATTATTAACTTTAATGATAAAGAATAATTGTTTTAAATGCATTGTGAATTGTAGTCACAGTAGTTTACACTTCTGTGAAAGCTTAAATATCATTGAAGATTTTCCTATTAAAATTTAATAGGAAAGAATTCATTAGCTAGCAAGGACAGATAAGCTATGTATTCCCACACAGCAGTGTATTTACTTTCCATATTGTAATATTTAAAATGAGCTGTACAGACTTTGACTTACCTTTAATTTAACTTCGACTTACCTTTTAATTTACCTCTTTATTAATTTTACATTATAAAAGAGATTTAATATGTGTATGTGTTAGTTTGGTGGCCTCATGCAGCCCAGGATAACTGCATAATTTAACATTATGGTAGTCTTTTCAATTTTTGGTCTTGGGATTAATTTTCAATAAAGAATAGAGAACTGAAAGTCTTTCAGGTCTGGTGAAAATTTCACCCTTGATTTAGGATCTGTGTTTTTTTCCCCCACATTCTTCACTCCTCTCCCCCTACCTGCTACCAACCTCATTCGTAACTCATACGTGCCATGAAAGATAGTATTCAAAAATATTTTGTTCATTAATTCATCTTATAGTAGGTTTTATTTGCCACATCAACTTTATTTTGTCCCAGAGAATTTAGGTAAAAGCATGAAAAGCAGATTAGTTTTCAAAACCTTAGTTGCTCTTAAGACTCGTATTAAACATTGTCTTTCCACCTAGCTGTGCTGGAACAAAAGAACACAGCACATAAGCTACAACCTCAGCTAGCTTATAAAGGGTTTGGAGAGATAAAATATATCTATATATAACAAGCAGAGAGAATATTAAAGCCATATTTATGACAGAAACTATGGCAAAACAAGAACTACTTCACTTTCACTTTAGACGAAATGATAAACTTCAAAAACACTTAAAAGACAAGTATAACTCTCACATTTCCTTGGATTTCCTTGCAATTTTTCTTATGCACATGTACATCCATATTAATCTTAACCAGTAAAAATAAGTACAAAAAAATAGCACTTCTTGGTATTTTTGTTCCCTTATTTTCACTTGCTATACTCCAATTGTTAATACTATTCTATTTCAATTAACTTGGTTTTACTTGCCTTCCAATGATCAACAATGTGTCATAGATTCAGTCGAAACTGTACCACTTCTCCAATAACAAGACACAAGAACAAACTCTAGAGACTGAACTCTATGCTGAAAAAAATTCACTTTAAACTTCTACAAACAGAGGATGAAAATGTTGACTTTTTTTCCCACAGGAAATTATATTCAGTTGTGTAAGCAAAGAGTCGGACTCTACCGGGCAACTGAGCAGCAACAACAAGACTGAATATAATGCTTTCAACCAACCCCATGGAAAGTCTCCCAAATCATCACCTTCTTTGTTACTATATCCTTATTTGCTGACAAAAGAAGACCTAGGTCAGTGGTTGGCCAAAGGATTAGAAAGAAACAAAATCTGTGCTTACTGTTGAATATTATCCATATTCTGCTAAGAAACGAATGTATTTATCAAACCCTATGTCTATGAGGTAGTTGCAATCCATATTTTCTGGCTATTTAGTTGATTATTTCTCAAAACCATTTTAGAGAAAACCAGTATTAGCCATCTATCACCACATTACTTAACCCCTCAGTTACTCTTTTCTATTAGAATAAAGTTGTTAAAGAACTAGAGACATTTCTACACAAAAAACAGTGCAAGAGCCTCCTACAGCCACTTTTCAGTCATTTTGCTATTTAAACTTCCAGTGGCATACCATCAATGGCAAAGACATTCTCCTATCAGCACCTATCTTATAACTTGATTTATACTGATTTTTCCCAATCTGAAATCTATTATTCTTACACTTAAGTGAAGTCGCTCAGTCGTGTCTGACTCTGCGATCCCATGGACTGTAGTCTACCAGGCTCCTTGGTCCATGGGATTTTCCAGGCAAGAGTACTGGAGTGGGTTGCCATTTCCTTCTCCAGGGTAGCTTCTTGACCCAGGGATAGAACCCAGGTCTCCTGCATTGCAGGCAGACGCTTTACCCTCTGAGCCACCTACGGTCATATTAAAGATTGTGATCAGTGACAGGAACAAATCCAAGTAAAGGCTATTTTCATTTTTCCAAAAACTTTTTCTCAAATTTAACCCACTTTTGATGCCTTTTCAGTCTCTATTAAAATCCATATTATATGGTATGTGTGTGTGTGCTCAGTTGCTTCAGTAGTGTTCGACTCTTTGCAACTCCATGGACTGTAGCCCACCAGGCTCCTCCGTCCATGAGATTCTCCAGGCAAGAATACTGGAGTGGGTTGCTATGCCCTCCTCCAGGGGATCTTCCCAACCCAGGGATCAAACCTGTGACTCTTACCTCTAACCTGCATTGCAGGTGGGTTCTTTACCACTGTGCCACCTGGGAAGCTCATCATATAGTAGGTCATATAGTTTTTCATCTTCAATCTCAAGGTCCTTAAAGTTCTTTACTTGAGTTATATCACACCTTTTGTGTCCTCAAATATTCTAAGTACTTCCAGAGCTCAGGGCATGGCATTAAAGTCCAATGTGAAAGGCCAGTGGTCTGGGGGGAAGGGCCTAAACTTTGGAGGCAGAGCAAGCTGGGACTGAATACTCACTATGTGACTCTGGGCCAGTTCCCAAACCCCTTCAACAGTGACAGTAATGGTCCCTTGTAGATAATAAGCTAGAATATAAGTAGTAAAATGTCTGGTATACTAGCAAGGGCCTCAATAAAATATAGCAATAATAAGGACAATAATAATACCAATAAGGGCAATTACAATACTTACTGCAATTATTGCAGACATTTTCCAAGTTATTATATAAGCCCAACACAATGTTTTCATTCATTTGCTCAAAAAATTTTATGATTCCTCTATGAGAAAGATGCTTTTACTCTTTTTATTTTACAGAGAGGAAGCTGAGGCTGGGTGATTATATAACTCTCCAGGTTACACAGGTTGCAGTAAAACTATCCTTCAAACTCAAGTCTATCTGACATTTAGAGCCCTTGATCTATCCCCTTAGTTGCTCAGTCATATCCGACTCTTTATGACTCCATGGTCTGTAGGCTGCCAGGCTCTTCTGCGTATGGGATTCTCCAGGCAGGAATACTGGAGTGGGTTGCCATTTCCTTCTCCAGGGGAGCTTCCTGACATAGGGATCGAATCCAGGTCTCCTGAATTACAGGCAGATCCGTTACCATCTGAGCCACCAGGGAAGCCTCAACTGTGCCATGCCATATCTCAGTATTTAGTGAGTCACACCCATGGAAAGGCTGGGTAATGTCTTGTCTGTAGATTCATTTATTCAACAAATGCTTATCGCTTACCATATACCAGGCATCTTCTATGTGCTGAGGACACAGACATGCATAAAACAACTTTAAAAACCGCTGAACTTGCAGAGTTTGCATTGGAGAAGAAAGACAATGGATAAGAACATGTTAGCGTATTTTAAGAAAGTGAGAGTATTTTAGAAAGGGCTAAGTACTATAGAGAAAAATTAAGTTGAGAAGATCAGTGAGGAGGTAAGGAGTGCTGCTATATATGCATAGTTTTAAAAAGGACAGCCAGAGGGGGTCTCAGTGAGAAAGCAACAAGTGGGCAAAGAAATGAAAGGGGCAAGAGAGTGACCCTTGGCCAGAGAAATGACTGTGCCTGGTGTTTCCAGGAATCTCCAGAAAGCTAGTGTGATCGGAGGAATGGATGGGGAGTGGGAAGGAGCAGTAGATAACACAGTCAGAGAGGTATGGGGAGGGTGGCCGGTCTCTGGAGGAGTTTGCTTTCATTCTAAGTGCTAGGGAAAGGTTTTGGAAGGATCTCAGTTGAGATGCAATGGGATCTGATGGCTGCCATTTGTAAAATAAGGTAGAGAGAGGGCAGTGAAGGAGATAGGGAGAAGAGTTAGTTAAGAGGATATTACAATAAACCAGGTGATATCAAGCGATCAGATTCTGGATATATGTTGATGGGAGAACCAACAGAATTTGCAGATATCAATACTGAACAATCTGTTATGGGTGATATTATTATTTGGAAATGGAAAACAATCTATTGTGCTTAGCCAAGTCAGTCTGTTTTGGGAAGGACAAGAATTATTCAACAAAGTGCTCTGACTAGCTGTTTCTAGACTTCAGAAGAGGAACATTTAGGCAAGGCCATTTTATCTTTAGCTTTCATTCATCTTTTCTTTCTAAAAAGTTATGTTTTTACAGTTGTCAGTGTGGATGCCAACATGAGGTCTTTACACACTATGCTATTTTTGACTAATTTAGAAAGTATCTTTCTGCCACTGCATGATTCAAGGGCAATTAAAAATTAACAGCAACTGCAACCAAAATAAGAGTAAACATACAATATTAAATACCACGAGCTTACTACTAGAAAGCCCGCATGACAGTTTTGTTTTAAAGAAGTGGCTACACATGGTTGATGTGCTTATCTGGTTTGCTAAATGATGCTTTAAATGACTGGCTTTTCAGTTCCTAAATTTTGCCGTCTTGATTAGATGCCATTTAAACAAACAAAAACAATCACAGAAATACCAGTGATGGACCTAACCATTCATTATCTGCTTAATTATTCCTTCTTTTCATCCTTTTATCATTCTGGTTAGACCCTGTGATGTGCTGCTCCGCTTGCTGAGGGTATGGAGGAGAGGCATTGACTACAGGAGGCAGCGCTGATGTCTGCAGAGTGCGCTGTACTTCACAAAGCCCTAGAGAGCAAGGAACCCACTCCAGTGTTCTTGCCTGGAGAATCCCAGGGATGGGGGAGCCTGGTGGGCTGCCGTCTACGGGGTCGCACAGAGTCGGACACGGCTGAAGCGACTTAGCAGCAGCAGCAGCAGCAGAGAGCGAGGCAGAACTGGCTCCTGTTACCGTTTTATTCGATACCGTCAGGCTAGGAGAGCAAGGAATGAAGGCAGCATCCAAAGTTGCAGTGAATTTTGTTTCCAGCCGTTTGGGGCTATTTGAAGAGCATGCGTGTGTGGGAACAAAGATCATATAATCTCTTGTTCCCCTCTTACTCATTCTTATTGGAAGACTACAGCAGACTGGTGGGTACCAACCGGCTCTCCCTTAACTTTCACTATTTTAGATAAAAAGTGCCCATCCCTCTCCTTTCCAGTGCAGGAAACAGGAGATTTTGGTTTGGATGCAAGACAGAAATTGCAGCAGTGCTGGATGAGGATGGGGCAGTGGGGTTGACTGTGTTACCCACCAATACAGCTAGAAGAGAATCTTCACCTTCTTCGAGAGCATGGCCATTTTCCGTGTCGACGATTTCTAGAGAGTTGCAGGAATACATTTTGAGGCTATTCATTACTTATCGAGTGTCTGCTTGTCTCTCCCCAGAATTCTAAGTATGATTAAGGCATAGTCCAAAACCCTAAGACAGCTCTAAAAAGTGAGCATTAATCTAAAATAAAACAAATGCGTTAAAGTAGCCCTTAGTCCATTTTTTTTTTTTTAAAGACACGGTCTAGCTCTCAACACACACACAATTTAGTAGGCACAATAGACACATAAATACACAGTAATAATGCAGGTTGTGAGTGCTGTAATAAAGGTGAGTAAAGAGTGCAAAGGAAGTGTATCATTCTCTAAGTTTAGAACAGGAAGGGGAAAAGAAAGTGAAGACTTTTTCCTGATGGAGATGACTCTGGTGATCTATGATAATTACACCTCTGTCACCAGCGATTTTAGAAGTGAAGGACTTTAAGATTTGTGCTAAGAAATATTTAGTTTAAATCTATTTGTATATCCCTTTAATAGGGTCTCTGCAACACAAAACCTAGATGTTATATAGCAATTATAACACGGGAGTGGGTTGCCATTTCCTATTTCAGGGGTTCTTCCCCACTCAGGGATCAAACCCATATCTCTTGGGTCTCCTGCACTGGCAGGTGGCTTCTTTACCACTGGGCCTCCTGGGAAGCCCACGCGATAGATACTTACAAATATTATGTTAGGACTGATGCATTTCTCCATAATCTGGTTTAATACTAAGGGCTTTTTTTTTTTCTATGAAATTTTATAGGGAAGAAAATCTCCCAAGAGAATTAAAATAAGGAGGAGACTATTTCACCTCGCCTTGTAAGAATAAACCTGTAACAGATTTTGAAGCATCTACTGTATTACTTCAACTCTTCTTATGGTGGAAAGACATTCCTATAACCATAAAAATAAATGTCAGAAAAGTCTCCAATGGGCATCTCTTCTGGCAATCTTCAAAGCTGCAGTCAGGATTAAACAGGGTGCACTAACTGGCTAATTCTCTCTCACTCCTAGCCCTGGCTCTCTGAGGTCACCACACTGACATATTTACAAAGAACTGTGGGAAAGTCAGCACCACCCCTGTTTTGTGGGCAGGCAGATGACTCCAGTTCATGCAGACAAGTGGTTTGAGCATTGAGGCCACTCAAGAGATACTGAATGACATTCCTGCTCCCAGAATAGAAGGTCAGTTCCAATCCATCAGTGGCGGGGTTTGTCCAAGGTCCTTTGGCTGCTGACAAGGAGCACCGTTTGCTGGGTGTGATATGTTATAAAAACGTGTGCGTGTGGAGGCCCTGTGACCCCCTCTTTGTCGGCATGTCTCTGAAAACACAGAGGCTTTCAGTAGCACTGAAAGCAATTCATACCCACAAGGGTCTTTTATTTGGGGCTACCTGGCCCAAATCAAGCTCATTGGTTTAACTTCCTCAGTTGCCACAACTCGAAATGGTTATAATTAATCTTAAAAATTATAATCAAGGTTGCTGTCTTTCTATAAACTGGAATTAAATCCTAGCATATAACAAGGTTATAGTTGAGGGAATGCCACAGGGTCCACCAAAATAAAGAGCAGCCTACATTGGAGACATATTCCAATCCTCTCCTTATCCCTGGAGGTGAGGCTTTGGCCTTAGCTTTTTTCATTTATTGCCCTCAATATACTTTAAACATCTGGTTGGTATAATTACATTAGCTGACACTCTTCACTAGGTTCCCACTGGGTCTGGCTCTGGACTGGGTAATAATAATAAGGCTTCTCTTTTCTTAGTTAAGGCATGAAGCAGGTGTCACAGTGGCCGACAAAATGGGCCCTCTAATTTTGTGGTTGGCCTAGAGCTCAACATTCAGAAAACAAAGATCATGGCATCCAGTCCCATCACTTCATGGCAAATAGATGGGGAAACAGTGGAAACAGTGTCAGACTTTATTTTTTGGGGCTCCAAAATCACTGCAGATGGTGACTGCAGCCATGAAATTAAAAGACGCTTACTCCTTGGAAGAAAAGTTATGACCAACCTAGATAGCATATTCAAAAGCAGAGACATTACTTTGCCGACTAAGGTCCGTCTAGTCAAGGCTATGGTTTTTCCAGTGGTCATGTATGGATGTGAGATTTGGACTGTGAAGAAGGCTGAGCGCCAAAGAATTGATGCTTTTGAACTGTGGTGGTGGAGAAGACTCTTGAGAGTCCCTTGGACTGCAAGGAGATCCAACCAGTCCATTCTGAAGGAGATCAAACCTGGGATTTCTTTGAAAGGAATGATGCTAAAGCTGAAACTCCAGTACTTTGGCCACCTCATGAGAAGAGTTGACTCATTGGAAAAAACTCTGATGCTGGGAGGGATTGGGGTCAGGAGGAGAAGGGGACGACCGAGGATGAGATGGCTGGATGGCACCATGGACTTGATGGATGTGAGTCTGAGTGAACTCCAGGAGATGGTGATGAACAGGGAGGCCTGGCGTGCTGCGATTCATGGGGTCGCAAAGAGTTGGACAAGACTGAGCGACTGAACTGAACTGAACTGAATTTCGTGGTTCTTGGTCCAGTAGATTTTTCCTCACAGTGAAGATTTTGTAATGCCCTCCTCTCACTATTCCGAAATATAATAAGACTAACCTGTAAGTTATTTCAACATTTAATATGGTGCTTTAATGCTATTATTCAGAGGACTAAATAGAAAGTTGTATACAATTAAGTCATACATTTATTTATTTAACAAATTTTTATTGTTAAAAGATTTATTCAACAAATATTTATTGAGTATCTACTCTTTGCTGGGTCATGAAGGAACTGGCTACCCACTCCAGTATTCTTGCCTGGAGAATCACATGGACAGAGAAGCCTGGCGGGCTGGAATCCATGGGGTCACAAAGGGCTGGACACGACTCACCGATTCACAGACAGATGAAAAACAAAATAAGGTCTCTGCTCGCCTGGAGCTTGCTTGCAGTGGGGAGCGAGGAGAAAGAGGATGAATACTGAACATAATTAATAAGTAGATTATATTGTATGCTAGAGTGATGTATGTTAACAGAAAATGGAAAAGAGAGAGCAAGACAAGGGGCTTGAAGAATGTGGGGAAGGTCACAGTTTATATATTTAATTATGGTGTCAAGGACTGAAGGAAGTGAAGAAGTAGCTAAGTAGATATCAGGAAAAAAGTGCTCCAGGCAGTGGGGGGAGCCACAGAAAAAGTCTGGTGTCCTCTGGGACTCTGATAGTGGGGCACAGTGAGCAACGGGAAGAATAAACAGGTCAGAGATGTAACAGGAACCAGGCCATGAAGTACCTTGGAGGTAATTCTAAGGTCTTTGGTGTTACGTGGCAGCTATCAATAAGACTTGAGTAAAGAATATGTATTTAAGGGTGCAATCTAGAGTCAGATAATCATGAAACAGAGTTTAAAGCTATATTAGTGTCTACATTTAGTCATGTAGGACATGGGAAAATTTTCGCTATTTATGTCTAGTTGTCTAATAGTGTCACTATTTATTACTGTCTAATTTTTAAAAAGACAATTAGTATCCCCAACACCCAAGACAAATAGTGCTCCCCAATCACTGTGGCAACTTAATTCCCCTACAGATATCTAAAATACGGAGGGGGCAATACTGCTATCTCCCAACTGAGAATCATTTCCCCACAGCAACAATTTTTAAACATTTTTGTTTTAGGAATTCAAAGGTTATTGAGGATCTCAAAGAGCTTTTGTGTGTGTGTGTGTGAGTGGGTTATATCTATCAAAGTTTACCATTTTAGAAATTAAAATTGAGAACATGTTAAGACACACTGTGTTCTTGGGCTGAAAAAATTAAAATGACCATACTACCCAAGGCAAGCTACATTTTTAATATAATCACTGCCAAAATACTAAAGACATTTTTCATGGAACTAAAACAAATAATTTTAAAATAAGAATGGAAAAAAAGAGCCTCAATAGCCAAGACATTCTTGGGAAAGAAGAACAGCCCTGAAAGGAGTCATGCTCCCTGACTTCAGACTATATTACAAAGCCACAGTAATCAAAACAGTATAGTAGTGGCACAAAAACAGACACACAGATTAATGGAACAGAATACAGAGCCCAGGAATAAACTCAGTTACTTATGGTCACTTAATCTATGACAAAGCAGGCAAAAATATACAATGGAGAAAAGACAGTCTTGAAGAGTGCTGGGAAAACTGGACAGCTATGTGTACAATGAGATTAGAACATTTCCTCACACCATATGCAAAAATAAATGCAAAATGGATTACAGACCTAAATGTAAGGCTGAAAACTCCTAGAGGAAAACATAGGCAGAACAGTGTTTGACATAAATCACAGCAATATTGTTTTTTGGATCTGTCTTCTAAAGCCAGGAAGTAAAAGCAAATATAAACAAATTGGACCTAATTAAACTTCATTTCTTTGGCATTGCAAAGGAAATCATTGACTAAAAGTCAACCTGCTGAATGGAAGAAAATATTTGCAAATGATATGACTATTGAGAAGTTAATATCTAAGATATATTATCATCTCATACAACTTAATATAAAAAAACCTGATTAAAAAATGAGCAGAATACCCGAATAGACATTTTTCCAAAGAGGAAAGGCAGATGGCCAATAGGCGCCTGAAAAGATGGCCAACCCTGCCAATCATCAGGGAAATACAAATCAAAACCATAATTACATACCACCTCACACCAGTCGTCATTTCTGTAATCAAATGTAGAGGAACATAATCAGGATGTAGAGGAAAAAGAACTCTCATATACTGTTGTTTGGAATTTAAACTGGTACAGTCAGGACTCTATTGGTGGCCCAGTGGCTAAATCTCTCTAAATCTCAATACAGGAGACCTGGGTTCAATCCCTAGTCAGGGAGCTAGATCTAGCTTACCACAACTCAGACCTGGTGCAGCAAAATAGACAAACAAACTGGCATAGCCATTCTGGAAAATGAGAAAACTAATTTGAAGAGATTTGAATTTGAAGAGATACGTGTATCTCCATGTTCATGGTAGCATTATTGAAAATTGCCAAGACAGAGAAGCAAACTAAGTGTCCATCAACAGATGAAAGGATAAAGGAGATGTGTTACACAGTAGAATGTGGTACCCTATTTGGCCACAAAAGGGGGGAAATTTTGCTATTTGCAGCAATATGAATAAACTTGGAACGTATTATGCTAAGGGAAATAGGTCAGAGAAAAATACTGTATGATACCACACATGAAATATAAAAAATACAGAAAATTAGTGACTATAACAAAAAAGAAACAGATTCACGGATACAAAGAATAGATTAGTGTTTAGCAGCAATGAGAGGGAAGGGGGCAGGGGCAATGTAGAGATAGAGGTATAAGGTATTATGTATAAAATAAGCTACAATGATGTATAACACAGAGAATATGGCCAATATTTTAGAATAATTATAAATGGAGCATAACCTTTAAAAATTGTGAATCACTATATTGTACACCCATGGACTGCAAGGAGATCCAACCAGTCAATCTTAAGGGAGATCAGTCCTGAATATTCATTGGAAGGACTGATGCTGAAACTGAAACTCCAATACTTTGGCTACCTGATGTGAAGAGCTGACTCATTGGAAAAGACCCTGATGCTGGGAGAGATTGAAGGCAGGAGGAGAAGGGGACGACAGAGGATGAGAGGATGAGACGGTTGGATGGCATCACCAACTCAATGGGCATGAATTTGAGTAAACTCCGGGAACTGGTGATGGACAGGGAGGCCTGGCGTGCTGCAGTCCATGGGGTTGCAAAGAGTCGGACACGACTGAGCAACTGAACTGATATTGTACACCTATAAATTATATAATATTATATTACATCAACTACACTTGAATTAAACAATAAGAGATATTCATTTGGAAATAACAATAATAAATTCATGACATGTTAACATTCAGTTCAGTACAGTTCAGTCACTCAGTCGTGTCTGACTCTTTGCGACCCCATCAACTGCAGCATGCCAGGCCTCCCTGTCCATCACCAACTCCCGGAGTCCACCCAAACCCATGTCCATTGAGGTTGGTGATGTCATCCAACCATCTCATCCTCTGTCATCCCCTTCTCCTCTTGCCCTCAATCTTTACCAGCATCAGGGTCTTGAGTCAGCTCTTCGCATCAGGTGGCCAAAGTATTGGAGTTTCAGCTTCAACATCAGTCTTTCCAATGAACACCCAGGACTGATCTCCTTTAGGATGGACTGGTTGGATCTCCTTGTAGTCCAAGGGACTAATGTTAACATTAGAGTGATCAAATATTATGCAGCCTTTGAAAAACTCTATTGTACACTCATGAGAGAATGACAGTAAAAAAAAAGCAAATAACATCTCAGTATTATTTATAAAAGAGCTTTTACTTCATAAATCCCTAAATGGGTCTTGGGAATTCCTAGAGGTTCCTGAGCTACACTTTAAGAACCATGACTAAGAGCAACAGAGATAAAGTTTAATGTATATATGAATTTATTTCCCTTGGGGTCTAGTGCTGTGCCAAGTCACTTCAGTCATGTCTGACTCTTTTTGACTCCACGGACTGTAGCCCGCCAGGCTCCTCTGCCCATGGGGTTCTCCAGGCAAGAGTACTGGAGTGGGTTGCCATTTCCTCCTCCAGGGATTCTTCCCAATGCAGAGATCAAACCTGAGTCTCCGCATTGCAGGCAGATTCTTTACTATCTGAGCCCCCAAGGAAGCTCAAATGAAAGTCGTTCAGCTGTGCCTGACTCTTTGCGACCCCATGGGCTACAGAGTCCATGGAATTCTCCAGGCCAAAATACTAGAGTGGGTAGCTGTTCCCTTCTACAGGGGATCTTCCCAACCCAGGGGTCGGACCCAGGACTCCCACAGTGCAGGCGGATTCTTTACCAGCTGAGCCACCAGGGAAGCCCAGGGATCTAGAATTAGATGCAGAAGAATATTTATAGTATCCTGTATCACTAGGCGCATTCGTGAGTGCTAGAAGCGAACCATCTTGGTATATGCTGGAGAGCCCGAAATTTATGATAGAAGAATGGGAAACAAGACAGATAGGAAACTGGAAAATAAAGGCAAAGGAGACTCTGGGCTTTATAAAATGAGGAGAGGCAGCAGAGAAGTTATGTCTAAACCTTTAAGAGTTTAAATAGATTATGGCAAAAACATTTAAAGACTTTATTTTCAATTAACATTTAACAAGAAACTGCACGTATCTGACTTGCTCTTAGATTAGAAACACAAAACTTGTTTGGCCTAAAATAAATGTAAAAGTATATCATGAACTCCTCCTCTGTTTCTGTAAGTCCTTATGGACACTTTAGGGCCTTCAATAACTATATATTCAATTAAATTCTGCACAGAAAAGTATGGGGTTTCAGATGATTATCTGAATAATTCACATAAGTGAATTAACTAGCTGGAGAGGTCTTTTGCAATGGAATAAAATTCTTTAGATTTAAAAAATTAAAAATCATATTAGGTGATTAAATCTCTTTATATTTTTTAGGCGATAACACTGAAAATTGCCACCTGTCAGGCCTTTGTCTTTAGAATGATATCTTTCTTTTTATTTCTCATCTACATAATATCTACTCATTCAAGGGTCTGCTCCTCATCTTGGCACCTACTGCAGGATCTCAGATTCTGAAGGCCCAGGAGAGAAAACTTCGAGTCCACGTTCAAAAGCTCATCTAGGACTTGAAGCTCCCCCTGCAACCAGGTGGTCATACCGACCTGGCCTCAATGGCTCCAGTGACAGGGAATCACTACTTCCACGGGGATATTCTGATTTGTTTTTTGGCAATTATAAATTAGGGGGGATGCTTCTTTGCATTTTGTCTCTCTGGAGCTTTTGTCTAAGTTTGAATGAAATAAGGGGTGAAAAGAGGGATGGCATCTGTCACTGAGACGACGTGATTTGTGCTTGTCACCTGCCCTCTTGCACTGGAGAGTGTGGATGGCTTGCTGAGCATCTATTCTATTCCCAGTGTGTCTCTGCCCGAAACTGGAGAAGCCACAAAGGCTGAAGTGGCATTTCCGGACTTCTTTGCAAGCTGGGGTTGCAGATGTGATTCGGGCTGCATCGATCAGAGGTATCTGCCTGAGATCTGACACTAGAGCTCAGTTCTCCGAGAGGGCAAACTGCTCACAGAGCGAGCAGGAGAGGCATACGCTGCCATCACAGCGCCCTCCCCACAGGCTCTCGTGGCAGGAGCTGAAACATCTTGGCTCTTTCATGTAGCTCTAGTATTAACTCCTGGAAATCAGAACTTGTTTTCTTAGGCCCTTCCTGCCTCCAAAGATTCTGTGATCCACTAAAAACTCTATAATAAATCCCTTTCTGATGAAACATGCTAGAAGGAAGTGTGCTCTCTGGATTGAACCTTGGTCTTTACTATTCTTACCAACCCCTAACAACACCCTCCCCGTGACAGCTTTTGGATAACTGACCAAAAAATCATTTCAACATCTTCCTTTCTCTAGTACAAGCTGGTGGGTTGACTAGATCTGGACTGGCATCCTTGCCCTGCCTTTTATGAGCTGGAGTGTGTATATGTGTGTGTATATGTGTATATGCATGAGTGCGTGTGCATGTGCGTGCATGTGTGTGTGTGCATGCACGTGTGTGTGTGTGCGTGCGTGCGTGTGTGTGCCTGCATGTGCGTGTGTGCGTGTGTATGTGTGTGTGTTGATCTGGACAAGTTATTTAAACTTCCACACCTCTGTTTTCTATTTTGTAAAGGGAAGATAACAACAATACCTAATTAGGTTGTTGTGAGATTAATTGTGATAATCCTTATATCAGGCTTAGGGTAGTGTCTGACATGTGATAAGGGCTCAATAAACGTTAGTTGCTATGATTACTGTCATTATCATTTTCATTGAGCTAGTTTCAATGGCCTTGATTTTAAAACACGATATCAAGGATGTATTCTGGTTAGCTTGTCAATGTCCTTCTTTAAAGAGTAGCTTCCAAAACTGAATTCCCACCCCAGGATGTCTGATGAACCCAGGAGGGGGTATCATTTCAATATTCTCCTGTGATTGAATGTAACAAAACTGATGTATGTTTAATTCACTCTCATGGAGATTAAGCTTGATTCAAACTCAAAGACTTTATTTTCTGCTGTTAAATCAAGAAATCACTGCTTTTTACACAGGCAAGCCTTTTGATTTATAATTTTTAATGTTCATTTTGCAGAACTAAGTCTATTATTTAAGTTTGCTGATTATATGTATATGTATAAATTGTACATTATATATAGTATATATGTATACAAATAGCATACATATTGGTCTGATATATAATGAGTTAATTATGCTTCCAGCAAGTTTGATAAAGAAGCAGTCAATTATCTCCTCAAAGTCAATAGTCACTATGTCGACAGGTTAGACAAGGGACAGAGTGCTGCATTCCTCTGCATGGCACTTCCCACTGCCATCAGTTCTTTAATATAATCACCCTTTGGGGTGGATCATTTAGTCATTTCTGAGGCTAACCACACTATCATGTCGTCCAAATATCCCTGCAGTAAGATTTTATTTCAAAAGCCTAGTTAAATCCAGATCCTCTCTGCAGTATTTCCCTAATTCACTGTTGTAGAAAATTCATGTCTTATTTACACACTTATAATGCAACAAAATATATAGAATAGTTTAATTTTAAACAATGATTAAATGATGATTATTAAAATTTAAGCAATTTTAAATGATGATTCTAACATCGAAAACATTTCTTCAAGCACTGGGTAAAACCCTGGAGCTAGCCCTCCAAGTCAAATCAGCAATTCTCTATTTCTTTACTCAAAGGATCATTTTGTAATCTTACTTCCACAGAACTCAATTAATTATTTTAGAGTATTTCTCTTCCCCTCATTTCCCACTGATAGTGGGACCACCACTTTTTCAGCCCATAGTCCTTCACCTCTAGAGCATATCAAACCCAATTATTAATCTCTTTTGTCATCCCACCTATTCTTCCAGAGCAGTATCTTCTAGCCATGTGACCAGCATATGAATCACACATGATTTCTGCAATTTCCTGTAAAACACTAGTTCAGACTCAGGTCTCATTTGCCCTTATGCTAAATTATCATTTTACTCTCCTCACAAATATTATTAACTGTTTGTTTTTAGAAGAACACTTTTGCATTTATATAATTAGAATATGACTTAGCTTTTTAAAAAATAAAATTACTAAAGGATGCAAAATTTATTTCTGTGTGCAATATGGTGTCAGAAAGTATACTATCTGCTTAAAAGTCTATAGTCTTCATTATTAAAAGGCAAATAGAAACATTAAGTTAGAAAAGAAATAGAGCATTCTTGGGAACTTTATAATACATTTTGTGTAAAATTTTGATTTTATGTTTCAAGAAATATAGTTTTAAGATTTTAAGATCGAGTTTAAAAATTAAGAATGATATCCACAAATAACTCCCACCCCCACCATGGGTAAATTATTTTACCCTTGATAATTCACAAATATAAAGGAACTCTGTTGCATTTTGTATATAATACTTTCAATGGAACTATGTAGAGTTTAAAGGACATCTATTTTCTCTTCTTCAGTGATAGGTTTTAAATAGTGATCATAAACTCTAAGACTGCATTTATCAGATATCATCAATGTTATTAAATGTGATGATGTCTATGAAAGGCCTATGCTATTAAAAATCCAAACTGCTACAATTCTATAAAAGAAACAGCATAACTACTCCTATTCTAGGAGAGCTACCATATTTGGAGGGCCACTCAAGCAACAATGGCTTCCATCTTATGCAGTTTGCTTGAGTAACCCACAAAAGTTAATTTTTTAAAAGGATAATATCTTGGATGCATATGTGCTTGGCATTTAGTATATAAATCTTTCAAAGACCAGACTTGCCTTTTTCTGTACAGCTAGCTTTTCATTTTCTTTCTCTGAATAGACCCATAATGTTCAGGGAAAATACCAAGAATAATAAATCCAAATCTCTGTATAAAATATACCTTCATGACACACTCAAGCTGGAAATCACAGGAACCAATAAAAATGCAGGCAGCCTACTGATAATGAGGTCAGAAATACAAATAAATTTACTTTTAATGAAGACTGGAGGCACAGTAATCAAAGTGTTAAAATTCATTTCATGCATATCTCATTTGCTTCTTAGCTGATATTTACCACGCAATCTGTGAGAAAGTAGAGGCCTAAGAAGCTCCAGATAAATGGCTCAATTAATTGTACAGAGGTAGACTTCTTTGAGCTGAGCTGGAGCTGTGAGCTCTTTATTAAAAGCACTATTCTGTAGCCCATAACCTTGTTCCTTGACTCCTCTCTGGTTTCCAATTTAAACAAGTCCCCATGCGGCCTGCTCTAAAGGGCTTTGTCTCCCTGTCATTGTTAAGAGAGCTGAGGCATCCTGGAAGTGTGAAATCAGACCTCATGAGTTGAACGGTTCCCCAGGGAACGCCGGACTGCGCAGAAGGTCAAAGTCATGGGCCGGACCATCTAAAAGTGTCTGATCGACGGTCTGTGACACAGCAAGTTGGGGGTGGTGGTGAGGAGGTGAGGGGGGCGGGTAGGGCTAGACTGAAGAGGACTGAAATTGAACACATCTTAATTAAAGCCCACAGACAGCAAAACAAAATGTTTTCTAGGCAGCCTGTCAAACGGGGCTTAAATTTAGCTCTGCTAATGAATCTGAGCTGCTAACTGTTATTTCTTAAGATAATAAGACTCTCACGGAAGCTGAAAAAAAAACTGTAGCATGTCTTTTTCTGCTGTTTTGTTACTTAAATATTTTCCAACAATGAAGACAGTTTTCCTACAGAAAAACATGGAAAAAGTCTATGCAGATAAAGGGGTAGTAAACATCTCTCTTAATAACTAGTAGGTTTCCAGACTCCGGGGGCTGGTGAGTCGCAAGTCTTGATGTGCAGGCTTGTTCCGGAAAAGATATGCTCATTTAGTGGGACTGTTTCAATGACAGCTCTGTTAATTGTAAAATTCTCTCCCTCTCTTCCTTTTTTTTTCTTGCTCTCCCTCTATTGTTTCCTGAAAGAGATGTGCATTAATTTGAGAGATCAGTTCACCTGGAGTGAAGAAGTTTTATATGAGTGTACCTTTTAATACAGTGAAAAGGCAGAGCATCTTTTGAAAGGGTTTCACAGTTCTCCCATATCAGTGTTTCTGAAACTGAGTGCCTGGTATCCCTGGGGAGGCTGTGACCTCTTCCTCAGGAGCTCAAAAAAACAACCCAAGGGAAAATGAAGGGGAGGGGCTGAGGAGAAGAACCCTTTTCTTTTTCTTCTTTAAGAACTTGAAAGAACCAAGAGGCCAGGTCTAAATACTCTGCAAAGAAAGCCTCACTCAATATAGAAGACTTTAAATGTTCAGCTGAAAGCAAAAATTAGGCCCCATCTAAAGAAGAATAATGAGAAGCTAGGAAAGACAAATTCCAACATACAGTGAACTGTTTCCCACCACCAAAAAAAAAAAAAAAAAAATTTTCCCCCCTCATTGGTCTTTCTCTCCACACAATCTGTCCAGCTTCAAGGAACATTTGATTTAGCGGTAGAATCTCCCCCAGTGAACACAGGGCTAGACAGTCGGAAGATTTTGCTCTGATGGTCCAGAGAGACATTAACCTTTTCACTGGTTCCTTGAAAGGTAAGTAAGTTGTACCACGCAGTATTTTTCAGTGAATCGAACTTTTTCCCTCCTGAAGAATTTCACTGACCAACTTTGAAAACCAGAGTGCCACTTTCTCAGGCTGTGAAAGGCTGCCCACAATTTGACTGAAATTTCAATCCACTCTTGTGCCTCGTTCAATGCATGTGTATGTGTGGGAGTTGTAAATGGAGGCCTTAACCAGAGTTAATCTCTTTTTAAAATCTGTATTAACCTTAATGATTTGAAGTGCACTGTCCAACACTGGGCCATTGAGACCGAAGAAAAAACGACCCTCAACTATCAACAGTTTATTAGGGGCTTAACTGAAGTGACCTACTGTAGTAGCCTTCAGCTGAACAAGGCTATAGGCTTTTTGTGGAAAGGAGAAGAATTGAGGGTTTCATTAAAAAGTAATTTGTGCTTTATACTCACTCATTCAAAGAGAGTCTCAATTGCTCTTTATTCACACAGAGTTAATACAGTATCACAATGTTTCTCAATGAATGTGTTGTAACAAAAGAAAAATTTTACATTTTGAAAGGAAAAAACTCTTTGTAACTGCAGTAAGATTGATGGCTACTTAAAAGATTACAGAATCTCTTTTCTAGTGCTCATGCTAAATGATGAAATATTGTAATTAAAAATTTTTTTGCTTAAACTGTGGATGCTTCACTTGATATTCTGGTCATTAAACATATTTTAAGAATTGAGTGAAGTTGGTCAAATATAAGTTTGTGTTGTTGGACTTGTCTGGAAAAGTGTTTGGAAACCAACCAAGTATCTTATGGCAACAGCCCCGTTTATATCAGCTCAAAAGTATTTTTTACTTCATGCAGAGAGCTATCAGTGATTTAAAATCTCCCCTCTCCATCCACAACAGTCCTAAACGGATGCTAATTTGAGCGTTTGTAGACAGCACCGCTGATTTTCTTCCCTTTCCTCAAACTGTTGCTAAGTATCTTGTAGAGCCTGACTATGATTATCCACTGAGATGCACAACATATTTTTAAAGTTCTACTTTGAAAAAGCAGGAGATAAAGTATACAAAGAGCTTATTTGTGCCCCAAATTTCATGCTAAAGACCAAGAAGGATCAGTATATATTTATATGTATGTATTTATAGGTAAGTATGCATTTATCCTTTGCAGAAGTAAAGACTTTAAAAAAAAATTGGCAGAATATTCAGACATCTGACTTGAATATATGGTCCTCGGTTTTGGCCACCATCACAAATGTCACAAAGACCACAAAAGGCCCAAGAGTGAGTGAGGTCAAAGACTGAATTATCCTCTTGCCCCTGAATAGTTCAACATCTCTCTTGTTCAATTCAGAGCACATTAGATTATAAGGTCAGTGTGGAATGAGGAATCATTAGATTTATATCCCTAAAACTGGAAGGAAAAAATGGAGAATCTGTTATTTAGTATTCTCCAAATTAAAGTCCATTTTATCAGAACAAAATTATGTCTCACTGAATCCCTAAGGAAAAGGCAATTGCTATTCACACTAATTTACATAGAACCATTATGAAAGAAATATACCTATTTTCTCCAGCTTCAAGAGAACATGTACTTTAACTTGCATAGTGGCATATAGGGCATCTGGGTTAAAGTAATTGGCATATTCATGAAGTTTCAAAAGCAATGACAGCTTCTCTCCAAGAGACACAAACAGATAATTACATTTAACTTGTGTAATGGGCAGGTATCTAAACTTCTGACGTACATGGGATTTGAAATTTTGTATAAGAAATTATTGTACCCACTATAAATATCCAGGGATAGTTCTTAACATTTTGATGCTAGTGGTAGGAGCCTGCCTGCTGGTGCAGGAGACATAAACAGACGTGAGTTCGATCCCTGGGTCAGGAAGATCCCCTGGAGAAGGAAATGGCAACCCACTCCAATATTCTTGCCTGGAGAATCCCATGGACAGAGGAGCCTGGTGGGCTACAGTCCATGGGGCTGCGAAGAGTTGGACACGACTGAAGCTACCAGCATGCACGCACAAACACGATACCCTCTGACATACTTTTAATTTTTGTCTTTATCTTCAGATGCTTTTAGCCCAACAGTGGGTGCTCCCCTTCACTGCAGAAAATACTCAAGAAAAGTGAAGATGCTTCCTGTGATGGTAAATGTCATTGCCATGAATTTCTGAATCTACCTGCTGCTGGGAATCAAAGGCTGGCCAGAGCCTCTGTAGTGTAAAAGTAGCACTGAATTCCTCTTCTGGTCTTTAAGTTCATGTTCAAAGTGAACAAAAAAGAACAGACCAGTTAGTCAACCACTCATGTTGACTGTTGGTTCTAATAATGAAAGCTCATAATAAATAAAATCATTTTGTCCAGATTAATCTGGTTATAATCACACATGAAATAAAATAGAATGTGAATAAACTTGACATTCACTAATCGTTTAGTACAAGAAGCCAAGTCAGTATAGGTGCAAAAAAAATTACAGTCTTCTCTCCCACTATTTTCAGGTATGCCTATCTTGAAACAATATCTGAATGAGTTGATAATATCTTCCATAAAGAAACTGTAAAGTCCCAGCATTTTTACTTTTATCATACAATAGTCACTCAATACTATGCAAATATTAAAAAATTTAAAATATTGTCATTTTGGAATGCTGCTGCTGGTAAGTCACTTCAGTCGTGTCCGACTCTGTGCGACCCCATAGACAGCAGCCCACCAGGCTCCCCAGTCCCTGGGATTCTCCAGGCAAGAACACTGGAGTGGGTTGCCATTTCCTTCTCCAATGAATGAAAGTGAAAAGTGAAAGTGAAATCGCTCAGTCGTGTATAACCCTCAGCAACTCCATGGACTGCAGCCTTCCAGGCTCCTCTGTCCATGGGATTTTCCAGGCAGGAGTACTGGAGTGGGGTGCCATTGCCTTCTCCCATTTTGGAATAGACCTCTGCTATTTTAGTTTTAAGGCATGTGATCTTTTAATTAGATTTTGATTCTGTTCCATTAATTAACGGCAGCAGTGACCATATAATAAGCTTGCAAGCCCTCATTTGGTAGGAAAAGTATATTTCTCCATTTCAGACAACTTAGCTACCCTTTGAGGGTCAACTTGCTGGCCATTCACAGTGGTAAGCATATTTCTACAAATTATAAGTGGATACTTTCTTTTAGGAACGGGGAAGTTTGCACAAAAATTGGTCAAGTCAATCCTATTTATTGCCCATCTTAAGATGGACAATTTAAGGAATCATATAAATACCTCCCAAATCCTATGAAATTAAACAGTAAGTAAACGCTCACATAGCTGTAAATTCAAAACAATAATTCTGCAAAGTAATGAAATAATTAACATGTTATAGAAGCAGCAGTATCCAAATCAGGAAGCTTTAAGATATCATATTGATTTTGGCATTTTTACAGGCCTGTTTGTTGGTTTCCCAGGCCTGTTTCTTGAAAAAAAAAAAAAAAGTTTAGAACAATGTAGATGTTTAGTTTAGATTCAGAATTATCTCCGAGATGTACTAGGGAATTTGGACAACTAAAGAATTGGATGGGCAACACAGATACCAAAAGTTCATTCCAAGTAATTGAGTGTTATGTATCTAAATTTTTCAGCAAACTATGTAAGAGATTTCATGCATGTTTGAATTATCAGTGTTGATGCTATAATGTCACCTGAGGGAAGCTGATACTGGTTTAAGAAAAGAAGATACATCATTACTACCCAGAGACTCCAAAATGACAAAACCTGAAAGAAATATAACCACTATGTTGACTAAACCTTGGAGAAGGCAACAATTCAAAAGCTGTTTTCCTTTTTACTGTTCATTTTTTATTATGTTACCTTTCTTTTTAACAGCTGAGACAGTATAAAAATCAGGTGGATAGCAAATCTTTGTAAGATCAACACACTTTACAATTTACTTTGATTATTCAGTTAGGTGAAATGAAAAGTTCCGTCATCAAACTATAGAGCTGGCATGCTGCTTGATACACAGGCAAAAGGAAAGCGGCATCGTTTCTTACCTGTGACGTCAGCAGCCATTAACCCTTCTGCTCTGATCACTTTCACTTGGAGGAAGCCCACATCTTTCAGGTTGTGAAATATCCGCAACGGGCTCTGAAACACCCCAAAGTCAGTATTAGAAAAGAAAGGTCCTAAAACACCTCTAGGAGTGCTCTGAGAAAATACCAAGGGCTATGGTTGATCTCAGGATGCTGCTGAAATGATCCAAGGGATATTTGTGTTTCTTCAATAAGGATGTCCTTTTCTGCCATCATGAATGTGTACCCATACACACACACATTTGTGTAGATAATTATTACTATGTAAGTAGATTTTTTTTTAAAGAGTAAAAAAAATACCACAACACTGCTTCTCCATAAGTAATTAGCAGTAGATAGTGAACAATCAATTATGAAATATGACATGCCTGCTTTCTTCCATCCATCTCCTTTACCAAAGCACTCCAAGAAATCTTTCATCTATAGGTATGATGGTCTGGAGACTAGTGATTCTTAATAGGAATCTTAGATTGTTGGTTAAGTAACAAACACACTTAAGGCTTTGGGAGTAAGAAAGACAACATTAAATTAATTTTCTACTATATTTTCTCCTTGGTGAGCTTTGGAAACTGTAGGTGCTAGATGAGGGTTAAAGACTGTTTTCTAATATTTAATTCAAAAGATTTAAATATTAGAAAATATCACACACCTTTCAGGTAAAAGACATATATAGTCTTTTAAAATAAATCAGGGTGATTACTCAAAATAAATTCAAAAGTGATGGATAATCTTTTCTTAAATTTGTAAATTTATCTGTCATTGTAGTAGGTATAGAAATTTTGATAGAAGAATCAGACTCAAATGCTAAAACCAATTTAATTTCATGAATTAATAATGGTAGAGTGTGAATAAGTGTAATACCTAAAGGAACTAAAAGAGGGGATACAAAGAAAATAATTCAAAACTCTCATGAACATAAACAGAGAGTAAAATCAACCAATAGTACATGATACACATTTGTTCTGGAGAAGGAAATGGCAACCCGCTTCAGTATTCTTGCCTGGAAAATTCCATGGATAAAGAAACCTGGTGGGCTACAGTTCATAGGGTCGCGAACAGTTGGACATGACTGAATGACAGGACACACACACATTTGTTTATTGGCACTTCAATGCGATTTTCTCATGACAAAATCAGTATTTTTATTCAGTAAATCAAAGGCACTGCTTTATCATAATCTTCAATATGTTTTAAAACTGGAAAGCATAACACAGTTTCACATAATAAAGTTATCTATTAAAATGTTACTAAAGATCATTCCCATCTTTGTTTTGAGAACATGAGAATACTGAGAAGCACAAGCTTACCATGATATTAACTTTATCAGCCCTGTATGACTAGTCATTGTTTAGACTGAAGCTTTGACCTTGGTACACTGAGAGGAGGAAACACAGATAGATGTGTAATCTCATAGCCTAACTTTGTAAAAAAAAAAAAAAAAAAAGAAGAGTTTAGCGCAAGGATTAACTCCTAATCTTTCATTGTTTTTAAACAGCTGTTTATCACCCAAACTCTGTTTAAGCTACCCAGATGCCAGGGTTTAATAAAAATGCACCTCTCTCTCCATTTAAATTTCTGTAAATTGAGGGTTTAAGAGTGGAAACGTTAGACTGAGTGTTATAATTCAGAGATCTGCAGACTTGTCTTCCTAAGGTGGTAATGGTCAGGTGTGGGAAGCTGCTTCTTATCTCAGAGCTTACTGACTGTTAAGGACCAGGTAAGTCTCCTAATCTAACCACGGAGAGGAGTTTTATCAAAAAGGTTTCTGTCCTTTAATTTGTAGGAACAATTTAGACCTTTTCACTGTGACTGAAGCAGGTATCTGCAGTCCGAGAATCATTTTTATACTGGTAAACTCACTGCAGAGTCACACTGCTAGTGATACGTTAGCTCCAAAGTTCTGTTTTCCATGCAGAGGGGTAATTATTTGAAGGTTTCATTTTCTCCTGTCAGCTGACAGTCATTTATGGCAAATTTCAACTGTTTAGGCCAGCAACACATGGATTATAATAAGAACTCCAAGAGGGAGAAAAAAAAAAAAAGAAGCAAAACACGTGAATGTATCAGTTAAAAAATATAACTTTAAGGAATACTTCATCAGGAGGTATTCCGGCCTTGTTATTTACAGTTATTTTAGAGGGCCTCTAAACCAGGATGGATTCTGAAGCCAGAAATTTCCATAGCAGAGGAATCTATGATTTGCTGTGAATCCTTTCAGCCCTCAATAGATGGGAAAAGATTGAAATGCTCTGGAGAGGAGTCCTCTTTATTTTTTTAATGAAAGGCTGTATAATATATTTTCTCTATGGCTGCAGCAGCTGTCAGGAGAGCATCTCAGTTCAGCTCTATTACGGGAGAGGCAACACCCCATCGCATGGCATCGGGATGCTCTGAGGGGCCAGCGCTGATTGACAGCTTGTCACCGTGACGTCTTATTCCATCTCTGTTATGGAGAAAATTAATGTCACACCACCAGCCTTATGACTCGCTGTCATCTTAGAACCGCTCACCTTTTATCAATGCTCTAAATAACATTTCAAGCCCATCGTCTCACGGTGGACAATCCGGTCAAGGGACATTAAATCAGATGACTGTGAAATGTCATAATAAAAATGGAATGCTAACAACTTCTTCTCTAAACTAGCTCCTCTGGTTTTTAAACTGTGACAAGGGGGAGCAAGGGTTCAGCATCCCCGTTCTGAAAAGGTCATACAATCGCTCTTGGTCTACTACCCATTACTATCCGCCCCCTATTGACCTTCCCTGCTTTCCTCCCTCCAAAAAGGAGGGGAAAAAAAAAAAATGGAATTAGCCATCTTTTTAGAACGTGGTGATCAGATAATGGCTCACATAGTAATGTCTTTAATTTGTGGGGCTTCAATGCTTCACAATGAACCACCGAATGACAGCAAGGGAGAGCCTTCTCAGGCTTGTTTCATGCAAGAGAGCGGGCAAACCACTTACTTTCCTCACCACAACCAGTGCCAACTCAAATTCTTAGGTTTAACCTAACCTTAAAAAAATACGCCAAGTTCTCACTGGAAAACTTATGGATAATTCTCCAAGTAAACTCTTTTATATGTTTCTCCAAAACAAGTGATTTTTCAGACATCATACAGTATTCATTCACTTTATAATCTACCTAATAAAAAGGAAACACTCTGAAACACTAAAATATAGGTGTTTGTCCTTGTATTGCTATGAGTAATCATAATAACACGTGCTGTATTATGTACACTAGCTTCTTAGCAAGTATGATTCTAAAGGGAGATTTAGGCTTATCTTGAAATTCAGGGCTAAAAAACGTATATTTAAAATTGGCTCGCTTTTTAGTATATTGAACATAATATATAATTTGAGAATTAGCTGGGACATCCCCATAATATTTTACATTTTATTGACATAATAGCTAATATTTGAAAGAAGGTATGGAAACAAATATTCAAATTCTCAGTGGAAATGCCTGATTTGAGGAATTTCATGTAGCAAAATAAGGGGGAAAAAAAATCACTAGTAATTGGATCATTTCTAATTACCAAGCCCATTGTATGATACTAACATATGGGACCGTATCAAATATTAATCTATCAAATACAATATTATAATATCTAGAATCATTTTTACATTAATATGTGAATTAATTTCTTTACAATTGTTTTAATTCATGAGGCTCACTTTAGGGAATAAGAGAATATGTCTTGGAGGGTACCAAAATGTGAAATAGTTTTTACAACTGCAATTATATATTCAGAGATGTCATACAATACCTTAGGTGTTTTAAAAATATACACTATTTAGCCTTGCTAAGTCACCTCTATTAAGCTGTTTATGATAACACCATTGGTGGGTGAGTTGTACAAGCATTAGCAGACAGCTGATTCGGTGCAGATAGCCAGAATAAATTTGCTGAAGTGCACATCCTGCTAATCTGTTTGAAGAATATTGTAGAGCATTAGTACCAGCACTTCATGTTATCTGCACAGTCTGATAAGGTACATCTTTATTAAATTCAGTTATTGGAAGGATGTCAGTCAGCAAACAGGAATATTTTAAAATCTAAAAAAAATTAGGCAGTTCTTTGTTAGTCAGAGCTTGGTTTCATGTCTGAGAGTCTAGAGGAGCCTCCTAAACACCTGGCAGCATTGTACAATACAAGCTTTGTAATTTTAAGTGGAAAAGCATTTTTTTTTTTCTTCCAGCTTCACGGGTACTGAGACACTGACTTCTTCAAAGCTTTGCTGAGAGAAAACGATGGAGTAAGAGCTCCCCTCTCTGTTGATTCACGAAAACTACAGGGCGGGAAGCGCACGCTGGGAGGAAGCTGGGAGAGAGACTCGGTTGTCATGTTTGGGCTTGGTAAAATTTGAGAAGGGTACTTGGTGACTCATTCGGCCACCCTGTCACTCTACATCTAATCCAAAGGTAAAGAAGCTTCCTTTTAATTATAGTTCACATTCCATAATTTCAAAATTAAAAGGATGAAGTGAGGCTTTTCTAAGCAGCTGAAAAAGAAAATGATTTCTGTAAATATCTTCTAGTTATCAAAAGTCTGTTAGGTGCTCAGTCATGTCTGATTCTTTGCAACCCCATGGACTGTAACCTGCCAGGCTCTTCTGTCCATGGGATTCTCCAGGCAAGAATACTGGAATGGGTTGCCATTTCCTTTTCTAAGGGATATTCTGGACCCAGGGATCGAACTCGGGTCTCCTGCATCGCAAGCAGATTCTTTAACATTTGAGCCACCAGTGAAGCCCCTAGTTATCTAGCTATGAGTTAAAAAGTTAAGTGCCATTAACTCCATTTCAAATGTATAAAGACAACGAGATTCTAATTCCAATGACAAATAACCAGTGAACTCACTTTACAGTAGTCTTGTGTAAACTTGACTTTCCATCACAGAAGGTTGCCCTGTGTGATAAGAACACTGAGAAGACCCCGAGACTCTAGAAACTGGCTCTGGAAGAGACTCGAGAAAACACCAGGGATCTAGATATCCTCAGGTAACCCAAGTGCTTCTGCAAAGATCTGCATGGTATTTGCACCTGTCCTGCCTTCTGCTGATTCGTCTGTCAGACAGCTTTTGCAGATGTATTCCTGCCACTCCACGTAAATTATTTACAACCTCATCTAGTCACCCCTGACCCTGAGGGAGGAGGGTTACATACGTACATATCGCTTCAGTATTTCCTCGCGTTCTTTCTGGTCCTCCAGGGAGTTGATGGAGAGGTCAGAGATGCTGACAGTGGCCGAAGCTGTCAGGGTGACCAGCAATACCAGATGCCCCTCCCCTTCTTCCAGCTGCAACTCCAGCTTGTGTGTCTGCTCCCTACTGAGAGCCGACAGGTCAATCTGGCACCTAAAAACAAATGTTTTGAATTAGCAAGAGGCTTAAAAAAATTTTTTTTGGCCACATCAAACAGTGGAGGTGCAGGCTGCTCAGAGCTATGTGAAAAATAAATCAATGGAAATACCATTTGAACCCCTGGAAGCATATTCCTTTCATGTCAGCTGACTTCACAAAATTCAGACTCTGATTATTTTAGTAACTAATTGCTTATTTCTTGTAAGAGGCAAGAAGTATGCTTATCTGATTTGATTACTACCCATTGTCACCACATTTATAAATCAGCAAGGGCTTTCAACCCCAAGATGGCCCAGATGAGTGAGGCCTTGCTTGTAGAAAGACTAACAGGAGCTGTCTAAACTACCAAGAGTCTGAACTTGTGTTACACTCTAAAAAGCATAGGCATTTTGCAGTTGTTCATAAATGCTATTAAGAGTGAATAGATCATCACTATGATGATGTCAGACGTTTTACATTTTTAAAACCATGTCAGTTTATTCACAGAACACTACACGAATCTAAATTAACAGATCCTCTGAGGACATTATAGCTCAAGTGTTATAGCTCAAAGTTTCAAGAAAAACTTTGTAATAACGTGGTAGCCCATGCTCAGCACGCCACCCTCTCAGAGTTGAACAAATTCTTTTCATAAAAATGTCAGTTGATTTGGAAGAGAAAGATACTGTGGTGACCACAGGCCAATAAACTAAGAGAAAGGAGGCAGACATGAGTAAAAGACATTTAAAACAGGAAATAGCCAATGAAAAGAATAAATATGGGAATGTCATAAACAGAGTGGTCAGCTCTCAGTTCAGTTCAGTTCAGTTCAGTCGCTCAGTCATGTCTGACTCTTTGTGACCCCATGAATTGCAGCACGCCAGGCCTCCCTGTCCATCAACAACTCCCGGAGTTCACTCAGACTCATGTCCATCAAGTCGGTGATGCCATCCAGCCATCTCATCCTCTGTCGTCCCCTTCTCCTCCCGCCCCCAATCCCTCCCAGCATCAGGGTCTTTCCCAATGAGTCAACTCTTTGCATCAGGTGGCCAAAGTACTGGAGTTTTAGCTTCAGCATCAGTCCTTCCAATGAACATCCAGGAGTGATCTCCTTCAGAATGGACTGGTTGGATCTCCTTGCAGTCCAAAGGACTCTCAAGAGTCTTCTCCAACACCACAGTTCAAAAGCATCAATTCTTTGGTGCTCAGCTTTCTTCACAGTCCAGCTCTCACATCCATACACAGCTATCAGGGAAGATTAAATTTTTGCCCCTTCTTATTCTTCATTCTATTTATTGCTTATTATTTTGCTTTTAAGTTAAACTTTTATGAATAGGGCATCAAACCTGATGGTTGAGCTCAAACACCTCTTTAGTGTGTGATTTTAGAAATAGAATCAAAGTTTCACATTTACACGTTTTATTTTTGCCTATCAGAAATGACACGAAAGACAAGTCTGGAACATTTGGGAAGAAGAGGAATATAGATGCAAGAAATTAAGAAGAAAAGAAACCTCCTGGTCAGTGACAGAGAATCTGTATGTGCTAGATGCTAACTATCAAGAGAGCAGGATATTCGGGTCTGTATCAAGTCTGGAAAAAGTTAGGATGTATATCAAGTAACCTCATTGTTTCTGCAAACACAGCATCCATTTCAAAATACTCCCAGGCTGTCTCCTTAAATTCTAAATGACAAAAAACCACATCAAATACCTTATTTAATATTCAAATTTTAATTGGAATTAGTTCCTAATAATACTTGGAACAAATTGAGGATTATAAATGCAACAGTGTAAGCTAATCAAATGTATTTTCTAATAAAAAGGAAAAACATAAATTTGATTTTCTACAGATCTTTCCAGCATCTGGCACAGTGCCTAACCTACAGTTGATTGAATGTGAATGAATCTTTGGATAAGATTGAGAGTATGACACAGGAGAATTGAATAGAGATTACAGTTCAGATAGTACTTTCTGTTGGATACAGTTGGGACAAAGAAGGGTCTTTCACTCACTTTTATCTGTTTCCAGTCCTGATAATGCCCTATTCCTTTTATAATGCTGCATCTCTCTTAACTTGGAAGCTTTCTGAAGGATTTCCTTCTATGCCTATTACCATTGTTTGTTATTGTTATTGTTTAGTCACTAACTCATGTCTGACTCTTTTGTGACTCCATGGACTGTAGTGAGCCAGGCTCCTCTGTCCTGGGATTTGCCAGGCAAGCATGTTGGATTGGGTTGCCATTTCCTTCTCCAGGGGATCTTCCTGAGGCAGGAATTGAACCTGTGTCTCCTGCATTGGCAGGTGGATTTTTTTTTTTTTTAATCACTGAGGCACCTGGGAAGCTGGTCATTTAGATGTTGGCCTCTTCCTGATTTACATTAGAGTCACTGCATTTAATTCTTTAGAGTTACGGAAGGTGTTCTAAAGATGATCTGGTCTAAGAATTGCAAATTGGCAACTTTCAGATCAAACCAGGTCAATGGATTTGCTGTTTTTATTGTGCTAAAAGAGTTTTGAATTTAAATAGGCTTAAGTACAAATGCCCTCTGAGTTACTTTTCCTAATATTTTCATTACAGCTGGACTATTTCACTTAATTCTGTTCCTCATTCCAATTATACCAATATACCATTTATATCAATAGGTATAATGATTTGTGATCCTCAAAGTCGCCTTAATTTATCAGTGAGGAAGCCTAGGGCCAGAGAAGTTACCTCAATTAATGGAGATGCACAGTTACTAGCAGAGCCAGACCTGAACCTGGGATTCTGGAATCCAAGATCTAGGACTTTTCTTTAACCGATCTGTCATTATTATAATTTTTCATCCTGGAGGCAGTTTGTGTTGTGTGAGGTGGTTCTTATTGGGTAATAGCTGGATTTGCTTTGAAATGGAAAAATTATCTGTTTTCAAGTGCAGAAGTATGTTATTTTTATGCTTTAAAATATGTATGAACAAGGGAAGAAGACTGCAATTGTTCTTATAAATAATAAAAGAAAAGCTTACAAATTTAATTTTTAAAGTTATGGAACTAATACAATTTAAATTATCATTATGCATTTGTAGGGAGGATTATACCTTTTTGTTGCAACTAGATTTTCAATATTGGGTATATTTGTATAAATAGTCCCAGGCCCTGTCCTATATTTAATGTTTCAGAATTTTGACTTTAATCATTTTAATATAGAAAATAACTATTTATACAACTATTTTGATAAAAGAGTAAGTGAATTCAAGATATATTTTGCTAGTTGAGGTTACTCAGATCTCCTATTCATTTAAAAACTCTGCTGAGGAGCATTCTTCAGATGCCATTTAAAACAAAATGTCACCAATAACTAAGCAAAATTGTCCTGCTAACTTGAGATAATGTCATCATTACAGCATCATTGATATCTGCATTAAATGGGTATCAAATCAAATTATTGCTGGAATGCAGTGGACAAAAACCTTTTGCTATCACTTTGTACTTATTGAATACATGTGTACAAGGTGGAACTTCTGCAACATAATATATTGTAAAGTGAATTCAGTACTAATTAACATTTATGGGCTAGTACTGTACAAAAAAGATCTTCACGACCCAGATAATCACAATGGTGTGATCACTCATCTAGAGCCAGACATCCTGGAATGTGAAGTCAAGTGGGCCTTAGAAAGCATCACTATGAACAAAGCTAGTGGAGGTGATGGAATTCCAGTTGAGCTATTTCAAATCCTGAAAGATGATGCTGTCAAAGTGCTGCACTCAATATCAAATTTGGAAAACTCAGCAGTGGCCACAGGACTGAAAAAAGTCAGTTTTCATTCCAATCCCAAAGAAAGGCAATGCCAAAGAATGCTCAAACTACTGCACAATTGCACTCATCTCACATGCTAGTAAAGTAATGCTCAAAATTCTCCAAGCCAGGCTTCAGCAATACGTGAACTGTGAACTTCCTGATGTTCAAGCTGGTTTTAGAAAAAGCAGAGGAACCAGAGATCAAATTGCCAACATCCACTGGATCATGGAAAAAGCAAGAGAGTTCCAGAAAAACATCTATTTCTGCTTTATTGACTATGCCAAAGCCTTTGACTGTGTGGATCACAATAAACTGTGGAAAATTCTGAGAGAGATGGGAATACCAGACCACCTAACCTGCCTCTTGAGAAATCTGTATGCAGGTCAGGAAGCAACAGTTAGAACTGGACATGGAACAACAGACTGGTTCCAAATACGTCAAGGCTGTATATTGTCACCCTGCTTATTTAACTTATATGCAGAGTACATCATGAGAAACACTGGGCTGGAAGAAGCACAAGCTGGAATCAAGATTGCCGGGAGAAATATCAATAACCTCAGATATACAGATGACACCACCCTTATGGTAGAAAGTGAAGAGGAACTAAAAAGCCTCTTGATGAAAGTGAAAGAGGAGAGTGAAAAAGTTGGCTTAAAGCTCAACATTCAGAAAACGAAGATCATGGCATCCAGTCCCATCACTTCATGGGAAATAGATGGGGAAACAGTGGAAACAGTGTCAGACTTTATTTTTTGGGGCTCCAAAATCACTGCAGATGGTGACTGCACCCATGAAATTAAAAGATGCTTACTCCTTGGAAGAAAAGTTAATAACCAACCTAGATAGCACATTCAAAAGCAGAGACATTACTTTGCCAACTAAGGTCCATCTAGTCAAGGCTATGGTTTTTCCAGTATTTATGTATGGATGTGAGAGTTGGACTGTGAAGAAGGCTGAACACCGAAGAATTGATGCTTTTGAACTGTGGTGTTGGAGAAGACTCTTGAGAGTCCCTTGGACTGCAAGGAGATCCAACCAGTCCATTCTGAGGGAGATCAGCCCTGGGATTTCTTTGGAAGGAATGATGCTAAAGCTGAAGCTCCAGTACTTTGGCCACCTCATGCGAAGAGTTGACTCTTTGGAAAAGACTCTGATGCTGGGAGGGATTGGGGGCAGGAGGAGAAGGGGACGACAGATGATGAGATAGCTGGATGGCCATCACTGACTCGATGGATGTGAATCTGAGTGAACTCCGCGAGTTGGTGATGGACAGGGAGGCCTGGCGTGCTGTGATTCATGGGGTCACAAAGAGTCGGACACGACTGAGCGACTGAACTATGACTTAAATGTTTGTGTGCTGCCCAAAATTCATCTGTTGAACCCTAGTGCCCAGTGTGATTATATTAAGAGGCGTGGAACTTGGGAAGTGATTAGCTCATGAGGGTGGAGCCCTCATGAATGGGATTAGTGCCCTTATAAAAGAGGCACCAGAGAGATCGCTCATCCTTCATCATGTGAGGACACAGAGGAAACCAGATGGAAAATTTGCTGCTGTCTTGATCTTGAATGTAGATCAACCCCTAGAACTGTGAGAAATAAACTTCCACTGAATATAAGATATCCAGTCAATGGCATTTGCTTCAGTTCAGTTCAGTTCAGTCGCTCAGTTGTGTCCGACTCTTTGCCCAAAAGACAGATTCACCTGTGTTTGGCTTGCCTGTACTATTATGTCCTCAACAAAGAAAGGATTTGCTGTCGTTTGGTTACAGAAATACTCAATGGTCATTCAGATGGCTCAGAATAAGCAAAAGTTGTTGGTTTTATATTGTTAAGAACATGAAAATGCAAAATTTTAAAGTACTGAAGCAAATTCATGAAATCCCCAAATACATACACAGGGAAAAGAGCCCAAGACTGGGCGTCAGATTCCTTTTGTTCTAGCCCTCCATCTATTGCTAATTAGTTGTATGCCCTTTGCTTAGAGAACTTATCCTCTTGAATTCTAGTTTTCTTATCTGTGATACGAGGTAATTGAACTAAATGAACTTCAAGTTCTCAAAAACCTCAAATTCCATAATTTGTTACAACTCTATCCATATTTACAGTTATTTACATCTTCCTTTGGGCTGGATGATTCACAAGCTGGAATCAAGACTGCTGGGAGAAATATTAACAACCTCAGATATGGAGGTTGCACTCTAATTGCAGAAAAGTGAAGAGAAACTAAAAAACCTCTTGATGGGGGTGAAAGAGGAGAGTGAAAAAACTGGCTTAAAACTCAGCATTCAAAAAACTAAGATCATGGCATCCAGTTCCATCACTTCATGGCAAATAGAAGGGGAAAAAGTGGAAGAAGTGACAAATTCTATTTTCTTGGGTTCCCGAATCACTGTAAATGGTGACTCCAGCCAAGAAATTAAGATACTAGCTCCTTGGAAGGAAAGCTATGACAAACTCAGCTATTGAAAAGCAGAGACATTGCTTTGCTGACAAAGGTAGGTATAGTCAAAGCTATGTTTTTTCTAGTAGTCATGTATGCATGTGAGAGTTGGACCATAAAGAAGGCTGAGCACTGAAGAACTGATGCTTTTGAACTGTGGTGCTAGAGAAGACTCTTGAAAGTCCCTTGGACTGCAAGGAGATCAAACCAGTCAATCCTAAAGGAAATCAACCCTGATTTCAATTCCTTGGAAGGACTGATGCTGAAGCTCAAACTCCAATACTTTGGCCACCTGATACAGAGAGCCAACATGTTGGAAAAGGCCCTGATACTAGGAAAGACTGAAGGCAGGAGGAAAAATAGGTGACAGAGCATGAGATTGTTGGATAACATCACTGACTCAATGGACATGTGTTTGAGCAAACTCTGGGGATACAGTGAAGGAAAGGGAAGCCTAGCATGCTGCAGTTTATGGGGTCACAAAGAGTTGGACTTGACTTAGCAACTAAACAGCAACAACAACAACATATCTTTCTTTTTTGTAATTCCACACATCAAAAAACTTACGAGAACAAATTCATCTTCCAGGTAATGAAATATTGTTCCTCAGATGTATTATGCCTCCACCCCACCAAAGAAAAAAGTCTGAATGGTGATGTAAGAATCTAATCTCACTTCAAATTGTCTTCTAAGGAGCCTGGGTTGGGGGTTGTATCCTAGTCACCATGGATGGAGGAAGGGTGAAAAATGGGGTGTGGATTCTCCCCTTAGGTTCAAAGAACTGCTCCTCTCACATCTTGTTTTATATCTGGGTTCTACATGGAACTCCTGGGTGGGTCCTCAGCTGCCGGCTTTGTCTTAGCTTTGATTTTGACTGGATCTTTCCAAGAGGCTGTTCCTCATCCCCCAACTGTGACCAGTCAACTGGGTGTGAGGTCTTTCACCTAGGACTGGCCTCGGACGGTCAAAACTCTCACTTGCCCAAATGGGGTGAGTGCTCCCCTTGGCTGCCACTGTGCACCTAGGCCCAAACGCCACATGCCCCAAATTTCTGGCCTCTAAGGCCACTTCTGCCCTTGGATGAAAAGCTGCACTAAGAAGTATGTATGGGATCTGGCTTCCTGGTCAACTGCTAAAGAAACCAGATGAAATCACATAGACATTTTCTCCTGATGGGGTGAACTTAGATCAGTGGCATAGGAGATGGGAAGGTAACTCCCCACAACTTTCCCTCTCTCACAAACCATTCCAAAAGCAGGATTCTCCACCTTGCCTGCCTGTGCGCATGTGGTCAAGGGTGCACAGCTGCTGAGCAACCATGGGGTTTCTGAAACTCTGGGAACATGGCCAGCCCAGTAACACATCACTGTGTGTGACTCTCTAATCTTCTCTGCCTCGTGTTCTCTCTCTCTCTCACCCTCAGTGCCTGGGATTGTACCTCCCATTTAAGCACCAACACCTCATCACTGCTTCAAGCTCTGTGTCTTAGGGAACCTGTGAGTGAAGTCGCTCAGTCATGTCCAACTCTTTGCAACCCCATGGACTGTTGCCTACCGGGCTCTGCCGTCCATGGAATTTTCCAGGCAAGAGTATTGGACTGAGTTGCCATTTCCTTCTCCAGGGGATCTTCCCGACCCAGGAATCAAACTTGGGTCTCCTGCATTGCAGGCAGATGCTTCACCATCTGAGCCACAGGGAAGCCGTAGGGAACCTGGCCTAATGCAAAAACCATTAACACGATTCAACCCTGACAGTTACAGATATCCAAGAAGCAAATCTGGCCATGTCCCACTCCTGGCCTCTCACTATCTATGAAAATTCTTTAGTAAGGCAATGGGATCCTCCACAACCTACCGTCAGCTTGGGTGTGTACTTGTTGGTTTACACTTGCTATTTCAGTAATTCCTGATGGTCTGTAATTCTCCCACCATCCATGCTAAGGCTCACCTGCTTCTTTGTGTTCTGTCGTGAAGGAAGCAACCCCATCTACCTGAGATGATGTATCTACCTATCCTTGCTTGGCTAATTTTTAACTAATTCTCATGGCAATAACCAGCAGTTGTCTTTTTCTGTCCATCTCTTGGTACACCTCAAGGGCAGGCACCTAGTACAACACCCGGAATACAGTCGGTGCTCTGTAAGTATTAAAGTACTTACAGAGGAGGAGATGGAGGTTCAGAGAGGCCAAAATTCTACGCATTTTGATAGTGGCAGAGTCAGAATCAGCATGCAGTTTTGCTCATGCTACCATTTCTATATTGTCTTCCTAGAAAGTGGATTGATTTCTTTCCAACACCCATTTATTAACTATTTATTTATATTAATTGTATTATGCATCAGCTGTCTGTTAAATTTGAGGGATTGAACCCTTTGTAAGCCTTGTGATTTCTCACATCCTTATTTGCAGAACTACCACAGACCCAGTGTGTTGTTTGAGTGAAGTTATTTGGCTTCGGAGTTTATGTCAGGGATTCAGAACATCAGAGTTTTAATAAAGCTGAATTATTCATTAGCATTGTGATATTAAGCAAGTCACTTAAACTTTTTATGCATCAGCTTTCCTCATTTATGCCTTCTCTTTGCATACAGAAACAACAGATGAAAAACTACTGTGAAAGGATGAAAATGCTATGTAAACACTATATAGTTTTATTATCTCATATGCCTTAGTTTGATATTGAACAACTTTAGAATTTACTGTCAGAACCGAACTCAACTCATCAATCAATTATCAATAGAAGAATCAAAAGAGACTCAAACTGAAAGAGATTTGAGTGTTTCTTTCATTCCACAAATGGGAAATTGAGGCTCAGGGAAATTAAGTGATGGTTTTAAGACCTCAAACCCCATTTTCTGATTTCCATATCAAAGCTTGAAATTCTTTGGTCTTTATAAAAACTATATACACTTACTTGGCCATGTGAAAGGAATACATCACATTTATTTGGTGACATTTTCCCCTAAGTTCAGGGAGAAAATGTTCAGTATTCTTATCACTTTTTTCTCACCACCTTTCCATCTGCCATGCCTAAACCAGTCACCAACCCAGATAAAAGTTTTGTGATTAGCACCAGTGATGTACATGTGAGGTGCAGGAAGCAAATGTTAGGCCTATTTGGATGCATTTATGTATTTTTTAATTTAAAAATAAGACAGAAAATTAAAAAAATAAAACTAGGATTCGAGCTTCGTAAATATTTTATACCTGCATTCATACTGGTGGCTTGTGCATCATGTCACATGCGACTGGCAAGTATCTCGAGTGGCATAGAGGAGCTGACAGTGACCCCTGAACTTGTTGACTGGCTTCCACTGAACCGCAGTCCATATGATACGTGCCCAGGGAGGTGGGTTTACAGATTATGGCATCTAGCTTTAACTGAACCAATTCTCACAAAATGGACAATGGCTTTAAAAGATACCAGTCAATTAGGAGGTTGGGATTAACATATACACACTGCTGCTGTTGCTGCTGCTAAGTCGCTTCAGTCGTGTCCAACTCTTTGCGACCCCATAGACGGCAGCCCACCAGGCTCCTCCGTCCCTGGGATTCTCCAGGCAAGAACACTGGAGTGGGTGGCCATTTCCTTCTCCAATGCATGAAAGTGAAAAGTGAAAGTGAAGTCGCTCACTCATGTCTGACTCTTCATGACCTAATGGACTGCAGCCTACCAGGCTCCTCCACCCATGGGAGTTTCCAGGCAAGAGTACTGGAGTGAGCTGCCATTGCCTTCTCCATATACACACTACTATATATAAAATAGGTAATCCACAAGGATATACTGCACAGCACAGGGAACTTACTCAGTACTCTGTAATAACCATTATGGGAAAAGAATATGAAAAAGAAAGACGTATGTATATGTATAACTGAATCATTTTGCTGTACACCTGGAACTAACACAACATTGTAAATCACCTATACTCCAATATAAAACAAAAATGAAAACAATAAAAGATCCCTGTAAAGAAACTGTGGGTTGAAGATTATGCTAACTGGACAAGCATAAGTGAACAGAATAATGGACAAGAACACCCAGAGTTGATACATTTCCTCCTCGCCCAGCTCTGTGTCAGCTACATTCTGATTCTGATTTACAAACCGGGGGTGTGGCATAATCAGGTCTAACAAAAATTCCGCCAAAATCAGCTTTAAATTATCAGGAAGAATATCTGCAACAGAAATTCATATATCCTCTAACAAGGAACTTCTAAGTGTGTGTTGTGCCCTGAAGTACTAGCTCATGATATGACGAAGCCCTCCAGATAAGAGAACATTTAAAAACAAAGCCTCTATCCTTCAATAAAAAATCAATTAATTAAAAAACAAAATAAAACAAAATCAAAGCCTCGGGACAGGAAGACAAGCCTCTATAGGATTTCTTTTGTGGGGGAGAATTTCTAAAAACATAGTTTACATAATGTGGACCAAATTTATCGATAAAATTAGAAAACTTTTTGAGGTTTATTGTTTGAGAACTACTTATACTGGTAAAACAAATAACACGTAAGATCTCATATTATAAATCAATATGATAGATAACTCTTTAGAATCTTTGCATTTTGAAGAATTCAATAGGTAACCACTAAAGTTTTTCAAGTTTCATGATGATGCAGGTACATGCCACCTGACGTTACTAAAGCTAATGCAATTACTGCTTTTCTATTGTCAGCAGTTATCACTGTCCAACTCTCTTTGGGGAGATGGATTTATCAGAGCATACTTCTATTAATACAAACTTGAGAGGTTCCCCTTCATTGCCTAGAAGGTAAGCTGCTTAACATACCCACAGTGGTGCATGGAAACAGTCTTTGGAAACTTTGTTTATCATATATAAAATACTGCAGTGAGTATAAACTTTCTGAGAAAGTCTTCAGAAGAAAAAATAGTAAGTCATGAAAGAAAATGGATTGAAATCTTAATATATTTGACTTGAGTTTACGACAAACCAAGACAAGAATCAATGACACTCCATTCTTTATTGAAACATTACCTACCTCCCAAATGAAATATTTCATTCAGTCCCTAGTAAGGAAAACAGTGAAACACAATGATTCCATTAAAAATTCTCTTCAGTTTAGAGTTTTCTGAATAGTTACCTTATGCTTTCAAATTAATAATGAAGCAGAGATTGCTTTTACTCTGATTTAGGAAGGAAGTAGAATCATCACTGTAGTATTTATCACAAATAAGAATCACTGCAAATCAGAACCTATAGAGTGTCAAATGCTCACATGCAATGTCCTTGTATATTAACCAAACATTAACTTGGTTAATATACAAAGTCAAAGGCTGTTTCCTCATTTTCCACACTGTACCTAGAGAGATGTATGTGTATGCCTACTCATTCCACATTCTCTTTCCTTTGGCATTAAATTACAGAGCCACAGATTTATTTTTATGGTCATAGCACTTGAAAGCATTTTTCTTCACCCAGAACTTGCCCATTCGGAATAACTTTTTTTCTTATATATTAATAAGAAAAATTGTGTTAAAATAGAACTTTCTTACTGAAGTTTGCATCTGTAGCACTCTGTTGTCGTGGGCAGTATCAATGTCTTGGTCCTGATAACAATGCAGCAAATAAAGTTAGGAGCAATCCACCAACTGAAAATATATGGGCACCAAATCAATGCCGCTTTAAAGATAAACAAGCATTTTGCACACTAATAAATAATGCTATAAATCTTGCTATATTGGATTGCAAATAACTCCGACTGAATGAAATTGCTTAACATGGGATTTACGTATTCTGCACGTTCATAAAAACAACTTGTTTTCTGACAGCACTCATTCTTAGCAATTTACCACAGCTGTCAGCAGCCAATTTGTTCAGATTACTGCTATGCATAAAAGTGTAACAATCATGAGGATTTATTAGCTGATTATCGTAAAGGTGGCAGTCCGTCTTGCCTGCCAAAATGCAGGTGATCAGAAAGTTAAATAATTACTCGCAGATTAACATTATTTCACTTTCACTTGAAACCTGTAGTTCAGCGACAGGTAAAATTTGTTGTTCAAACTTGCAGTATGGTGCACACCATCCAAGTGGGTTTACTGCCCACCTGGTATTTTATCAAGCGCTTAATGGCTCCAGAACATAGTGACTATGAGACCAAAGTGAAAGGGGCATGGATTCTAAAGTCAGGAATCCTGGATTTGAATCTCAGATAAGTTGCCTCAAATTCATACTAGCTGAGCAGTCGCTAAACCATTTGGCTATACCTAAAAAACACCTCACTTTTTGCACCTGCAAAATGGGTAAAATATGAACCACCCTTGTTTTACCCTAATATTGAGCTAAAGTACATAATAGTTCCCCTTACAGTGTAAAACATTATTATTGTTGTTTCTTTCCATTTATAGTACATTTAATTTTTTTGGTAAAATTTAACAACCAGACAGCATTAACTCATTAGACATTATGATAAAAAATTATAAATATCTTTGTAAATGGATAGGCATTTTTTTCAAATGTAACCACTCAGTATTTTTCAAGTACAAAGATTACTGAGACACTTTAACACTTTAATTCATTAATTCTCCCTTTTGAATTATATACAAATATCTTTCTTAATTATACTGAAACTCTATACTTTCCACTAAGACATGTAGTTCTAACTGCTGTTGCCTTAACATCTGTTGTCAAATTCTATATTTATTTAGAGAAGGAAGAGCCATCATTCCAGCATTCAATCAAGCTTCAGGTGTGTAAAGTTAAATTTAGCAGATACTTCTTAAGCACCTATTATTTGCCATATGCTTTTTTAGGTATTGAGGATGCCACGATGAACAACACGACTCAAAAATTCCCACCCTCATGAAGCTCACTTTCTACAGATGGGAAGTAAACGATAAAATGAGCGAAATGCATAGTATGTCCAATGGTGATAGAACTTGATGCAGAGAACAAAGCAGGAAAAGGGAAATGGGACGTCAAGGAAAAGAAGTTTCATTTTTACATAGAGTTGGGATGGCTGCCTCGCAGGTATCACCGTTGTGCACAGATCTAAAGTAGGTAAAGAAGCTAGACAGGTGGACATGTGGAGATGGAGGGAAAGGTCCTGAGGCGGGAAGATGTCTCATGTACTTGAGAAGGAGCAAAAAGGATCCTTAAAAACAGTTAATAGACATCAATGGAACAGCATTACCCTCCACAGCCAACTTTAAATTTATTCACCAGCTACCAGCCAACTCCCAGAAGTCTCTAACTTTTAAGTGAATAGAGACACGTCTTAATTATTTCCACATACACACAAACACACAAACACACAAAGATAATATGTGGCATGATAGAGGCACCAACTATAGCTACAATGGCAACTGTATTACAATATATACATGTATTAAATCAACATGTTGTACACCTTCAGTTTACATGTTTCATGTAAAATATATTTCAATAAATTAATTAAAAATAATTTAATATAGACATAGAATGTTGCAACAGTACTTGCAAAAGAACACAGAAGACCATGATGACACTTTTGCTCCTGTTACTTTAATCTTCGAACTCAAATTTAATTAGAAGGTAAGTCAATTCTCTTCTAAACTATTCTAGGATCAAGGAATTCTATTATAATGTGCATTATTTTGACTGTTACCACACAACCTTCACATAAACACATGCCAGTCTACTTGCCTTCTACTTCGATCTAGTAATATATTATTTTTCAGCAGCAGGATGTGTGTAAAGTACAATTTAGTAAGTATACAGTGAGTGATCAAGACTTTCAGCTGCTTTCTGGCCATCAACTAGATTGAAAATAATGGTATTTGCCATAGTCATTTCCTTTTTCTGCCACAGGCATCTTTGTTAAATTAGCAGAGTATACAATGTCCATCTTTGATTACCCCAGATTCAACAATAATTCCCTTTACTATGCAAAAGGATTCAAACTGATACTCAAAAGTGGTCTTAAGAGTCTTCTTGTCTACCTGTGCTCTGTTTTCTGTAAAAATTCTTGGCTCAAATTGCTTTCATAGGGAATTATATTTGATAGATGACCAAATGTGAATTTTTTAGTGAAGCTGACGCCATATAGTGTTAGTCGCTCAGTCGTGTCCAACTCTTTTGTGACCCCATGGACTGTAGCCCACCAGGCTCCTCTGTCCATGGAGTTCTCTAGGCAAGAATACTGGGGTGGGTTGCCATTCCCTTCTCCAGGGGGTCTTCCCAACAAAAATGTAACTGGAAATAAAAGTAAGTCATTCAAAATAAATGAGAGTTTTAGAAATCCTTATGTAGTATTTTGACTCTCCATCTAAGCCAGTTTTAAGCTAACCAAGATACTGGGAAGTGGAGCACACAGTTGTGTCCATCCAAGCAATAAGGGTGCTGGAGTAGGCCTCCTTGATCCTGCTTATAAAGTTCTCCTATGTAATAGCCATGGGCATGAAGCAGTCATCCAACAACCCATGCAGAGCCCAAGCCAGAAACTATGCAAGAAGGTCCGTCTAGTCAAGGCTATGGTTTTTCCAGTGGTCATGTATGGATGTGAGAGTTGGACTATAAAGAAAGCTGAGCGCAGAAGAATTGATGCTTTTGAACTGTAGTGTTGGAGAACACTCTTGAGAGTCTCTTGGACTGCAAGGAGATCCAACCAGTCCATCCCAAAGGAGATCAGTCCTGGGTGTTCATTGGAAGGACTGATGTTGAAGCTGAAACTCCGGTACTTCGGCCACCTCGTGAAAGAGCTGACTCATTTGAAAAGATCCTGATGCTGGGAAAGATTGAGGGCAGGAGGAGAAGGGGACAACAGGATGAGATGGTTGGATGGCATCATGGACTCAATGGACATGAGTTTGGGTGGACTCTGGGAGTTGGTGATGGATAGGGAGGCCTGGCATGCTGAGGTCCATGGGGTTGCAAAGAGTCGGACACGACTGAGTGACTGAACTGAACTGAAGCACTTTCAACAACTTAAAAAATAAGAGTGGGGCACACTTCGAACTAGATAACTAGTTTATTAGAAAAGGATATGGCCCTGGATGGAAGAGATGCATGGGAGGTATGTGGTAAGGGGTATGGAGCTTCCAAGCCCTCTCAGGGCACACCAATCACCCAGCACCTGTGAGGACTTGCACATGTTCTCCAACCTAGAAACCCCAAAAATGGATTTCTTCTCTTTTTCCACACTTCATGAGACCTTCTTAGCTCTCTAGTTGTCTAGAGCAATCACTATAATCTTCAGAGTGCCATTTATCACTGTTCTCTCAAAAATTGCCAAAGCAGGGACAAACCCATAGAAACAAGATGAAGTGGGATACATAGGGCTACCTCTCTGCCAAACATTTCTTAAAATAATTAGGCCTGCCCTTGAAGAATCCGTAATATTATCAAGTGAGCAAAAGGGAAAGGTCAGTGAAAAATGAGCTGAGAGGACTTTCCCAGTGGTACAGTGCATAAGATTCTACCTGCCAGTGCAGGGAACATGGTTTGGTCCCTGATCTTGGGAGATTCCACATTCCACGGGGCAACTAAGCCCACACACTGCAACTACTCAAGCCCATGTGCCCAGAGTACAGCCTGTGCTCTAACACAAGAGAACCCTCTGCAATCAGAAGCCCGTGCACTGCAATAAAAAGGAGCTCCCACTCACTGGAACTAGAGAAAGCACGCACACAGCAATGAAAACCCAGCACAACCAAAAATTTAAAAAATGGGCTTAGAAATTTTCATCATTTCCAAATTTGGAGGTTTCTTTCAGAAAGAAGAGTCATTAAAGGGGTAGATGGTATCATGGAAAAAATGGAAAATAGGATAAGAAGGACTTCATGGAGTGTGGACCCAGAAGTACAAGAAGCCAATACATTTTATGATTAATGTCACGATTTTACTCATATAAGAAAATTCGAATACAAAGCAATGAGATTGAGGTAGTGAGTTACACATGGCAGTCATTCTGATGTTTACCGAATACAGCTAATGTTGCTAAAAATTATGAAAATGAATGAATGAGTCAAGGAATAGCTAGAACAGTATCTCCTCGAAATAGCTCATAGCATATTGAGGGAAAAAGAAACAGACGTATTTGTAATAAAATGTATTCCTTGTATGAACAGATCTTTACTGTTACTTAAGCTTTCCCTTTCACTTTCATGCATTGGAGAAGGAGATGGCCACCCACTCCAGTGTTCTTGCCTGGAGAATCCCAGGGACGGGGGAGCCTGGTGGGCTGCTGTCTGTGGGGTTGCACAGAGTTGGACACGAGTGAAGTGACTTAGCAGCAGCAGCAGCAGCAAGCTAGTGGTACAGCCCCAAAAGAACTAGATAGAACATTAAGAAAACCCTGAAAACAGTATTTTACTAGAGGGAAAAACACATGCAGTAAAGGCTTGTCATTTAAAAAGGATTGAAATGTAACATGGCATAAGATTAGTGGTGATTTTCTAGTTCCATTTGTAAGTAAAATATTAAAGGTTAACTGAAGCTCATCTTTGACCTCTCAGCCTGTAATCCTATGAAGAAAACTATTGTTTAAAACATATTTCTTAGAATAGGAAAAAGACAGAAAGATACATATATTGGGTTGGATTCCTGTGTTTTGTTCCCCTAGTGTAAAATCCCCTTTATTATTATTAGTATGTGTGTATTTCTTCAGGTTGTATGTTTAGAGACCTGGAAACCATGTGAACTACAATGAAGGAAGAAGGTTTTAAACTAACAAGTTCTTCTGTACACTGTGTTTTATCTCAGTATTGACATTTCAATATGTTTTGCTATAAAGACACATATATGTAACTACTGAAAATACAAAAATAGGTGTAAAAGTAAGAAAACAATCATATAATTCAAACAGTTTTTCAAAATAAGCTTGTCGTGATGCTGAAGCTGAAGCTCCAATACTTTGGCCACCTGATGTGAAGAGCTGACTCCTTGGAAAAGACCCCGATGCTGGGAAAGATTGAAGGCGGGAGAAGAGGACGACACAGGATGAGACGGTTGGATGGCATCACCGACTCAACAGACATGAGTTTGAGTAAGCTCCGGGAGTTGGTGATGGACAGGGTGGCCTGGCGTGCTGCAGTCCATGGGGTCACAAAGAGTTGGACGTGACTGAACTAACTGCAGAGATGTCATGCAAGCCTCAGAATATTCTTTTCTTCACTGCATTATCAGATTAACATGGATCTGCCTCACCTACACACTTCCTTCACTAACACTTGAACTCCTGGGAGATTTGTGAACTCCTGGGAGATTTGTGAACTCCTGGGAGATTTGTGAACTCCTGGGAGATTTGTGAACTCCTGGGAGATTATCAAGATTCTCTACCTTGCAGGGACCTGGATGAAACAACACATTTTACGGTCACAATATGCTTTATGAAAAGCAATATTATCTCCGGTTACTTTGCACACTATGAATATGCTCTTTGTTCCTTTTAAGCATTGCACATCAAAGGAGATTCCTCTTTCTCAGCTCCTATAATGTTCATGCACAATGTCCCGAACATTGGGAGAAAATTCCTGGATATCAAATTCAAGTAGCCTGTCCGTCAACTGGTCAAAACTGCCACCTACTGGTTAGTCTTCAAAATCTATTTTTCAGTTCACCCAAGCCTTGCTTTCCCATGGTAAGATCCCTTGCTTCGAAACAGTGAAGATCAGTTATAATACCAGACTTAGACTAAATTTTCTTTTTAAAAAACTTACCCTCTCTAGGATGGATCAAAAATACCAAATTGCACAAACCTGCCGATAAAGTCGTCCCTTTTCCCAGCGTCTTTGTCCCAGGCAGTGATATCAATGATCCCGCCTCTTTCTTCATAGAGATGAAAATCAAATTGTTCCCTCCACTGAGGATTCAATGTTTTGGGCATAATCTGGAAAAACCAAAATGTCATTACTATCTCATCAGTATCAGTCTTAAAAAATGCAACTTGAGACATAAATCAAACTTTAGGTACTACCTAGAAAAACATGTGAGATTTGAATGAGAGCTTCCAGAAATGATGGACATTAGAGGTCAGCATTTTTACTGCATATGCCCTGAAAGAACTCAAAAAGACATGTCCTAAAGACCAAGAGGCACCTTCTCCTCATCATGAACAATAGATGAGAGACACAAATTATATAGAAAGGGCAAACAGTCTCTAAGTGAAGTAGCTCACTCAGATAACAGCACTTGTTTTGCATAACCAGTTAATGCCTGAAGATATAACTCAAAGTCTGTGATCTTATAGAAAAGGGAGATGAGGATTTCTAGAGTTTCTTTCTCCCCCTCTTACTTCCATCTTCCATAGAATTCAAACAGAATGGTGAAGAAAACAGACAACGAAGTTCTGTAGGAGGGGGGAAAAGTAAGGTTTTGGTGGCCAGGCAAACTGTTATCTTAGAATGACAACACTGACGTATCATCCTCATTTTATACATGGAGAAACCAAGACCTAAAGTTTAAGTGAGGCCACAGTCATTAAGTTTTAATAGCTAGATTATAACTCAAGTCTTTGATTAGAGTTTTAGATCTCTTGCCCCAAAGCGCTATGCCAAAAATGCTTGTGAATTAATATGAGCATGTGTGTGTGTGTATGTAATCTCCATGTTGCATACACAAGAAGGATATCAGATGTGCAATTTTGTACCTTCAAATATTTAGATAAGACAGCTGGTGGGATCAATGAATAAAGTGACCCAATACTGATGTGTTTTAAATTTTGCCCCTCATTGGGCTGCACAACATTCATTCATATTTGTTTCTCTATTCTTTCTTTTTAGCAGGAGGGCCTGTAGTGGCCTTTTCTCTTTTTAATGTATGAGAGACAGATCTTCAGATGTAAAGACTTTGAAAGCAATGAAGTATGTTATGTGCAGAGGTAATGCAAATGAATCACAATTTTTAAAGTTCATAATCTGAAATTAATCTGCAATACATCATGGGAAGAAAGAGCAGAGAGAGACACGTGTCCATAGCTGGGTTTCATATTTCACACCTAAAGAGCAGAACTATAAAAATAAGTAATGTTTTAAGCCTATCAGAACATGGAAATAATGTTAATTGATAAAGGACAAGATGAAAGTGATCATAGGTATCTATTTTAGGGAATCAGTACTTTCTTTAGAGTGTTATTATTAAGCCCAATGCAGAAAAAAAAAAAAGATGACACTGGATGGATACTATGATAATTCGAATGTCTCATAACTGGGTTCAGATGAACTCCTGCAGTGTTTGGGGGAGTGGACTGTTTTACCTGTTTGGCCCAAAAAAGCCTAGGTTTTCAGTTGATTAGGATTTTTTCTCCATATGATTTCCTATAGGTCAGAAGTGATGTCTTCTCCTTCAGTGGGGACACTCAGCAAGGTGACCCATCAGCCTGCTAACAAATCACTCTGCGGTATTTCTAACTGTCTACATTACTGATGAGAAGCCCCTGGGCCAAAAGGAACCTGGGCAGGCTGTTGATGAAACGTTCACAAAAATTGTATGTAAAGGTGAAGATATTCCCAAAGGCGAAAGTGATTTTTAATACAAGATGGATGTAATCAATTATCCCAAGTTATCAATGCATACTAGCTGGAGAAGCTGATCATTCAAGAGGTTGTGTTTAGATATAACTCAGATAAATGTAACTGTCACATATAGACAACTATGACCTTCACTAATTATTACTACTTGTGTTAATAATGATTATTTAATATGTTATTACTAATAATATGTGTTATTATACAAAGTGTTTACTCTTCCCCTTCCTTCAGCTACTACAACTGATTATTCATTTGGGCAAAGCAATATTTTAAACCCTTTACATACTTCACATATAGTATCCCATCTTCTCAATAACTTTATCAGGTAGGCAGTATTTTCCTTCTCATTCTCACAGATGAGGAAATGGGAGTATGGAGAGGCAAAGTAACTTGGCTGTAGTGGCAGCAGAAACTTGGCCCTTTGATTTCTGAATAAAATTTTAAAACCCTGCAATCTTCATCAGTGTAAGGCAGTTTGAATAAAATGGTTCAGAGTACTGAGTGCCGCGCGAAGATCTTTACTGCACATCAAATGATGCTATTTGTAGTTTCTGTGCTAGTATCAGATGCAGCCAACACTCTCTGAGCATTTTATGCTCCAGGCATTGACTTGGGCTTGCTCCAGCCTTTTTTTTTTTTTTTTTTCCCAAAAGATAGTTTCTAGTATTATTCTGCGTGATAGATGAAGAAACTGAGACATAGAGCAACAGTTTACCAAAGGTCACATAGAACAAAAAGAAACACAATACAATTTCTGATCCTGTTTCCTGACGTAATGTTCAAACGTGGTTCTGTAAAGCATTAAAAAGTGCCCAGTGTTCTCATGTCTCAAAGAGTGTGGCTGTTAACCAACCACTGCCTTCCAAGCACTGACGGGAACACAAAAGAGATAGGTCACCTTGCTCTTGTACTTTTGATGCCCAAGTCGGAACTTCACATAGGGGTCACTCAACCCGTTTGAATCCATCGCCTTGAGGTCTCGCCCTTCAATCAATGTGATGCTGACGATTCCTCTCCAAAGGTGTGATTTTCTGTGTACGTCTGACAGACGTAGACTTTGAGTCTGAAACTTGTGGTGAAGGAAAACAGAATTAGCTTATTGTGCTTTAAACCAAAACACCACATTTGGCATGACCCTTTCCTCTGTTGCTATAGTTTTTCAAAAATAAAAAATAGGCAGTTACAGGTTTTTGAAATTAAAAATAATTAATAGATTATTAATTATTTAATAATTATATAATCAATACTGATGAAATGATCATCTCGTAAATTTAAGGTTGCTGTGTAAAAGAGGTGTGTACTCAAAATAAAGTTTAGTTTTCAACTCAGAATTACAAGCAGATGCTTGAAGACTATCGAAGAATATTTGCACGTGTCAAATATGCTTGTGTTTAAATATGTACAAATATATAAATATAAAAGGCCTCACCCACACTGTGATATGTAATTTTTAATTGGTGGCAGTTTTTTTCTGTCTCAGCTGCTTCAAAGTTTTTATTATTACAAATCATAATAAACACAGCTAACAATTGTCAGTAATGATTTTTTTAAATCTTTTTTTCATCTTACAAAAGGATTTTACAGGTGGTTTTTAGTTCTCAAGCAATTTAAAAGCTTTTTTATTTCTACAAGAGAAAATAACTGAGTTTCAGCTCACTAAAAAACTAAGGTATAATAGAACAGAATAAACTCAATATTCCTCCTAAGATGTCTTGCTTATGCCTGAAACTTTTATTACAAATTTAAAAATTACTTATGTGATTTATATTGGCAGGTATATGTTTCTGGATTTATTTATCACTTTAGTATTTGAATACTTTCTTTAATAATTTTCAGTTGCTCAATTCTAAGACAATATTCAATCAGTGGACAAATTCAAAATTTTTAAAAATCAGCAAGTCTAAAAATGGCCACATAATCTCTTTGAACTAAACAGCATATAAAACAAACCAGAAAAAGCAGCTAAAATATTAAAGACCTTTTCAATCTGGATTCAAAACCAAGAAGTCTCATAAAAATTGCTATATTTTTCATGTTGTTAAGCACATTTTCTTCACTTACAGTCATTTCATGAAGAAATTCAATGTTTCTTCCAATCTCAAAGTACTACACTAAATTATGGATTATCTGTATTTCTGGTCTAATTCCTTCTACATTAAAGTTATAGTCTATTTTTTATAATTCCCCCTCTCACTCTGAATTCTTACTTTTTTCCTATACCATAGCAATGCCATAGCCATTTTTATCTATCATCAAAAGTCATGCATTTTAGGATGCTTATTGGTAAAATGAAAACTACATTCTTCAAAAGATAATACTTTTAATATTTGAACATTTCCATGGAAATCTTTCTAAATCACATTGTACCAGGAAAAGTTTGAACGACTCTGCTTGGTGGCTCTGCTTATTAATATCAATGCAAGGCTTTGCCTACACATCCCTCACCTCCAAGAGCCCAGGAGCAATGTCACCTGTGTTCTGAAGAGAAACCGAGGTTACATGGAGCACCTGTACCTTCCACAGGACTCCATACTCCACCTCAGTGAAGCCCCTCTGCTCCCATCTGATTTATCCATTGGGTTACCTCATTGATTTTGTTTGAACCAAGGATTTCTGATTAAAATAATTGTTCAGAATTCACTGCACCAAATAATCTTCAAGTTTTCTTTTATTCTATGATTTCATGTTACTTATTTTATATAGTGCAGCAATCGATTTCAGTATCTGTCTGCCTGTCTGTCTACCTATCTATCTATCTATCTATTTCTGCTGCTACTGAGACCACAGCAGACTCTAAAGAATCAAATTGTCAATTCGGGGACTGAAATTTTTGTTAAGAAGCATTAGTAGCAAAGAAGGAAACAAACTTTTGGCAAGTAAGAAGGAACAGTTATCTTAGCAAAGACCAAGCAGTTAAAAACTATTTATTTATATAGAGCTTCAGAATTTGAAAGTGCATATATATACATTATATACTTTGGTTTCCACTAAGAGTCTGTGAAGCAGAAAGGCAAGTACTGCTATTTTCATTTTACTGATGAGGGATTTGAGGCTCAGAGTGGTTGGCCTAATAAATGATGGATATGTGACTAGAACCAGTATTTCTGACCTTTATTTCTGAGCATCTTCCAATATTTGTCATTAGGGCAGAGACTCTCCCCAAGGTTTAAAAGTAATCATGATTTAAATATATTGTTACTAATTGGTGCTCTCCAGTAAAGGTGAGTTGATTACATTTGAAACAACATTCCAGTCTACACTTTCCTACATGGCTAATACATGACATCGCCTTCTACTTCTCTGCCATATAAGCACATGTATTCATACTTACAATGTTCCAGCTTGCAGATGGATATTCTTAGGACATTTTCTACACACTCTAGCAGCACAAGTCATACGCTGCGATCGTCAAATAACAGTTGGGTACAATCCAGGTTACAAAGCAACTCTGGTTAGCAATGTTAAGTTAGGTTCTTAAATGGTACTATGTCTGAAACACTTTCTTGCATGCTCCTCTTGACATGAGAACACGAATCTTTTAAGATGAAAAGGAATGCTTTCCATAGAATTCATCATGCTTTCACAAAAACAGAATGAACTTCATGGAGGCTTTACCTAGTGCCACTGCTGCAAAATCACTTCCGTCGTGTCCGACTTGGTGCGACCCCACAGACGGCAGCCCACCAGGCTCCCCCGTCCCTGGGATTCTCCAGGCAAGAACACTGGAGTGGGTTGCCATTTCCTTCTCCAATGCATGAGAGTGAAAAGTGAAAGTGAAGTTGCTCAGTCGTGTCCGACCCTTAGCGACCCCATGGACTGCAGCCCGCCAGGCTCCCCCGTCCATGGGGTTTTCCAGGCAAGAGTACTGGAGTGGGGTGCCATTGCCTTCTCCATAATGCCACTAGTTGTTAGCAAATGCACTTCTGTAACCTGGAGGAACATTCCCAAAATGACTTGAGAAGCTAAGGGGTAGAGGAGGGAGACAATTTCTTAACAAAAACGGGGCTAATGAATGTGCAAATTAAAGCGACCTGTATAAAAAGCTAAAAGAAAACAAAGGGGGGAGGTCTAAAGACATACTAATCTAATATCATTTTTAAAGTGATTTTTTTCAATATTTATTTTGTTAAATGGTTATTTTCTAAATAGAGACTTTGTAATTTAGCTGTGATTTGACTAACTGCATAGTCATAAAGGGGCTTCCCTCATAGCTCAGTCAGTAAAGAGTCTGCCTGCAACGCAGGAGACCCAAGTTTGATTCCTGGGTCAGGAAGATTTCCTGGAGCAGGAAATGGCAACCCACTCCAGTAACCTTGCCTGGAGAATCCCACGGACAAAGGAGCCTGGCGGGCAACAGTCCATGAGGCTGCAAGAGTTGGGCCTGACTAAGTGACTATGCACACAGAGTCATACAACAGGTAAATATTTAGCCTGTATTTGAATAATGGGAACTTGAAATAAAATTACAAGGTAAAGAGGGAAGATATAAACTTAGGCTTTGTTGATGTTCAGTCGCTCAGTCATGTCTGACTCTTTGTGACCCCATAGACTGCAGCACACCAGGCTTCCCTGTTCCTTCACCATCTCCCGGAGCTTGCTCAAACTCATGTCCATTGAGTCGGTGATGCCATCCAACCATCTCATCCTCCGTCGTCCCCTTCTCCTCCTGCTTTCAATGTTTCCCAGCAATAGGGTCTTTTTCAATGAGTCATCTCTTTTCATCAGGTGGTCAAAGTATTGGAGCTTTAGCATTAGTCTTTCCAAAGAATATTCAGTATTGATTTCCTTTAGGATTGACTGGTTTGATCTCCTTGCAGTCCAAGGGACTCTCACGAGTCTTCTCCAACACCACAGTTCAAAAGCATCAATTCTTTGGCACTCAGCCTTCTTTATGGTCTAACTTTTACATGCATACACGACTACTGGAAAAACCATGGCTTTGACTATACAGAACTTTGTTGGCATGTATTAAAATATCTCTGCTTTTTAATACATTGTCTAGGTTTGTCATTGCTTTTCTTCCAAGGAGCAAGTGTCTTTAAATTTCATGGCTGCATTCACCATCGGCAGTGATTTTGGAGCCCAAGAAAATAAAGTTTGTCACTGTTTCCATTATTTCCACATCTATTTGCCATAAAGTGATGGGACTGGATGTCATGATCTTATTTTTTGAATGTTGAGCTTTAAGCCAGATTTTTCACTCTCCTCTTTCACCTTCATCAAGAGGCTCTTTTAGTTCCTCTTCACTTTCTGCCATAAGGGTGGTGTCATTTGCATATCTGAGGCTATTGGTATTTCTCCCGGCAATCTTGATTCCAGCTTGTGCTTCATCCAGCATGGCATTTCTCATGATGTACTCTGCATAAAAGTTAAATAAGCAGGGTGACAATATACAGCCTTGACGCACTCCTTTCCCAATACCAAACCAGTCCATTGTTCCATGTCCAGTTCTAATGGTTGCTTCTTGACCTGCATACAGGTTTCTCAGGAGGCAGGTGAGATGCTCTGGTATTCCCACCTCTTTAAGAATTTAAACTTAGGCTACTAGTAGGAAAAGAGACAAGGGCTTAGCACAAGTGGCTACTTGCATCTTCCTAGCAATTTCTGACTACGTTCCTCCCTCTCTGGACCTCAGTTTTCTTACCTATGGATTCTAGACTGTATACCAGGCCCTGATAGACTAAGAGCACTACTCTCTGTGTGTCTGATGGGGGTGGTCAGGGGGGTGTGTTGGGGGCCTGAATGTTAAAAAGTACATTCCATAAACAAAGATTTTATCCACTTAAGATAGGTTTGTTGACTTTTTACATCAAAGTTTCAGGGGAACTTTGTTCATGGGGGAACAAGTGGAAAGCTACAACTAAAACAAGCAAATTTTTAAAAGCAGCAGCTTTAATACTCCCCGTGGTAGCTTCTGAATCATTTGCTTCTCTGTTTTAAGCTTGCTTCTTCCATACAGCAAAGTTCTCCAAGTGTGGTCCATAGACCAATGGCATCAGTGTCACCCAGGAACTTGTTAGAAACTCAGATTCCTTAGTTCCATCCCAGAACAATGGAGCCATCAGCTCTGGGGGTGAGGCCCATTGCTCTGGTGTAACCAGAACTCACTGGAGGGGTTTTGATGTACACTGAAGTGTGAGAACAGCCCCCTCCCATTTTAAAAGTTCCAAGGTACATGTGTACTGGGATTCTCCTATGTTCTAACAACTACTATTAATTACTATAATTGCAGACATCCATTCTCTGGCATGGGTGCTATAAATGCTAACTAAAGTCCTTCTTTAGTCCTGCTTCTAAATTTACTGATTAGGAAAGCACATTGGTCTGGATATTTGGAGCATTTAAAGAGAAAAGCAGGAGGTCCCTGAGAAATTATATGGTTCATTTATTATTTCCTTTGCTAATGATTGTTCTAATAGGATATATCTAAATAATACGTATTAACTGAAAGATTGATAACCAGTCAACCAAAAATTACTCATTGAACACCTAAAGGACAAGGAATGTTAAATACATCTAAGAAACCTCTCAGTAAAACTAACATATTACAGTGGGTTCTTATCATCTAAGATAATGTTTTCAACTACATCTTTATTGAAATAGGACTCTATTAGAGGAGGGAAAGCAAAAAGGAAGGAAGAATAAAAAGGAAAACCAACCCAGCTTCGAAGCAAAGCACCAGTTCCATAAAAGAAAGAAGTACTCTTTGAACCTTTAAAGCAGTAATTCCAAAGTTTTTGTGGGCAATTTGTTGAAATCACCAGGCCTGATCCTCCTGGATGTGATTCAGTTCTTTTGCGCAGCGCTTCATGTGTTTCTCCTATATACACACCATGTGATTCTTCTGTACAATGAAGTTGGAGATCCATTCTTATAAGGAATATCCATCCAAGTTCATATTTAATAAAGAATATCAAGATACCAGGTGACAATATAAATTTCAAAGTCTAAAGTAATTAGTCAATGACACATAAGTAAGATTTTAGAATTAGCGAGCTGGCATTTAAACAGAGTATTAGTTCATGTACATTATGCCTTGAAAACGAATTCAAGATTTCAATCCCTTTTCATACACATAAAAGATGTTAGGATAGGGGATGGTTTTAGAAGAGTAAGTCCGCCAGGAGAGTTCACAGCTCATGCAAGCTCAGAAGAAAAGAAAAAAATAAACAAACTGGTGGAACTTACTTGTGCATTTTGGTAATGAGCACTCTGAAGCTCTGCTTTGCAGAAGCCCAGGACAGGAAGAGCAGGCCTGCCACATGTCTGGATGGAAATGAACGATCAGAGCCACAGGGGAAATCCTTGGGCAACTCTCAACACCTCATGTCAATCAGAGTTTAGCATCACTCCAGCAAAAAATTATTTGAAAGAAATATGTATTTGCATCTCAAGTCACGGTCAGAAAATGTCTCCTAGCACAATGAAGACAAATGCCAGGGCAACAATAGTTTCCAGCCACCATTTTCTTTAGTAACATTATGCTGTAATGGTCAAGGAAATAAAGGACAGATTATATGGTGATAGATCCCGCTTGAGTGGTTTCACAGTTTTGCTAACAGGTATAGCAGAGAAAAGAAGTAGAGCAGGAGAAGTCATAGAAAAAATAATTTCCCCAAGTCTGTTGGCCTCAAATTTTTGGAGACTTTTTCCAATGTCAAAATGGTGATGAAGTTCCAGGAGAATAAATGTTGCATGGACACACAATAACTATGATCATAGTAACTGCATCCCACATGTGAATCTCTCTTTAATATTTAAAGAGATATTTCTAAAGTAAGAGAAATTTTGCCCCATGTAACACTTATCTTTGCTGTCTTTGCTGCTAAAAAAAACAAACCCAAAGTTCCCATCACTACCAAAATCAATTCCAACAAGAGGTGGATAGAAAAGATAGAGCTGAACAAAAAAAAAATGGAAAGAAACTATCATGGCGGAGCTAAAAGTTTCTGTTAAATGAATTCTAGAGCAGCTGGACAGTATTATGATGAGAGTAATCAGCTTTACTAACATCAACAAGGAGGACTGAATTAGGTTAGTTCACACAAAGAAATCAAGATGTATTGAGCAGCTACTAAGTGCTGGAGTTTTCACAATCTAGTGTTTTTCTTTTTTTCTTTCTTTCTTTCTTTTCTTTTTTTTACAATCTAGTGTTTTTCATGACAAGTATTTTTAAGATACAGAAACTGAGGAACAGAGAAGATAAATACCCTGCTGCTGCTGCTGGTAAGTCGCTTTAGTTGTGTCCTACTTCGTGTGACCCCATAAACGGCAGCCTACCAGGAAAGAATACTGGAGTGGGTTGCCATTTCCTTCTCCAATGCATGAAATTGAAATGTGAAAGTGAAATCACTCAGTTGTGTCCGACTCTTCGCGACCTCATGGACTGCAGCCCACCAGGCTCCTCCGTCCATGGGAGTTTCCAGGCAAGAGTACTGGAGTGGGGTGCCATTGCCTTCCGATAAATACCCTACCTAAAGCCAAATGACTAAAGATTGGCAAAGCAGAGATTTTAATTTGGAATTGCCGATAATTAATTTTTTATTTTTCCCACTACATCTCAATTTTTGGACAGAGTCTAATAAGTTCAACTCAAAAATGCATTTCAAAATTGTATAGGATTTGTTGAAACACTTTGACTTATATTTAAATGAAATACATCCTTGGGTATAGGTTATTAAGAAGGGCTAATTGAGGGCTTAAATAAAGAAAAAAATTTCAAGAGGTGATACCTCTAGCATATGTTGTTAAGTAAAAGCAGTAGAGAGTTAGCTGCACTCCATCACAAATTACAGCCTCATTAAAAAGGCAGTGAAATTGTAGAGTTTTGCATATAAATTAAGACTATCTCTAAATTCTAATTTTCATGAATAAAGTTTACTAAATCTGTTCCTTAAAAAATTGGATCACTAATAATAAATTCCTATTATTCTAGATCCTGATTAAAACAGAGAACCAAACCAAATAAAGTCTATTTAGACTTAACATGTGGCTAAAGGGACACTCAGTTGTACCAACCTGCTCTCTGTTGTGTGCAAATAGTCCTTGGCTTTTGTTATCCTGGATTTTTTTTTTAACCTGTGTGAAACCTAATCTTTCTAAATGAGACCCAGACACTATGAAACTGGAGTGAAAGACATAGCCTGTGTCCTTACAATGGTTGTGCGTGGAGACAGCCCTTGCCTCTATTTTCAGCACAGAGGTGCACATGACTTTATTTAATCAAATGATCCACAAAACACTACAAAGAGGAGATAATGACAGCCTGGAATGACTGTTTTGTGCTGCAAAGCTTGGAGCGTGGAGCAATTATGAGCTCACTCCAGGCACAGGCACTTTCTATCTTTCCCTTTTCCTGCTGAGTTTATTCCAGTGAATTGTACCTGGATGATGAAGCCCAACAAGTAGATTTGCTCTACGGTCCATCCACCCTCTCAAAGCAGGATTGCCTTTACAGAAAACCCTCCTAGTGCTTTGTCCAGTCTGGTCTGAAGTGTCTCATCTAACAATAAAGCTTCGATCTCTTTTTTCCTTAGAAGATGATTCACTGGTGCTATAATCCTTACAGAGATTCATTGGTTTTTATCCGTAAACTTTCCTTCCTATGTCTATTGCTTCTTGATTCAATTTATGTTGTCAGGAAGGTATTTCTGTTTACTTCAGATGTTTTAACTACCCTCTCTAAACTTAACTGTGCCCCCCCCCAAAAAAATGATCTTAAGCTTTTACTGTATTTGCTCAAAATATATACAAATAGAAGCATCATGTAAGTTGTAACCTTGTAAGCTAAAGTAATCTGTAAATTTCTTTTCAGTGGTATGGGAAAGAAATAATGAGTCTTGTATTTGATTTAGAGAGACAGTTTTTTGAGGTTTTTAACTAAAAGTTCTTTTTTTTTTTTTCCCCCCTGAGGGCCTTATTATTATCATACCTATTGATAGAAATAATACCTGAACTTTTCCTGGGTATGTCATATGTTGAGTTGTTCAGGATGTAAGGACTTTTGCACAGGATCACACTCTTGTTTTACAAAGCAAATACCTCAATACTTCTCCGTGGTCTGCAGGGTCTTCCTTCAACCAAACTTTTGTTTGACCCTACCATTTAGTAGCGCTCTGACTAACTCTGAATCATTCTGTATTCTATGCACTTTTTTTTTACTGATTTCATATTATGATCCATTTCTCTATTTTTTTTATATGAGGCATCTTGGCATAGCCCAGCCTTCTCCATTTAAACAATATTAAAATCTCTCTTTAATTCACTGTAATACTCTCATAAGATGGATTGTTCAATTAGCTCTCAGTCATCAGAATCTAAATGTCTAGTCAGTGGAAATAACTGGGAAGAAACTTAAATGTACTAAATATTTGAAAGAACTTCACTGAATTACCATCCTTTAATGGGAAGTTAAATGTCTTTAATGAAATCCTGACTTAGAGCAATCCAATTGGTTTCACATATTTTTATTCCTTTCATGAGAAACTTGGTAATTGCCATACCCATTGCTTAATGTTTTGTGTGCTCAGATACCACATTTTGATAAATTATAAATGACAAGGTTTTGGAAAAATTAGAATATCCCCATATCACTTCAGTCTTTTCTCTCCATTATTCTGCTCGTAAGGAAATTAAGATATAGCAAGTAGCTATGACATTGTTGAGCCAGTTCTCACCAGGATTCAGCTTCACTCAGTGTAATTCAGGTACCATCTCCTGGACAAAGTATTAATCCTTACATAATAAATAAGCTGACAGTTTTTTTCATATCACTTTCTTTTTAACTCCCAAAGCACACATACACTCCTCATATAAGATTTTATCTGAGCTATTTAGGATTCCTGCATGTCTGAAAATATGGCAAACCTCTTTTTCATACACATCTCTTCCAAAAGTTCATCAGAATACAAACATTGCTTGCACAAAGAGCAATGAGGTCAGTTATAAGAGTGACCTTTGAATGAGAATATGAAAGATCACACTCACTCAAAGCAGACTTGGTCACTGATTTTGTAAAATGGAACCTCAAACACGGCAACATCATAGCCCCCAAACACATCCATCCCTTCGTGGATCAAGGATCTGCATAGAAGAAGGGTCACATAACGCAAGAAGAATTTGAAAGGCTGTCAATGGAGATTAACCAAGGGGTGGCTCTATTTATGTGCTGAATCTCTATTCATCAGCCCCAAAAGAACTCTGCTGCTTTAAGTCTTCACCAAAACATTTATTTCTCTGACATTCAGAAGGAGAGAAATATTTGTCCTGATCATACCATTTAGGCACTTCAGGGCAATGGCACCATGTCTCTGGGCCTTAGTTTGCTCACTGTTAACATAAAAGACCCCTAAAGGTTCTGCTTTTAAGACTCCATTTGTTTGTAGCTCAGTGTATGCTCAGAAAAAAGACAGTAGATCACTGTACTGCAGATATTAAAAAGTTATCTTTTAAATTCGCATATTTGATATTCTAAAATAAGACAGATTAAGAGATGAGAAAGGTTAATGAAGAATACTTAAAGACGGATACAACCAAATGGAAAGTACTGATAAGTAGAAGGCTAATTTGGAAGTAGAAAGTGAAAACAAGATGCTGAGAAAGTCATTTGAAAGGGAAACCCAGAGAAAGCAGTGCTTACAGAGTTGGTTCTGGTGCAAGTCTTCCTAATGATCATTCTATATATCTGCTGCATGCAGAACAAACACTGAACACCCCTGAATTCTGTTTTCTTGGCAAAGGTGTAAACTGTATGAATTCACCATAATTGTGGGTCTTAGGAAAATGGAGAAAAAAAATTTGCCGAAAGCTATTTTCCATTTAAGGTAATGGGGTAATTCTAAAAACAGTCACTCTGTGTCTTCATGGATAATGTATGAACATATAAGAGGAAACATTATTATTTTGCCAGCAATACAGAATAACATCAGTGAAGGCAGTCATCAGTAGACTGAAAGGAAATGAAGCTATAATAATTAAAATAAGCTCATGCAAATACAAGACTGAAAAAAGAAGTGTGTGGGGAGGAGGTAGAAGATAAACAGGTATTGGTTTTACTTGCTCATTGGTCAAGTCACTGTATGACTTAATCTAGGACCTGCCTGTCTGCTTCACAGAGACACCACAACAAATCTTAAATCTCTAAAAGAGAAACGCAGCTTTCAGTCATGAGCAGGTTTAAGAACCAAGAAAAGAAAATGGCAAAGTCCTGCAAGAGTAGCATTTTCACTGCAATATCTATTGCTAGGTAATCACGTACCAAGTATGAATTTTCCAAGAGGGAAACTCTTGAAGCCGTAGGTGCATTAGTAATAAGCTGTGCCTTGCACAATGCAGAATTATAACAGAGAACAAGGATGACAGAGCTCATTATGTTTAAGTCATGAAAGCGTAAATAACGTTAAATGGCAACAGCATTTAAAAAAAGTCTTTGTGGAATTTTTTTTATTAATTTAAATCAAAAGCAGAGTTGCTGTTTTCTAATTCATAGGGTTTTCTTTCCAAAGAAAGAACACTCATTATCTAGTATGTATATAGTACAAGATCACTGTAATAGAATTATTTCCCCCAAATAGATGGAAGATTTTTTAAGAAGGGGAAAAACATCTTTATCGACTCACTAGACAATGCCGCATATTCCTGAAAGATCTGTGGACCTCTAATTGTTAAGAATTTGGGATAAATCTGGGCCCCCATTGACTTCAAAGCAATATGTTAAACATATGAAGCTCTTAGTTTTTACAAGTGAAGAATAAAAGAGTCACCTAAATGACAGAATAAAAGTTAATAAAAAAGGCAAATGAATACATCTCTCTTTAAAATAATCTATTTTAAAAAGTGAATTTCTTAATTCACACTGAACTTCCAAATTACTATAATCAGAACCAAAAGTCAAGAATACTAATAAAAAGGATTTAGACGTTACCCTCCAAAAGAAAGACTTCACAGAGAAATAAGATCCAAGCACTTCGTTTTCTGAGAGTTCCTAAAAATAAACAAATATTTAGCTAAATTTTGAGGTGTTTTGAGCATACTTGATTAACTCATCAAAATTCAGACAAGTAAAAACCTTAAAATGATATATCCTAAAGACACTTTGGATGTTTATGAACTGTAAGTTTTCCTCTTTTGAATAAATCACATTTTTAAAATTTTAATTAAACTGTCTTGCTCTTATCTAATCCAATGGTAGTAAAGCTTAGAAAGGATTATTTTTGTAATTTTAAAAGAATCTACTTACCTCTTTATTAGTAGTTTATTAATGTATCTGAGTCTAACATTTTATTTTGGAAAGTAGAACTGTTTAAACATATTTTAAAATTCAGAAATAAATCCAATACTATCTGTTCCTTTTAACAAGATAATTTAATGTCACAAACTGCCAGAGCATTTTAAAATAACAATAACAGAAATCTTATTTATAAACATGTACCTAGTCAAATTTGTCTTAATTCCTTACTAAAATTTTCATAGTTTTACAATATAACATTTAGTATATATCATATAAATTACTTAGTTAATTGGAATTTCCCTAAAATGATTTTAAAAATAAATGAATACTATGAAAGATGGCTATTTAGCTGGAAACAAAGCCACAGATTCATATTGGACATTTTATTGCTGAATTATCAGGCTTTTATAAAGTGAAACCAATTTTGACTTTAGGAAATCAAGAACAATTCCTCACTTTTAAAGAGACCATCTAAATTGCACGTATCCTTTAAACTTTGATGTTTAGCATCCTGTCTCTGGGTGACAGTTATAGTAAAATTATGGGAAACTGATGATAGTTATGGGAAAGCATCAACCTCTGACACCGACGTAGAGAAAGCAGTTTTGTAATTTATTTGATTATTCCACAATTTTATGTTAGCATGATTACCTAAGATGGTAGGGCCTAGGACCTCACATGATACCTGATTATGCATAGAAGGTGCTCAATAAATATTTGATCGACCATCAGTCACTTGGAATTCCATTTGCTTAAGAATATATATTCCTTTCAAAGTGATCCTTCCAAGAAATTATGTCAGAAAGCAATAATGAACTAACATACTTTAAGGTGTGCAGCAATCTGAATAATTTAAGTTTAGCTAGAATTGTACCAGAGATCATCTATGCACTCTACCTGTGCTTTTTACATGAAATCTATTTCTTAATGAAACCAATTACATTTCCCTAAGTTACTTGTACCTGGTTTGGTCAGGTAGCATAGTAATTGAGAGGACATCAGGAAATAGTCATGAGTTTAAGACATGGTTTGACCATCACTACAGAGTTACACGACTGAGCAACTTCACTTGTACTTGTACAGAGTTACACATTATTTACATTTATAGCATTGGTTCTCAACTGCCACATTTAGCACACTGTCATATCAGTTTCTAGAAAAGTCCTTACAAAATACACTTATAGTTGAAAATTGGAGCACAAACCTTAGATAAAATGACTGCAGTCTTCTCTGATGCTATTCTATTGTTTAACTCAAAAAAATCCTTATTGTAGCTTCTGGAAAAGAAGCATATTTTCCTATTCTACTGCCAGTTCTTTTTTTCCCCTTGATTCCCAACTCTCTTTTAATTAAGCAGCATGCTAAACAAAATGTGGATAAATTTTAAAATATCATATTAAAGAAATTATTTCTCGAAGCTCCTGACAAAAATCATTTCTCCAGAGTCAATAACAAGTTATTCAGCTAACACTGAGTTTTTTCTTAATGCAAAATGTGTTAAGGTGACTTAAATCAATGTGAAAGTCTTGGCTCTAGACTCAACAGTCACAGCAACTAAGACAACCTTTTAGCACTTAAAAACCTTGTTACTTCATTTAAAGTTTAGGTGGTCTAGTGTTAGTCACTCAGTCATGTCTGACTCTTTGTGACCCTATGGACTGTGGCCCACCAGGCTCCTCTGTCCATGGGATTCTCCAGGCAAGACTACTGGAGTGAGTAACCATTGCCTTCTTCAGGGCATCTTCCAACACAGAGATCAAACGTGAGTCTCCTGATTGCAGGCAGATTCTTTACCATCTGAGCCACCAGGGAAGCACTTAGGCAGATTTTTACCAGCTGAACCGTAGGGAAGCCCAAGTACACTGGAATGGGTAGCCTATCCCTTCTCCAGCAGATCTTCCCAACCCAGGAATCAAACCAGGGTCTCCTGCATTGCAGGCAGATTCTTTACCAACTGAGCTGAGGGAAGCCTAAGAGGTCTAAGGTGACCTAATACTGAAACTGCACCAATTCCTACTCTCTGTTCTTCCCCAGATGAACCTCAGGGACAATGACCTAATTATATGATCAGTATGCAAAGAGCAAAATGAGATTGATGAGTTGGTGGGGGTAGGGAGGGATTTTTATGGTTGAGAACTTAGGTTTCTCTGTTAAAATTTGAGAAACAAAATACTCATCACATTTGGATCCACTGAAGTCCCCGGGCTGTGCTTTTTATGTCATGTCTAATTACTTCTGTCATTATTAACCAACTAAAATTTATATTTGATTTTACAACCTACATTCTCAAGTAAATTTAGGTCTTTATTTCAAATAAAACAAGTTAATTTTCCTGTGGACCCTTATGCCACTTATAGCTGATGAATATAAAATTAACAGTAGATTAGCCAAGACCTTCTTTTCACTAGAATTTCTAATAATAATAACAAAAAACAATAATAATGAAACAACAGTTTTACGATAATAAACAGAAAGTGGTGATTTTATTCTGGAGGGCAGGAAAACTGGAATAAACTCGTTGTGAATTCCAGAGAAAACTTGTCTTAAATCTTAATTATAGATATTTAGTTACACTTCAGTCTCTGCCAAGACAAGACTTTAGTAAGTGAAGGAAAGTTCCACTTTAAAAATGATAAAATTTAAAAAAAATGATAAAATTATAAAATAACAACAAAAGGAAACAACAAAAACCATAGGTGTCAAGCAGATAAAAGGAAAGTTATTGAAGTTATTCTGAATGATGAACTGTTGAACTATTTCTGTTGAGTTTTTGAATTTATTAAAGAAGCAAGATCCATTGGTAATATCTTTTTTAAATCTACTTTTTTTTGCCTCCAAAAAACCCAATGCATACTAAGAAAGTTTCTCCTCAAAGATAAAAAATTCTATTATTAATCTAAAAGTTAATGAGATTTTAATTTAAACAATTTAGAAGATGGATTCTTTTTCTCAGAGAAATAAAACGAAATGCTCAATTTTTCCCCAACAAATGAATATGATGATGTTTCATATTAAAGTATGAAACTATTTATATATATTAATGTTTAATAGTAAAATATTTATATGTATACAAGTATATATAAATATTTCTATTTATCTCTATATAAAATAAATCATAGAAAGATTTAATGACTTTGCCATCAGATAAGCAAGAATAGCCACTGAACTCATTAAAAGTGATATCTTTTATTGGCCTTAAATTGTAGAGGCCTTTAAACACATTGCATGTTATTTTAGTTCAGTAATTCTATGATACTCAAAACATTCATAGTAGATTGGAAGTTTTGAAGTATGAGATTCCGATGTAAAAGTCAAGTCAGGTAGTATTTTTATTACACAGCATGTTTTTATAGGTGCATAATTTCCTCTTACCTCCTTGCCCACTTCCTTGGGCATTTAAGAGGTGAAAAACGAGTAAGTGCATAAGTAAATAATTTTCATAGACTTTCCTAGTCACACTGCAATCTAGTTACCAAAGCTGTGATTCTCAGATGCCTCCATCAAGTTGACTAAGCCCGTCGACATGTTAGTGAGCACAGGAATGTAGAGCGCACACTGAAACACTATTTTCTTGGTTCTTCAAATAGGTGTTCATATCATTTATACTCATTAAACATAAATATAATCCCTCTGCAATGCCCACTGTCCTTTTAAATACTATTGAAGGGAAAGAGGCAATGTCAGCTCCCTAGAGGACCTGCTCTATGGCGGAAGCTTGGTCCATGCTTTGTCTTTTATTCTTCTTGGAAATTTTACCTGGAGTCTTTCTCATACATGTGTTTGTGTGTTGTATATATATGTATATATATACTCACAGTTGAGAAAGTAAAATGTTATATATGTTATACACATATATATATGTATAAATACATGCATTGTCAGCCAGGGCTTGTCAACCAGTCCTTAAAAAATCATGATTTAATTTCATTGTAGATATTTTGGGGACTTTAAAACCAATAAATCTCCTCCAAGTCACACTCTACATACACATACACACACACATACACACATCTATCTGTATCTAACATATACATGTTAGATGATACACATTATCTTTGAATTAAAAGGCCATGTAATCTGTGAATGAAACTTCATCATCCTGGAGTCAAGCTATGTCAGTTCCCTCTTTTTGATCAGTCCAGAAAGGGTCCAGAAAGCTCAGTCGGTAGCACACATTAGCAATGTGAAAGCCAATCTATGATCCCACAATCAAACATCTTAGAGCTAGCACACAGGCGTCATGGAATCCACTTTCTCCTTAAGATTACATTTTGGCATTTCACTTTGTGCCAGCTCATCCAGATTCTCCTCAAAGGACTCCCAACATTTTAAAAATTCAACATGAGGGGTCAAATAAATGTAATGCTCTTGTTACAGCAAATCCCTGTAGTTATGAATTATAATACATAAAAATGTACGATATTTTATACCTCTGGGAAAACATTGCCAGAAACAGCAAGAAAAAAAAATCGTCTCAATATAAAATTTAATTGCAGCTCCATGTATTTTGAGGCAATAACCCAATATTTACTGGCATTATGATATCTCTATTTTAAATAAACTTATTATGAATTTTAGGAGTATAATTACTTCAGATAAAAATACAGTCCTTTATAATACAAATGTTCACGCAATTTGCCCTTTGTTTATTATTGAATTGTAGACTCTTAGAAGTCTTAATTATGAGGTTGACTTTATAGAACTTCCAAATAAGAAAAATTTGGGAGTACAGATAGTAGAAGAGTAAGAATTTTTAAAAGAATTTTATATTTCCTTCAAAAACATGTCAGCATTTCATTTTTTCAAAGACATATACATAATCATTAGAAATGAGATACCAAAGAAAAGCCATTTTGGTCATTCACAGTTGAGAAAGTAAAAAATCATTAAAGTTTTCATTTTTGTAACTTTTTAAAGATCACCCTCTATTTATTATCCGGATATGAGGTCTTTATAAAAAGAACATGGTAATTGTTAAATAATGACTTTTTCCCCCACCATGTCTGACTGACTGTGTGAGATACTTAAAAATGTGTTAATCTGTTTCTCTACCATTTTTTAAATTAAAGCACTTAGAGGTTTTCACTGATGCATTTTTAATGTGTCATCCAAGGTGTCAGGTTTAACTACGCCCTGCAGACTTACAGAGTTGAAAGTGTTCTCTAGTTTAAATTAACAATATCCTTGCCAAAAGTCTTATTATAAATAGCCTCATTCAACCAGTGAATAAAGTGTTTTATAGTTCATTAAAATTATGCTAAGTGATTAAAATAAAATCTTTATAAAAAAGATATTACTAAAAAATAAGCTATCAAGTAACAAGATATGCTAATGAGACATCATCACATAGTCATATTATTCAAAGGATGAATTCTTCTTAAAACAATTTTAAACTGTTATTGCTGAGAACAGAAATTGCAATGTGTATATCTTTATATCACAATGGTTATTTCTCATAGAATTAAAGTGATTTATTGAAAGCATATAAGTTCATTATTACTCTCACTGATAAACTTATTCTTCTATGTTAAAACACACACAGACACACAATGTACTATAAAATCATTTCTGCTTGCCATCTGACAGAGGCAATTATTTCATTATTGATTTTCTATTTTTTTGTTTGACTCCACAAAATGAATTCACAAAATTCATATACACCTTCTTTTCTGCGCTCATGAAGCTTTCTTGTTGAATAATTTAGCCTTAGAATAAATTATCAATGATAAGCTTCTTCTAAAGAATAAAACATTACAATAACTCAAAGCATCACTATTTCTCTGCCAAAATGCATCTTGTCACCTACATAGAAAAATTTGGCCAGGATAATTATCCAGTTGCCCAAGTTTAGGGCGTTATTGATCCCTTTCTTCTTAAAATAATATTTTCCTACAAAAGCTTAGTGTGGGCAGATTTAGAAATGTGCACAGTGGAAAGTATGCCTTGTGGAAAAACCAGAAGGAGTGTATTACAGGATGCTACTATCCTCAGAAACGGAAATACTATGGAATTCATAATTGTTTAATGGTTAATATACAGTTCAAATATAACACATATTTTAATACTCTTCCTTTCTGGAGGTAAGTTTAGGCATAGTTTTTCCCTACTCATTATTAGATGGTAATACATATATTCCAAATAATATCTAAGTCTGTCCTGAACTATAATTACAAAGTCTCTGTCCTCAAGTCGGCTCTTTACCTCTCTTGCTTTCATTAGTAAATACAGCCCCACATTATGTGATTTTCACAAATAATGAGATTTCTATTGAAAGAATCTGCCATTGGCAAGACGATGAAAATGAGCAGATATTTAAGTAATGAGAAATTCCCTGAGCTGATGAACGTATACACTGAGGAGCTGTGCACATTAAAAAAAATAACAATGTCATTTTAGCTCTTCCTCGCTGTGCTTCCATGGTTATATCATTTCTGAAAATAAAAAGAAAATAAGCAAAGGAGAACTCCATATTGGAGAAAATATCTAACAACATTATCTGACTATATAAGTCTTTGCCACAAAGTGTATAATTCTCAGATCTTGTCTTCACCAAGGGGGCTTAAAAACAGACTAAACCCTGTCTATAAAAGCAGACCTCAGTCCCATAAACCAAGATTCCAAAGAAGAAAATGACCTGTTTATATGAAAAATTCACCTTTGAATTTGAGTACAGTTATATCACATGTAAAAATACCTGTATTCAAGAGTCATCCAAATAAATTACATCCTCTTTCCAAAAATTAAAGAGGAAAAATCTTTACTTACACAGGAATCTTTACAGGGAAAACACTGAAATCCTTAGAAAAGGGATGCATTTCCACAACACGGTAACACACATAACAACAACACGGTACAGTCATTTGTCCCCTCGTTTCTCAGGAAGGACTTTATACTTGAACATCATCCTTGCTCCTTCCATGCCCGGAGGAAAGAACTGGGGGAAGCAGTCTCCTTGTGTGTTAAGGAGAGCGGACGAGGTGGTAACTGAAATTTCACACTTTCCCTGGATTTTCAATTTAACACTCTGCTCTTGTAACACTAAGATGACTATGGCACATATTTTAAGGGACAGTGACAATTTGAATGAATTATCAGGTATTCAGTATGTTCTCATAGGAAAAAAAAAAAACAAATGATTTTCTTCTACTCAGCATTCACTGTCCCCATTAAATTTTATAAAACTGAAAATCCCTCAGGCTAAAAACCCCAAAGCTATATTATTATATACACTAAAAATAATCTACCAAGTACCCAATGAGTGCAGTTAGATACAGGGAGTTCTGTATCATCAATGTCAAGCTAGAAAATATACCAGTTTGAATATACAATTGGATTGTTAATGCTTAAAAACTCTAAGAAGTTTAGATACGAAAATAGTAAAGAATAGATGTTTATTATTTTTTGTGGATCAAAATAATGTATTTATGTTGGCTTAATTTATCCTTAAAACTAAATTTAAATATTAATTAAATAAACTATTTAAAGAAGAATCTTTGTTCTTTTATATTACAATGAAATAGATTATTCCTTCTAGTTAATACTCAAAACTATATAATATCTTGCTCTAGCATTTTATCTTAACTACAACTGGAAGAGAGATATTGCTATGTATTAACGGATTACAATGTTTTTACACAGATACAGTATAATGTAGACACAGAATGAAGAAAGTCAAGTTACATGAATTTTGAAACATATATATCTTTAATATAATACTAATTTTGAAGTATAATTACAAAGAAAAAAGTGTAATACAAATATGAACAGTGCAAAGATTTCCTTAAGATTTTTGAAATTTTATTTTGGCCAGGAGAAAACCTAGTGAACACTAGGTGAGAAATATTCAGCAAGTTTCCTTAATAAATGTTTTTAATTTTATTAAAATGATAAAGGTGATTTTTAATGTGGACCTGACCTTTTTATGATCCAAATTATCTTTTGGCTGCTAATTCTACCATAACCAGGAAGAAAGTTTTCACAGTAAGAAATTCTGGTTAAAGCAAATTATGACATTACCATAAATAATCACGTTGCTATAAGTATTTTCTTAATTCACAATAATGAAAGTGACAAAATTAAAGGAAAATTTAAATAATAGCATGATTCAATCAGAATGGAAGAAAAAAGATCGTTATGTTCCAGGGTCTAAAAAAATAAGTCACTATTCAAAAGGAGTACCGATTTTGTAAAATAGAAATTTGAGCAAAAATGATCTTTACAAATAAAATCCTTTAGATTTATCCCAAGGAGTAGTCATACAAAAGTTGGTTTCATCTTGCTATTTATCTGTGTACAAGAGTGGTACCACCACTGAACAAATTAGAAGCTTAGAATAGATCTTTTTTATTTTACAAGTTATAGGAAGAGCCAGGGCTTGGTAACTTACAAGAACTATAAACTCCTCTCACTCCCATGTGCCATTTATTTCTTGAAGTGAGAGGAGAAGCAATGACAGAAAACTGTTCTCATTATGCATTTCAAAGATGTAGCAATAAAGGGATTTTTGAGTTTAGAAAACCTCAGACTCGGTTTTCAGTGAAAGAAAACAGTAGATTATATGGATATTCCTCCTCTCCAGAGTTGTCCCTACCCTAGCGCCATTATTTTAAACCTGATCTGGAGCAAAGGCATTTTCTAGACCCTGTGGTACCCAGAACAGAAACCAGATGCTGAGAATGATGCTCAAAAGTGACCCAAGATTAGCAAGAGGATGGTTTGGATGTGATTGGTCAGAGTGATTTCTATTTACTGAAAAAGCATCACACGATTGGCTTAAAGTTCATGGGGAAAAAAAGAAAAAAGTGAAGAGTGATGAAATTCTGAGGTGTAGTTTGAAGAGGTATGAGAGAGCCTGGGAAAGCAGCCGATAGTCTTCTCAATGAGAAAAGCTAAAAGATCACATGCTAAGCATTACCTTACTTGATCTTTTCCAACTCTTCCTCATTAGCATTGTCTGTAAATGAAATAAAGCATTTTCATTATCTTATCACTCAAGCACAGGTCAGGGCAGCCAATTGTTTTTTGGAGAGAGCTTAACATTTAAACAGCAAATGGTTTCCAGCCACAGTTACACAAGACAAAAATTGTTTTTTCTGGTACACACAGCTAGAAGAAGCACCTTTAACATTCAAGCAGTCTTTCTGGTAAGAGTTCATTTGCTTTATCCTTTTGTACAAAGAAATGGGATAGTATATTTTAAATAGAATGGAAAATTTGAAATATCTTGTTGACAGGAAAAAAATGCATTGCGTCTCCCAATTAGCAATTGTTCCTTTTGGTAGTGGAGGCTGAGGATGTATCATGACTTTACTGGGTATATAATAATTTTCCTCTTTCAACACATTCAAAGTCTGTTGCACTGATGACATCTTAGATTTGTGTCTGCTTCCAGTTAGTCTGTAATTACATCAGGGTTTTCAAACGCTTTCAACTGAGAAAGAGTGCTGAGTATTGTGATGGTTATGAGTGGATCTTCCTGCTAAATGTTTAGCCATTTCAGATCCTTTAACGTTTTTTCATGTCATAGCAAGAGGTGTTATGACTTCAAGTTTTCATTAAGTTTCATGGAAATTCGTGATGAGTGCCCAAGATCATTGGTCTCTCACATAAAGTAACTCATAAAAATACAATGACTTTAAATTTCCTCTCCATTTTAAAAGAAAAATTCTCGATGAACATTGAGGTGTTAAATTCTGGATAACCTCCTCACCCTCGGCTTTATCATTACCTTTAAGGCAGATGCGGTAGGGACTAGGGAATATTTGGAGCAAAGAATACAGTTAATAGAAATGTTAGCTGTATTTGTATATCAAGGAAGAGCACTGGTGTCTTTTAAGAAATCTATCTCCTTCAGCAAAATTCACTGTAAAGCAAGACCATTTCAGAAACCACTCACAAATAACAAAAATACAAAAAGGGAAAGATGTTAATATAAGATTAAGTCATTTAGAAGGCAACCTTTGGCTTAAACCAAGACAAAGGAATTCTGTAGCAGTTCTAGCATAGGAAATGAGAAAAATCATAAAATTGTCAAAGATAAGGATATATTCTTCTTTTACGTAGACAGTAGTTTTATGGATTATATTCTCTCTATATACACTCTGAGTTAAATATTAACCAAAATATGGAAGAGAAATAAATTTCCCAAGTTTACAATAGTTCCCTATGTTTTTCAAATGGAGCCATGAACTGCAAAGTATTATATTTGTTCTAATTACTAATGTCCAAATTATTCTGAAGCAACAAACTCCACCATTGGGTTGTGGAGATGGAAGTTTAATAGATGTTTATTGTTGATGACAAATGAGTGATTGTCTTGTCATCAGCACCGCGATCGTCACCATCATCACCACCACCACATTCTCCTCACCATTAAAGTCAACTGAACGTGAAATACTTTCGTGGGATGCCAAGTTTACAAAAACTGTCTCAGTTAGGAGTCATATACACATGTTCAATGTTCTCAGAAAGAGTTTCAATGAACAAAGAAATGTTCCTAGGGACAACTGAGTCAAATCAGGTGAGAATAATTAACATAAGTAAATCAAAAGCTAAAATCTCTTATCTCGTGGCCGTTCATCATCATCAACTCATCTCTAAGAATCTTACAAAGTTCCATTTTGTAAGAAATGCTGTCCTGTGAAAAAATGGCTAAGAACAGGAGAAGAGTTGAACCTCAGGGCAACACTCAGTGTTACACAGATTCACGACTCCTGGCAAGGCCACACGCCCTGACTCATAACCGCTGTGTGCAATTAACCTTTTACATGTAAAGCTAACTACAGGTTTGGTATTTTACAAAGTCAGTTTTACCAATAAGCTGCATGGTATTATTTTTCAGATTGGGATACTGATACAAACAAAAGGCCAGTAATTTCCCCAGGTGTAAATAGAAAGATTGGGCAGTTACAGGGACTAATTCCTTATTTTCTGATTCAATCTCTAGAGTTCAATTATAAATCTAATGACTCTCAAAATGGTCCTGGATTTTATCACAAAATTTCTGCTTCTTGAGCCAATCCAACCAGCTAACCAATAGGTTTAAGTATCTCAGTGCCAATTCTCTTTTATTTTTTAGATGGCTGGGTGAAGGTAGATTCAATAAAACTGAAAACACTAGAAACGTTTTTTAAAAAGTGAATTTAACAGACATACTATCAATATTAACATTGTTACCTTCGCTAACTGTGAGACACATTAGAGAAGAAAGATTGGGGAATGTTAAAGATAGGAGGTGAAGCAAATTCTAGAAAAATAAAATTTAGTTTTTGCTCTTTGATCTTAACTTCAGCTGAGAAACATATGAATTTGTTTTTGAAAGTGTCATTATCTAATATTATAGTACAATTCAAACTCTTTCTTAGCAACTCAACCTCTTTGAAGCCCAATAAAAGGTGTAAGTACATTAAAATATGACTCTCTGAGAGTTGCAGAATCTTTTGTGTTTTTAGAAGTTTCACATTCTCAACCCATTTTTTGTTTTTATCTTCTGTTGCAGTGATTTTTTTAAGGCAATTACATGGCTATTATAAAAAAATCATGGAATGGCTAGATATTATGGTACCTACATATTATAAAACACATGTATGTTTATAGATGGGTTTTCCCCAAATGTTAGGTTATGAAATAATTCAGTAAAATTTCAAAAATAAACTACCAAGAAAAATAAATTCACTAAAGATCAACTAAGGCTAATTCATATGTTTCTTAAAATTTTCGACTTTTTAGCTTTAGCCAATCTGTAGGTCTAGGTTATCTAAGAGAGTGTGTAACGCAAATTAACTCACTTTTATTCCACAAATTCGCCAGTGAAGAAAGTTGTGGATTGAACTCTGCTAGAAAAAGAGCCAGAAAGAACTCAAACACACAATCAGACCAAAATACCATATATAGGACACACATGTGTGTCCTGCATTCAAAACAGAATGATAGTTGTGTCATGCAAGTCAGAAGCATGCCCCCAGGAAGACTTTGGTTTCTCACACACGCAACACTGACAATTAAAACACACACACACACATACACATATATATATGTGTGTGTGTGTATATATATATATACACACACGAACATATACACATACATACATATATGTATCTGTTCACAACTGGGATTTTTTACAAAAGAATCATGACTCAATGGAGAAGATTTTAACATAAGTAACCATGAAATACTTTTGTTATGACTCACGTATATTTCTTAATTAGCTATAATTAGATATTGCATGTTTGACAGGCTTTAGTAAATACAGTAGGCTGATAAGGTTTTCAACTTGTTCTTCATTTTTACTGAGTTCCAGAAGGAGAACTGTTCTCACAAGGAGAAATTTCTCCTGTTCACACAAGGAGAAATCATCGCAACCATGTGATTCAGGAAACGTAATGTCAGGATTAATAGTGTATTAAACACGGGCATGATAATTGATTTAGAACTCTGAGCACTTTGTGATGCTAAGTCCTCTTTCCAGTTACTCATTTCTTCCCACTTTTGATAGGATTTCTTAATATTAATGTTCTATTTCCTATCTGATGGTTAGGATTTATTTGTCAATGGCTCTTGAAACTCATACTATCCATTCTCCATGTGAATCCATATAAAATATGTAGGTAAGTTTTATAAACACAGGCATAAGAATAAACTAAGGCTTAAGTTCCAAAAGATTAAAATAGATCATTTCTGAGCTAATAATCAAAGAGAACAGAACTCATAATTTTGCTGGGAGAAGGTCGATGCAAAATCATCCTCTATTCCTTCCCTATGCATCATTCTGAATATTAAATGGAATTATGAAGCATTTAGTAAACTGATTCTGGTTTGCTGCATTTTGCATTTGAATTTCTCTAAATAAGATCTATTGTTAGGTAATTTGTGAAAGTTCAGCATGTCATTTTCATTGCAGCAATACATTATATATTTCAGGCATATTAAATATTTAATTTGAAGGTACACTGGATAATTGAGTTGCTTTTAACCAAGAAATTTCTAATGTATTCCAGGTAAATATATTTAGCCAATGCTAGGCATGTTACCAAATGAAGAAAATACAGTGATGTGCTTCTAATTCACTGTCATCATTAGAAATCTCAAGACGAGCAGTAGACTGATTTTAATCAGATTATCATTAATATAAAATTTAAGAGTTCCAAAGAAACATTAAATCATTATTTCCAATATTGTTTGTGACAACCTCAGGGATTTGAATATTGAAGGAGGAAACTTAAAATACTTTCCCTTGAACCTTTGAGGCATTCTATCAAATCCTCCTTGAGATTCATCTACAGCCTACTGAAAATCAACCAGGTACAGAGAGCTGGACTAGGTTCTAAGAGGACTCATCATAAGAAAGGTAAGCAGAAACAGTAATTTTAAATATCTGTTAATACTTATAAATTATTATTTCTTAAACCAGGAGGGACAGGCTATAGGATGGAGGCAAGGTAAAGTACAGTATGTAGAAGTATATTTTAGGTAGGAAAAGGCATGCTGGAGAAAGCCTGGACTTGAGAGGAGGTGAGCTGTGTAGGAGTTTATATTTTGCTGGGACAAAGGTTACAAGTGAGGGAATGTATGTTCCCTTGTTGGAGACGATTAAAGCCTTCATCAGGAGTTTCCATTTCCATGTTAGAGAAATAGCCAGGGGTCACTGAACACTTAGAAGAAGAAGAAAGAAGGAGTTATACAACTTAGCATAATGCATATAGGTGGCCAATAAGTGGTTTTATTCAACAGATGCCTACAAATGACATTTATTCAGAGGTTCAAAATCTCCCAACTAGGGTTGCTTACCAGTTTTAGAGACAGTAATTAATAAACAGCTCTAGAACTGCTATATAGACCAAAATAAACAAAAGGGGGGAAGTACTAATTCATGTGTCTTTGGCAGAAATTTTCATCATGTAAAGCATATGCACAGAAGCTGCAAGCCCAGTCTAGGAATCAGACTAGCCAGGATATTGGAGATCCTAATACAATTTCCTATAGGGGACCTTTCATGCTTCCTCCCCTGCCCCTAACCCAGCTGCTTCTCAATAACCAACTCCAAGCTCCCAGCTATTGGTCCATCCACAAGGAGGACCAGGTCCTCCAGGTCACCCTTCTCTCTGCTTCTCGGCTATTGCTGAGGTCAAGAGGAGCTTTATCAGCCAGAGGCCGTCTCTGGAACAGGCTGCAACCACTGTGCCTTTTCTGAGGCACTGGGTGCTGATAAGCCACTTGCTTCTCTGGTGCAGCAGACAGGGCATCCAAAATGGGAAGGGAAAAGACACTGGTTTTCAGTTGCTGCAGCAGAAACAATCTAGTGCTATTTGGAGGTCTAAAGTAAGGCAACAAATGAAAAATACTTGGCAGTAAAAGATTTCTTCCAAAAAACTAAGTTAGCCAAAGAGATCTGAATCAAGAAAATGGCATGAAGATTTCAGGAAGAATTCTTCATGTTAAGGGCGAATGTGGCTGGACAGATACAATAAGCAGAAAGGAAAATGAAGAAAAGATACTTAACAATACCAGGTTTCTGATATGTTAACAGTTTTGTATGCCCTACCTGTTTCCTTTCCTATTCATGTTTGATAAACCACTGATGATAAGTAACCAGGCACTGTCATATTCTAAAATGATTTTTCCTAATCAGAAAGAAATGGTGCCTAAATATGTTTGAGCAGCAGTGGAGATGGAAGGATTTTTGCAAGAATTGTTGAAGAAAGACTAATTTCTGGAACTACTCTACCTGTGCTATATTTCTGAGTAATTTAGAACAATTCAGCTCCTTCATCATAAAGTCTCTTGATGCCAATTTGACCCCTTAAATCCTCAGTCTGATGTTAGAGTATTTACTAAATATTCTTTTAATGTAGAAAATGAGCAGACCCTTCATTATGAAGTCACCCGAATAACTAAAACAGTTGTATATATTTGGATCCTCAGTAATACTGCAAGTTTGGATGTTCTGGGGACACCTAAGATCTCAGGCATTCGGGTATTTTCATTTATGAAGTGTTGTCTTTCATTAAAGTAACAAAGCATTACCAAACAAGAATATTCTGTCACCAAGTTTTGTTGATTTCACCTCCGATAGATAAACTTTTTCATTTCCTTCTATCTCTTTGTAGGACAACTCTAATCCAAATCTCCATCATTTCCCACCAGAATTTTAAAAACCGCTTCCTAGTTGGTCTCCAAACATCCATTCTTACTCTTTTGTCTCTTTTCTACAGTGTAGCTACACAACAAAAGGCAAATACAGTTATGCCACTTCCCATTTACAGACTTTTCAATGGCTCCCTGTTGCTCTTTGGGGAAAGACCACGAATTTTAACGTGGCCAACAGTCCTAATGCAGTCTGGGTGCCTCCCTTTCACTGTCATCATTCACTAGGCTCTCCCACAGTCTGCTTCCACCCTTCTCTAAGCTCCAATAATCTTTCAGTTCTTGGAGTGCAGCTTGGTTTCCCTAGCTATAGAGCCTTTGCCTGTGCTATTTCTTCTGCTTCAAATACCTCCTCTGTTTCTGTTTGTTTCTTTGTTTTTTGCTTTTATCAACTCCTATTCACACTTCAGACCTCGTGTCTCATTTGACTTCTTTAGAGAATGCTGTTCCCATGACTAGAACAAATTCACCACTATTTTCTCTACAGAAGCACATCACTTCTCTTTCATGGCACTTAAAACTGCTGTCATTTTACATTTCTTTCTGGGATCATTTGATTTCTGAGCTCTCCACTGCATTTCAGATCTACTGAATCCTAAAGGTCTAGCGTGTTGTTGCTGTTTTAGTTGCTAAGTTGTGCCTGACTCTTTAGCAACCCCATGGGCTGTAGTCTGCCAGGCTTCTCTGTCCATGGGATTTCCCAGGCAAGAACACTGGAGGGGGTTGCCATTTCCTTTTCCAGGAGATCTTTCCAATCCAGGGATCGAACCTGTGTCTCCTGCATTGGCAGGCAGAGTCTTTACCACTGACCCAGCAGGGAAGCTCAAGGGTCTAGCATAGGATTTAGCTCATAGTAGGTTCCTGATGAATACCAGGTTAATTTGAATAAAGGAATAAACTAATACTTATACTTTATTCCTGTGTATGGACTAGCCAGATAAACTCCTTGGTTTATACTAGGTGAAATGTTATATTCTGAATTAAATGATGAACTTTTATTTCTAAATGTTCTCTGTGAAAAAACATCACCTACATTTTCATTTGCCCACACGAGGCTATGCCTATGAAGATACATACATTCTTTCACCATGCTAAGTTCTCAATGTAGCTATTATTAGATAGCAATTGTTCAAAAAGAAAATTTTCTTCCTCACTGAATAAAGTATAGAGACTTAAATCATACTTAACAAATATTATATATGAATAGGTGTGCTCATTGTTTAATTTTTAGAAAGGATAGAGAAAAGCACACTGCAAAGGTGAGTTTCTCAATGAGTTTAAAACACTTCCTCATCTGAAACTGTAACTCACTATATTTACTTACAATCTAGGGGAAAATGCCACTAATATTTATTAATACCTTTCCAGCAGAAAACATATACCAACTTTAATCATGCAATATTTTAAGACAGCAACACACATATTGCTGAAAAAGTGTTTAAATTTGCCTAAAAATTATTAAATATGTCTACTCTTAAAATGTGTTGCAATCAGAATTAATGAGAATAGCTCTTAGTACATGAAAGTACCCTGAGTCTAATAAATAATCTTTGGTAAATTGCAGCAGAAAGTGTACTGGCAAGCATATTGATGCAGGTCAAACCTGCATATATAGAGATTTTTTTTTTAACCGTCACTTCAACAGTGCTGGAGTTTCTGTATCTCTTGTCAGTTTCTCATAGTAGCATGGGGTGCAAGGAAGTACAGACAGCCAAGGCTAGAAAATTGGTACTGCCAATATTGGAAGCCCACCAAGAAGATGAAAAGTACTCACTTATCATTCATCAAACAAATACCAGAAAGCAGCATTTCTATTGTAATTTCACCTCATTTTCCTTGTTATGGTACATTTGACAGTACAATCAAAACAGTAGGGTCTGGATATCTCTAGGTGGAATTCAAAATATTCAATTCACCAGTAAATATAATCCCTGAGTGAATACTACTGTTCGCTACAATATAACATGTCTGAAACTGGAAAATAAAATTATGGTAAAAGATGCAAATGTGTCTCTTATTTACAGTAAGAGGTCCTGACCTAGAGAACAGAATAAGAAATTTGAATTCAAAAGACACGATACACCTAGACTGCTGATACACAAGATACCCATAGAAACAAAGAAAAGGCCAGATTTTCTTATGCTGCTTCTCTTTAATATTACCTCTGTGTTCAGAGAAGGCTCACAACATTCAAACAAGTGGGAGCAAGAAAGCTACAACCAGACTCTGCGGGAACTTACCACGTGTTCTCCTTCTTTAGGGGTAAGGACGACTGAGAGCAAAATGATTCCAAGATCATGGTCAGGATAATGGGGATCTTTCAGTGTTAAGGTCACATCCGTTGGCCTATGATATAAAATAGTAAGATATTGAGCATGCAGGAAACCAGCAGCAAAAGGCAATCTACTGAATGAGAAAAGATAGCTGTAAATGGTGATACCCAATAAGGGTTTAATACCCAAAATGTGTAAAGAACTCATATAATTGAATATCAAAAAACCCCAAGCAATTGGATTTAAAAATGGGCAGAGGACCTAAATAGACATGTCTGCAAGAAGGGACATGCACATGGCCAACAGACACATAAAACAATGCTCAAAAATCACTAATTATTAGGGAAATACAAATCAAAATACAATGAGATATCACCTCACACCTGTCAGAATGGCAATTACCAAAGAGGCAACAAACAACTGTTGGTGAGATTGTCGAGAAAAAGAAACACTTGTACATTGTTAGTGGAAATGTAAATTGGCGAGGCCACTATGGAAAATGGTATGGAGATTCCACAAATAATTAAAAACAGAACTACCAGATGATCAAACAGTTCCACTCCTGCCTGGGTATCTATCCAAAGAAAACAAAACTGCTAATTGGAAGAGATACATGTACCCCTATGTTTATTGCAACGTTGTTTACAATAGCCAAGGTATGGAAGCAACCAAAGGCTCCACCAACAGATGAATGGGTAAATAAGATGTGGGTTGCCATTTCCTTCTCCAATGCATGAAATTGAAAAGTGAAAGGGAAGCCACTCAGTCGGTCCGACTCTTAGCAACCCTAAGGACTGCAGTCTACCAGGCTCCTCCCATGGGATTTTCCAGGCAAGAGTACTGGAGTGGGTTGCCATTGCCTTCTCTAAGATGCGGTATGCACACACAAAGGAATGCTACTCAGCCATAACAATAATGAAATTTTGCCATTTGCAACAGTATGGATGGACTCGGAGGGCATTATGCTAAGTGAAATAAGTCACACAAAGACAAATACTACATGATTTCAGTTACATGCTGAATCTAAAACAGAGCAAAACAAACGAACAAACAAAACAAAACAGAAGCAGATTCACAGATACACAGAACAAACGGTTGCTGGAAGGGAGGGAGCAGGGGAACAGATCAAATAGACGAAGGGGATTAAGGTGCATAAACTTTCAGTCATTAAATAAATACAGGGGATGTAATGTACAGCATAGAAAATATACTCAGCAATGTTGTAATAACCTGGTATGATGAAAGATGGTTACTATGTTTATTGGAATCATTTTGTAATGCCTATAAATGTCAAACCACAATGTTGTATACCTGAAACCTATATTGTATGTCAACTATGCTTCAATTAAAAAAATATATATATAATATTTAAAAGGTTATAAACAGTCATTAAATGACTAAGCCAAAGTATATCTTATATCAACAATTTATTATTTTTAAGAAGAAAAGTAATTTTGCCTTCCTTTAATTTCCTGGTATAGTTTTTGTTGTTATTAAAATACCATCCACATATTAAGTTATCCAATAAAATCATGGGCCAAATAGATAACTGGATTCACACACCTAAGTTTCAGTCCTTCATGGGGTTCTAAAAGGTCATGGAGTTATTGGAAAGGCCAAGAAAGCGCAAGAAGGAAGTACTGAGAAACCTGTAAGGTACATCTCTATGAGCTCTTAAACACACAGAAAGCAATAGTAGCTATTTTCTACAAATTTGAGTCCAACAACTAAATGAGGGCAATTTATTGACCTCTACCTTCCTTTTAGTTCATCAGAATTTTTTTTTAAACCAGGAGTATGATTTTTTTTTAATTTATTTTTAATTGAAGGATAACTGCTTTACAAGTTGTGTTGGTTTCTGCTGTACAACAACGTGAATCAGCTCTAAGTATATGTATATTCCCTCCCTTTTGAGCCTTTGTCCAACCCCACCCACCCCACTCTTCTAGGTAGGGTATAATTAAAGTAAGCAGATGAGTGGGAGAGGAGGAAAATACATAGTTTGCCCAATATACATTATAAACATACTTTATTTTATTTTATTTTTTTGATTAATTAATTAATTTATTTATTTATTTTTAATTTTTACTTTACAATTCTGTATTGGTTTTGGCATAGATTGACATGAATCCACCACAGGTGTACATGCATTCCAAAATAATGAATAGTGGTGGTTTAGTTGATAAGATGTGTCTGACCCTTGTGACCCCATGGACTGTAGCCCGCCAGGCTCCTCTGTCCATGGGATTCTCCAGGCAAGAATAATGGAGTGGGTTGCCACTTCCTTCTCCAGGAGATCTTCCCGACCCAGGGATCAAACCCAGGTCTCCTGCACTGCAGGCAGATTGTTTACTGACTGAACTACTAATATTTAAAACAATGCTTCTATTTTTGTCTATTTAAACCTATGCCTAAATACTGTTTAGGTTCAGAAATTCAAGGAAACCACTTAAAAGAGGTGATCAATACTCAGAAGGCTTCAGAATTAGAAAAGTATCTCTGAGGAAGAGATTATGAATTACTAAATATTACCCATAATAACTTTTGGAAAATAATGCAAAATATACCTTCAACTGACAATGTATAGGTAATATCTTGTTTCCATATTTTAATTAATACTGGAAAAAAGGGTTCATGTCCTCTATAAACCTAAGTGACTGTAGAACATTTAGTATCAAACCTGAATCTTGAAATGCTGGCAAATTAGGAATGTTCCTTTGGTTGTCCAATCATTTATTCGTTTAACTCACAAAATAGGAAATGAACACTGTACTAGGTTCTGGGTAAATATCAGAGGTCAAGACCAAATATAAGACACTTGTCTTCACGGAGCTTAAGTTCTAGTGAATGAAACAGCCAGATTCTAGTCTTGGGGAAAGGGCTTGATGGGAAAGGCGGTCCAAATAAAAACTTCCAATCCTGGCTGCACTTCAGAATCAACTAGGAAGCTTTTAAAAAGAGCATGATTCTGAACTCTACCCATGATGACTCTGGTTCTGTAGATCCAGCCTGGAGTCTGGAAATCTATATATTTACAAATGTGCCCAAGCAATTTGGGGGAACCACAGCTACTTTCCAATGCTAAGATTTTACAATCCTAGGCTACTCTTTCAAGTGATTCTTAATTCACTGATTCAAGGAATGATGCTGTGAGAAATTTGGATGGTTTTTTGATGTTAGAGGTTTTAACTGAAGCATAAGGACCAAGCAAACTGTTAAAATACATATATTATAAGAGCTGTGATGCAAATTGTTCCAATATTAATTTTAGTTATAACTAATCATGGTTTGAGAGTAACAACTTGATCCTTTTAACAAATGCACATTCGTCACTATATTATATATGTGTATAATACATATTTGTACATACACACATATTATATACACATATGTATACACACATATCTTCACATGGGGTTACAATTTTATTTGGATCATTTTCCTATAATAATGATTACATTAAAAAATTAACAGCAAAACCTTAATTACATTTCTATAATGATTACATGATAAAGATTTAAGAATATTTGCAATTGCTTTACAATGATTTTCGTTTTCTTCAAAAGCAATACCTTAATGCATTATACAGCAGCCTAAGTATTTATATGACTGCTATTGCTATCCATCTGTCTATACCCCAAAGCTGCTGATTTCTATACACAGAATGCAATGACATACATGAATATGTGATTTTTTTAAAGTGGTAACTTAATGTTTAATTTGTTGGGAGGGGAGGGAATAGTCCACTAAATTCATAAAATAAGGAATGTGGCAAAGTAAACATCAAATGCTTATGCATAATCTTTGAATTTTTTTAACCATCCCCATTTATTTCTAGTTAAAATATTTTTCAGCAATAATTTATATTTAACAGCAAAAAAGAGAAGATTTTGCTTTATGTTAGTAATTTGCAGATCCTTATTCAGGGTCTAGGGAGAAAATAACTGGCCTTTGGAGAGGAGTAGCACAGCCCATTCTAGCTGGAGGTGTTTCATGATAATTGACCACATACAACACCTTCAAGGACAGGCATGGAGGGGCGGGGAGCGAGCCACCACTCTGAGTAAATTGAGTAATGGCCTGCGCTAGATTCTGGGGTAGAATGAAGGACATATAGGAAGTAAGGAAAAGGCTGCTCTTTTGTCCAGCGTGAGGCACAAGTGACATTGGAAGACCAATTAGCTGCCATCATGCTCAGACTGTAACACATAAGGGTCCTACTATTTATTTCATTTACATGTAAAGTGTAAAGTAGTGATCTGGCCCACTGCTCTGCTTTCCTGCTTTCCACTATTCCTCCTATATGATATATAATACGATCATCTAAAACATCTCTAAAACTACCAAAGATGAGTTCACAGCTTCCTTTGCAACCCATTTCAACACTACTTTAGACCTTTGAAAATCTACTTTTTCTTCTGTGGTGGTGTTTTAGTCTCTAGGTTGTGTCTGAGTCTTACGACCCCATGGACTGTAGCCACCAGGGTCCTCTGTCCGTGGGATTCTCCAGGCAAGATACTGGAGTGGGTTGCCATGTCCTTCTCCAGGGGATCTTCCCGACCCAGGGATCAAACCCAGGTCTCCTGCACTGCAGGCAGATGTTTTACCGACGGAGCTAGGACCCGTGGTATATTAATCAGTACCAATCAATATCAAATGGTAGCTTCATTCTTAAATTAATGATTATGATTAACATGTATAATCTTCTTCATGCCTCACTACAACCCCACCAGCAATGTGAGACTGAAGAATGTGTCAGTCTGGATTCCTGGTTCTTGGCACATTCTGGAAAACAAAGTAGGTGTCTTAAGAATTTTTTTGCTGAATAGTTGTTGTCAATGAGATAGTGCGGGAAGATGCTATATTTCCACTGAGTAAGTGAGAAAGATATACTTGACTGGCTCGTATGAAGACTCACAACCATGATTGACAGAACAGCAACAAGAACCCAGATCTGTTGACATTTTCTGTTGCAAAGGTCTCGCTTCACAACAAGGTACAGTGATTACAACAGTGCAAAAGTTACCTGTTTAACTCCAATTGTGTGAGATCCAGAAAGGCTGAGCCCATAAAGTCATCCTGCAGTCCAAAGTCATAGTCAAACACCTATGGAACCAAAGACACAGACATTATTATGAACAATTCTAATACAAACCTTAAATTAAAACACCTTCATTATAAAATAGTTTTTCTATGTCACCAAAGTCAATACAATTTCCTCAGATTTATTTCTAAAATTTTGTTTTTATGTTTTGAAATGCTAAGGTCTCACAAAACATTAAAAGGGAATTCCATTTAATTTTGTAACTAAATTACTGATTTAAAATAAAATAGAATTTTACAGAAGATGAATAACAAAATCAAATAAAATATAGTAAATCGGCAAAAATGTGGGAACCACAGGCTAAGAATATTTACCCCTCATTATAGAAGGTGTATTAGTATTACTGAAAGGTAAACTGAGTTGGTATAAATTCAACAAATATGTCTTTCATAATGGGCTGTAGGTGATGAAGACAAGACTCCAATTTCTGTATTTTTTTCAGGTCATTGAAGACATATTCTCTGACACTCTAGGACAATGTTGTTTTAAACATATACAGTAAGTAAACACTAAGATATTATGACTATAGCACTTTATAAATTTATACTATGCTTAAATTGTTTTTATTGATACAAGCAATTATTCAGGGATAATATTAATGTATCTAATAACAATAAATAGAAAAAGAAAAGGTTGTATTTATTCTGTCAAAATCATGTGTCTCTTTTGTACCTTTCATGGTTCACGTTCATACTATGATGAACAAGACAAGCAATATGCTTAACCTTCTGGATCCTACGTTTCACAGCTGGGAGTGTCAATAAAAACCTGAACAGATATGTCGAGTTCTGCCAGGAGCACCATGGAGACAAAAGCATAAGGGAGTGTGTTGGGAGCTGATACTTTATATGGGAGTCCAGGAAGGCCTCTCGGAGGAAGTGTGTTTGTGTAGAGCCTGCAATGATGAGAAGGATTAAGCAACTAGAATGGGAAGTGATTAGCGTGTTCAAGAATCAGCCAGTAGCCAGCAGGGCTGAAGCAAATTGAGAAAGATGGAGACCGGAGGGAAGATGGGCAGAGAACGCAGAGCGAGATCAGACAGGGCCATTTTCAAAGAACTCTAAATAAATGAGAGCTGGCTGATTTCCATCCATTTAAACATTTTCTTGGGCTTCCCTGGTGGCTCAGATGGTAAAGAATCTGCCTGCAATGCAGGAGACCCAGGTTTGATCCCTGAAGAAGGAAAGGCAGCCCACTCCAGTATCCTTGCCTGGAGAATCCCATGGACAGAGGAGCCTGGTGGGCTACAGTTCACGGGGTTGCAGAGTTGGGCATGACTGAGCAACTAACACACACAAACATTTTCTTACTCACGAAATTCCTCAGCCAGCATTGATTAAATACTTATTATGTGCCAGACAATGTGCTAGGCACTCAGTAAACTGTGGTGAATTGTCAATGCTTATAGTTTAGTGAAAGAGACAGATGATATTCAAGGAAGTGCCCAGGTGTTACAATCACTAATTTTAATAACTGTTGTAAAGACAAGAACAGGGTACAAAATAGAAAAAAAAGTACATTGGAGATCAGGGAAAGCTTTGAAGACTGAAAAAATGCTGGTAGATGAAGTTTAGAGCTGTGTGCCTGACCTTTTCAAGTGGAAAATCACTGTATTGCACACTGTAAATAGGCATGAACAGGTAAGTCTGCTCTTAAAAGGATGAGCCAGACCATTGCACTCTCCAGGCTGTGAGAATCCACTGGTCAGCGCTGTTCTGCCCAATTCCTGACACACTAGCTAGAAAGCTCTAAGCAGAGGGAATAGTATATACAGAAATCCTCCATCAGTTACTTTTTTTTTCCCCTCTAGTAAGATATGTATACCGCAATTCAAACAAACTTAATGTGTAGAAAATTGATATTTAAACAAAAAATACATACTTTGCATTACAAAGGGATTCTTAAATTGGATGAGTCACAAGGGATTTATTTAAGTTATAAGCTCCTCTAATGCCTTTTAAATTATTCAATTTATAGTCATTTGATTTACATACAACCTTTCAGAAGTACACTTGTTGTAGAAAGCGCAGCACTCCTGCAATAAATATTCTCCTTGATCAATTACACTTCTGAGCTTTAGTCATCCGCTCAGTGGCATATCTTATGCAACTGACACCTTGGTATGTGCAAACGGCTGCAGTAGTTTATTTTACAACATAAAATTTACACCAAAATTAGAGAAATCTCTCTTGTGCAATCTCTTCTAATTGTATCAGCCTAAGGATTAAAATCTTGGGGAGACTACAGCAACCTATAACCCATGACAACACCTGGGGTACATCTACACATACAATGTGGAAAGCTGCGAATCCAGTGACTTGATCAGTATAGACAGCTCAGATGGGTGATTCAACATTCAAACTCTGTTTAGTCTCATGGGGAGGGTCTTTTCTACCATCCTAATGCTAGATGTTTACATTAGTTCTCAATTCCTATTAATCAGCAAAGGCATTAACATGGGGAAGAATGCAAACACCAGAATCCATTCGTTAATGAAACTGTTAGCAATGAAATTTGCAGCCAAGCTCTATAAAGTACTTGTCAATTTATATGTCAGTTTATTGCTCTAGGTGAAATGTCAGAAAATACAGAGCATAGAAGAGAGATGAAATAGGAAAATTACTCCCAATGCAATAAGCACAGTTAATGACGATTAATGTTTATCCAACATTTACCATATATAAGGCACTGCCTTAAACACATCATATAGATTTTTATTAATAAATTTCACTCTTTACAACTCAGTGTAAAAAGCATTGCTTCCATTTGTCAGATAAGGAATCCAAAGCTTCAAATATTTATTTTAATTTCCCCCAAATGCCAGGACTAGGAAGAAGTTGGAGTCACCTCTTGTAACGGATTTCAGACACAGAACATCTTTAAATTGAACAAATATAATTTGGGCACCCACTCTGGGTAAAGCACTGGGAATTCAAATGTGAACAATTTATAAGGGACCCTTGCTTTCACAGATCCTCTGCTCCACGAGTTGGAAACATTAGGTAATATTGAGTAGAAGCTGATTGGGACTGAGTAACACCTCTCTTCATTCTCAAGTGAGTTCAGAACAAGAAATGCTTTATTCTGATCAATGAGTTTATTTATCATCTTGATTCAATTGTTTTCTATGGAAACTGGATTAGGCAATGCATCAGTTAAAATGTTTTTGGGTACAAGTAACAGAAAACTCAACTCACACTGGCTTCAATAGGAATGGCAATTTATTAGCTTAAATGAATGAAATGTTCATAGGTAATCATTCCCTTGTAGCTCAGTCAGTAAAGAATTTGCCTGCAGTGCAGGAGACCCAGGTTCGATCCCTGGGTTGGGAAGATCCCCTGGAGAAGGAAATGGAAACCCACTCCAGTATCCTTGCCTGGAAAATCTCATGGACAGAGGAACCTGGTGGATTGCAGTTCATGGGGTCGCAAAGAGTTGGGCACGACTGAGCAACTAACACACGTACAATTATGACTTCAGCGGAGTTTATATTCGGGGTAGTTCAAATGATTCATCTATTGATTCATTCATTTACTTGGAAAACATTTGATGGGCACCTGCCATGTGCCAAATGCTGCTTAAGGCACTAGAAATACAGCAGTGAACAAAATAAAAGGAGGGATCCTTAATATATGATGGGCTGCAGACAGTAAAAAATGTGTTAGGCGGTGGTAAGTGCCATGGAGAAAAATATTGGCGGGGATGGGAGTAATGGGAACTGCTATTTTATGTAAGATGCTTAGGAGGACAGTGAGTGAAGCGAGAAGACATAATGGGAATAGGAAACGGGAAGGTACTCAGCTCACGTAGGTCCCCAGGTACCCGTGGCCCAAGATATAAGATGCTACCCATACAGGTATGTCTATGATGCATTTCACACCTAGGCAGTTTCAAAACAACCATTTCACTATAAAAGAATAATTAAACTTCAAGTCATAAAACTGACATTATAAGATAAATAAAACCTAACTGTGGCCATTGCAACTGGTTATCTCGAATGGAAAACAGAAGCTATGCTGCTTAATTGCTGGGAGGACTTAAGCAAACCCTTCATCTCTGGGAGCCTCATTTACCTATAAAATGGAGGTGAGAAGAGTCACTCACAGGGTTATTGAAAGGATTACATGAGACAATGTAGGTCTGGCAATTAGCACTGCTGCTGCTAAGTCACTTCAGTTGTGTCTGACTCTGTGTGACCCCATAGATGGCAGCCCACCAGGCTCCTCCGCCCATGGGATTTTCCAGGCAAGAGTATTGTGCTCTGTAAATGGTAGTATTATGATGAAGCTGTGACTGCAGATTCCATCTTTCTAAGACTCAATAACTTCACATGGTCTTTATCCATAAATTAAAAACAAGTACAAAATTCTGAAAGAGATAGGCGTACTAGAACACCTCACCTGCCTCTTGAGAAATCTGTATGCAGGTCAGGAAGCAACAGTTAGAACTGGACATGGAACAACAGACTGGTTCCAAATAGGAAAAGAAGTACGTCAAGGCTGTATATTGTCACCCTGCTTATTTAACTTATATGCAGAGTACATCACGAGAAACACTGGGCTGGAGGAAGCACAAGCTGGAATCAAGATTGCCGGGAGAAATATCAATAACCTCAGATATGCAGATGACACCACCTTTATGGCAGAAAGTGAAGAACTAAAGAGGCTCTTGATGAAAGTGAAAGAGGAGAGTGAAAAAGTTGGCCTAAAGCTCAACATTCAGAAAACGAAGATCATGGCATCCGGTCCCATCACTTCATGGCAGATAGATGGGGAAACAGTAGAAGCAATGGCTGACTCTATTTTTCTGGGCTCCAAAATCACTGCAGATGGTAACTGCAGCCATGAAATTAAAAGACGGTTACTCCTTGGAAGGAAAGTTATGACCAACCTAGATAGCATATTGAAAAGCAGAGATGTTACTTTGCCAACAAAGGTCCATCTAGTAAAGGCTATGGTTTTTCCTGTAATCATGTATGGATGTGAGAGTTGGACTATAAAGAAAGCTGAGTGCCAAATAATTGATGCTTTTGAACTGTGGTGTTGGAGAAGACTCTTGAGAGTCCCTTGGACTGCAAGGAGATCCAACCAGTCCATCCTAAGGGAGATCAGTCCTAGGTGTTCATTGGAAGGACTGATGTTAAAGCTGAAACTCCAATCCTTTGGCCATCTGACGCAAAGAGCTGACTCATTGGAAAAGACCCTGATGCTGGGAAAGATTGAGGGCAGAAGGAGAAGGAGATGACAGAGGCTGAGATGGTTGGATGGCATCATCGACTTGATGGACATGGGTTTGGGTGGACTCCGGGAGTTGGTGATGGACAGGGCGGCCTGGTGTGCTGCAGTTCATGGGGTTGCAAAGAGTCGGAAACGACTGAGAAACTGAACTGAACATCCATGTTTTGCTTTACTATTTATTTTTTGTCTAAAACAATTGAGATTCTTGATTCATGCACTTAGGAAATATTTTTGAACCATTCAAGACAAAGCATGTAAGATAATACAAACATCTAACTCTGAAATAATTTTGTTTGGGTCCTCTACTGTTTATGGTTGTGAAATATTTCCATTCCAACTATTTAGGTGTTTCCATTCAAATGTCTAGAAAAGTGTCTCCCTCCTCAAACATTACATCACAGAAACAGAATACATTTTGTTTCTATACAAAGAAATACATTTTTAGACCCTCTGCTCCATGAGTTGGAAACATTAGGTAATATTAGGTAGAAGCTGATTGGGACTGAGTAATACCCCTTTTCATTCTCAAGTGAGTTCAGAACTAGAAATGCCTTATTCTGATCGAGTTTATTTATCTATACATTTAAAATTTTAAATTCTATCGGTACAGTTTAAATTTATTTATCTATACATTTAAATATTCTGTACATAGCAATACATTTTCAGAAACAGAAGCCTGGACTCCAACTCAGAGGTCCTGAATCAGAACCTTTGGGGGAGAGACTTGGATCCCTAGATTCTTTAAAATTTTAGGGATAATTCTGATGTACAGTCAGGATTGAGGGTCACTGGTTTATGACATGACATTCTTTTAGGGCCCTTAAAACTTACTAAGAAATAATTTGGGACAAGACAGTTATATGGTCCTTAGCTTGATCCATGCTTTGAGCTGTGCTGTGCTCAGAGTGGTAAAAACAAAAACAACCCTTGCGTTATCTCTCCCAGCTTCTTTGCTCCCAACATGTCATTAACCAGGCCTTGTGGTCTCTAAGCAGTGTTACTGTATCTATTTTCAGCGTGTATATGTATATATTCTTGCTTTATCAAACTAAAATTTTTTGCCACCATTTTTTCTGTGTACTTCAGATTTTTGTTTGCTTTTGAGCCTATTATAATATTCATTTTGAAATACACATTCGACATCTGGATTTCTACATAAATGAATCCTTGTTCTCGAACACAAAGGAACAGCAGAGGGACTAAGCATTATTTAATGTAATGCCTGGCTGTTTTAAAGAGTGGCGCTCCACATGGTTCTGTCGTAGGGGAATATCCCATTAAACAAACAGGTCCTAGAAATTAATCCCTTTCTTCCATAACTTTTCTTTTAAGAGACATTAAACGAGATGCCAGCAATCTGGTGCTTTCCTTATTAACTCTGCTCTCCTTTCTTATCCATTTCCTTTATGGTTACAGATGCTCTAACTTATTTCTTCTAATCCTCCCTAGAAAAAAAACTTCCTTATATCCCACTTATCTTTTCCAAAATTTCTTTTTGATCCCTTATCCCAGCTATGTATTGTAAGGGTATTTTTCTCACGTAGACATTTCTTTCTCTCTAACATTTCTGACCATCGAGGTCTTCCCTTTGGTGAGGGAAGCGTTGGCCATGAATACGTGGGTCATCATATATTGATTCTAAAAGAGAGTAAACTAATTCTGTGCAATAGATTTCCTTTAACCAACGTCCACTTGAGACAGTTTCTTATGCAAATGCAGGTTTATTTCTTATGCAAATATAGGTCTGTTTGCCCCATAATGACTTCTAGATATTTATTAACTCTATACTTGGAGATTCTCTTGTCATCGACTTTATACACTGCCCTGCTATAATTTTAATAGCATCTTGATTCTTTTTCCCTGTTTGTGGAAAAGAGAAATGACTGGAATCAACACAAGTGAAGATTTGAGGGGGAGAAGGAAGCGCAGAGATTGTTGAAGAAGGGCTCCTGTGAGATTTGGGGCTAGTGTGAGAAAAAGATGGGGCATGGGATGTGGTCAAAGTAGGAAAAGGTTTGGTCACTGGATGGATGGTCAGAACATAGGAGCCAAACAGAAAATAAGTATCCAGAGATATGAATTAAAGGGAAGTCAGTTATTTTTTCCTTATTTGAAAGTAAAATGAGGAATTACGGTTAACTCTTTCCATAAATTCTTCTTTCTCTTTTTTCAAAACTACATCAAATGAGAGGAAATACTCTTTTTTCATCTTTGATAATGCAATAGAGACAGGCGTTTTTCTCCCTCTATTATCTTTAACTTCCTCACCTTCCAAGTAAAGCATTTTGTTTGCAGCCAGGAATGGTAGACCCCTGATGTTAAAATAATTCTTAAACACAAAGACTGTGTTCTGTGCAAGATCTTATTCTTGCTCTATTACATGAAGACTTGTTTTTATATGTTCCCAAAGTGTGTTAAATTCATTAACTGTTCCAAGCGGCAGGAGATGAACTTCATAGTCCTCCTAAAAATGACTGGAAATAGAACTGTCTGGAAGAAAAGTGCTCCCATGAGCTCCTCCTGGTGAATATAGCTCATTCTATCTCATCACCAACAGATTAGAATTGAGTATAGCAGAATATATCTCTGGTGGAAAAACTTATCAGACAGAGAGACATGATTAAAAAAACATTAAATGAGAGTTTCTGCATCAGATTACATTAGTGAAAAACAAATAAATGGCTCACCTTTATATATAATGGTTCCCTAAGATGATCAACAAGAAGGCAAGCTTTCTCCTCCCACACAGGATTGAGGTTCTTGTGTATTATTTTACTTCTAAAAACTTCTTTTCTTCCAATTTTAAACTTCACATATGGATCACTTGTCCCTGTTAAAGAGACACAGATCAATCCATGTTAATTGTGCTTTTCTACAATACCAAGGCAATAGCTCATCTAAATACCACAAAGTAGTTAAAGGAATAAAATTTAAATAAAGCTTATCAAATGGGAAATAAAGATTAAGTGTGTTTTCCTAAATGTCCCCTTAAATATTGAAGTGACAGTAAAGATTAATAAATAATATTATTATTGTCATATTTTCTGATCTTAATATTGTAACCCTGTCCTGGTATGTAAAAACTCCATTGCATGCTTCTTATATAAATTTAATTTAAATCATAGCGATTAATCTGACGTTTCATCTGGTCAACTATAAAAAAGATGGTCTATGATTTCAGCTGACTTAACTAGTTTTAGACTTATAAATGCTGCTAAAAATTTACACTAGACTAATTGGCTTCCCTGGTAGCTCAGACAGTAAAGCGTCCGCCTACAGTGTGGGAGACCCGGGTTTGATCCCTGGGTCGGGAAGATCTCCTGGAGAAGGAAATGGCAACCCACTTCAGTACTCTTGCCTGGAAAATCCCATGGACTAAGGAGCCTGGTAGGCTACAGTCCATGGGGTCATAAAGAGTCCAACACAACTGAGTGACTTCACTTCACTTCAATGGGTTTAGGAAAAGGTGAGTCTTAAATTGGGCTTCAGTTTTATCCTTGGTCCCACATTCTCTCTTGTTCATAAGTTTCAATTTTAGAATATTAGGGAAGGATGGAGATCTCACAGGAAAGCCACAGGATGTAGGAGACAAATGATTATTAAATCATCCTGAAACTTCATATTATCCCTTAACACTTCCCAAGCTCCCTCTAAAGATAAAGGAACAGGTGTCACATAAGCTGCCCATGGGTATACAACAAGCAAGAGATGGAGTCAGGAGTACAACCAAGGTTGTCTCATTCTAACATCTGTGCTTTTTTTTGCTTCATCTGCAAGAGGGAAGGGCCTATATATATTTTCATGTGTATTTATACCATTTCTCATTTTGACTGATGAATGAGACCAATCTCATCTAATGAGTCTATGCTGTTATTAAGGATTCCTAAAAAAGGTAAATCAGGAACATCACCAAGGAGACCATTACAGTGACAGTCTTCATCCTCAGGAAATAATCCTTTACACAAAATCTGTCTCCCTTAGAATAAAATCTTGTTTCATTCTTTCTGTTTTGTCCAACCTGAAACTATAGTTGATAACTATGGTCTACATGATTTAAAGAAAAATATGAGTGGGCCTCAGAAAATTATAAACTACTATGCAAGTGTTAGGTATGACAGTTATGATATTGATATACTTAAACCACCTTGGATAAGGAAATGGCAACCCACTCCAGTATTCTTGCCTGAAAATCCCACAGAGGAGCCTGGTGGGTTAGTCCATGGGGTCACAAAGAGTCAGACATGACTTAAGCAACTAAATAACAACACACTTAAAACATTCCTCCTCAACACTCCACTCACCTCCATGACACATAAATATCTACGCTAAATATAAAGATTGCCTTATGGCATTTGGTTTTTCTTACATAATAATTTGGGGGCTCCCCCAAAACTCTCCACATCTCCCATACAAATACAAGGCCTTGTTTTTGTATGCCTACACCTGGGTTTAATAGAACAATGATCCCAATTTCCCATTGTGAAACTCCCATTCTGACAGCAAGACAGATTTTAAAAAAATGTTTTTAATGTAGACACAGGCCTAATAGTAATGTGTCACAATGCATCCTTTAAGGGAGTCAAGGTGACGACAATGTTTAATATGGCTGACCCATGGTGATGTATGGCAGAAATCCAACCCCATATTGTAATTATGCTTCAATTAAAAATAAATAAATTAAGGGGGAAAAATGGATATTTTTAAACACAGCGATTCCCAGCCTAGAAAAGGTATATCAGGAACATCACCAAGGAAACCATTACAGTGACAATCTTCATCCTCAGGAAATAAATCTTTATACAAGATCTGTCTCCCTTAGAATAAAATCTTGCTTCATTCTTTCTGTTTTGTCCAACCTGAAACTATAGTTGATAATTATGGTCTACATGATTTAAAGAAAAATATGAGTGGGGCTCCAGGCTGAGCACCCTGGGGATTGGAAGAGTTATAGCATATAGTCTGAGGGATATTAACACCCCTGCATCCATCTGAATTTTTTCAGCCATGCTCTAGATCAAGTTATTGCCTTTGACTTTGACAATCACCTGTGCAACTACTACCAGTTACTAGAATATAATAAGCTCTGTGAGATCACAGCCATTTGTAACACTGGTTTTTAAACCTCCAGCACTTAAGTACAAGCTCAGACATATTGTTGGTCCTCATCAATATGTGGTGAGCAGCTGGATGACTTGGTGTGGGTGGCAGACCCCTCCTCCTGCTGACTTTGCTCCACTTGGATACCTTACAGACATCCCCGTGTTAGCACTTTAATGGGCCTGGACCCTCTCCTGCTCAGGGTGCCCCTCCCTCAGGCTTTGTCATGGGGGATAAGGGCTCCACTATTTGACATTTCCTCCAGCAAGACACTGAGAAATCATTCTCCATACCTCGTTCTCCATCCAGGATCACCACCAAGTCCAATTAATTCTCCTCCAAAATATACCATGAATCTGTCTTCTGTGTCTCCATCCTCGATAAGCTACCACAATTTCCTTGCTATGCAGCTGTAATAACTTCCCAACTGGGCTCTCCATGCTTCTGGGTCCTCCATTAACTCTCTGTACTTTGGCCAGACTGACCTTTTAAAAATGCAGATTTAATCTCCTCCCTTCTTTACTTAACATATCTCAACACCTTTCAACCACACCTATAATAAAACCCCAAATCTCTAACGTGTCATACAGAACTTACCATCCTTCCAACTTCATTTTTGGCCTCCACTCTGTTCCAGCCGTCCTGTTGCTAGAAGTTCTCTGCTTCCAGTCTTAGCATCTTCCAACCAGCTTCTCTGCTTAAAAAGCCCCTCCTTCCTATTCTCTTCCCCCTCTTTTTTTGCCTGACAGATACTTACTGTCTTTCAGGTCTTAGATTAAAAATATAATTTGCTAAAGGATGTTTTGCTCAACATCCCAATCAGAAATAGGTTTCTTTGTTATTTTCTCCTGGCATTTGTTCTCTTGTGTAGTAGTACTAATCGTTACGCTACTTATGGTTTAATAAATCTGTATGCAGGTCAGGAAGCAACAGTTAGAACTGGACATGGAACAACAGATTGGTTCCAAATAGGAAAAGGAGTATGTCAAGGCTGTATATTGTCACTCAGCTTATTTAACTTATACGCAGAGTACATCATGAGAAATGCTGGGCTGGATGAAGCACAAGCTGGAATCAAGATTGCCATGAGAAATATCAATAACCTCAGATATGCAGATGACACCACCCTTATGGCAGAAAGTGAAGAAAAACTAAAGAGGCTCTTGATGAAGGTGAAAGAGGAGAGTGAAAAAGTTGGCTTAAAGTTCAACATTCAGAAAACTAAGATCATGGCATCTGGTCCCATCACTTTATGGCAAATAGCTGGGGAAACAGTGGCTGACTTTATGTTTCTGGGCTCCAAAATCACTGCAGATGGTGACTGCAGCCATGAAATTAAAAGATGCTTACTCCTTGGAAGGAAAGTTATGACCAACCTAGACAGCATATTAAAAAGCAGAGACATTACTTTGCCAACAAAGGTCCATCTAGTAAAGGCTATGGTTTTTCCAGTGGTCATGTATGGATGTGAGAGTTGGACTATAAAGAAAGCTGAGCGCCGAAGAATTGATGCTTTTGAACTGTGGTATTGGAGAAGATTCTTGAGAGTCTCTTGGACTGCAAGGAGATCCAACCAGTCCATCCTAAAGGGGATCAGTCCTGGGTGTTTATTGGAAGGACTGATTTTGAAGCTGAAACTCCAATCCTTTGGCCACCTGATGCGAAGAGGTGATTCATTGGAAAAGACCCCGATGCTGGGAAATATTGAGGGCAGGAGGAGAAGGGGATGACAGAGGATGAGATGGTTGGATGGCATCACTGACTCAATGGACATGGGTTTGGGTGGACTCCGGGAGTTGGTGATGAACAGGGAGGCCTGGCGTGCTGCGGTTCATCAATGGACATGGGTTTGGGTGGACTCCAGGAGTTGGTGATGGACAGGGAGGCCTGGTGTGCTGCAGTTCATGGGGTCACAAAAAGTCAGATACGACTGAGCGATTGAATTAAACTGATTGGATTATTGTAGGAATTTTTCCATTGGCTATAAACCCCCATGAGGGGAGGACTCTGTCCCAGCACAGGACAGTGTCTGGGATGAGGCAGGCACTCAGGAAGGATTTGTTCAATGAATGAGTAAATGAATAACTATAGAGTTTCCAGTGTACAGAGTACTGTTCAGTACTTCCTCATGATGACCCTGTGAAGTTGGTGAAAGCATGTTATCCACTTAGACTGCAGGTAAGAAACAATTTGGGATTCAGTGTGACTTGCACCAAATCACATAAGAAGCTAGCAAGTAACAGGATGAAAGGCAAATTTAGACTTTAGACGCTAAGTCCAGTGTTCTCCCTACTCAACTTTTTAGGAAACCTGAACATCCATATTTCCCTTAACTCTAAAACACCATCATAGAATTAATATGTAACGATGTTGAATAAGCATTTAGATTCTATGAATAATACTAACATTGACAAGTAGCTTATTGGTCTATAAAACTGGCATCTAAAACTCTCATACTTATTTGTTTTAATCCCCCTAAGGTCTCTGGAAGTCTGCTGTCTCCATCCTAGACATAAGAAAACTTTTGGAAAGGTTGTACCAGGTTGGATTTGAAATTGGGAGCCCAGTCTACTCAAAGCTTTTCCTGTAACTTGATCACAAACCATTCACCACCTTCATCGTACAACAATCTTGTATTTCTCTGGTCCAAAAAGTACAAATAAGCCTTTTACAAGGAAACTCATTTTAAGGAAGTTGGCCTTGTGGTTCTTAACAGTTAATGATATTAGTATCTCACACTATTTTATTTAGCTATTATGTAAACAACTGACATAGCGGATGATTCAGCACAGAAGCCTATATACTCACAACTAAATCTTTTTCAGACGTAATCTGTTTCTTACTGCTCGCTGGAAACATTTTCCTCAACCACTGTCTATGCTGTCAAAATCCCCTTAGAGCTAGGGACAACCAGTTTCTAGAATTCTGCAGGTCTTGAGGGCAGAACTTAAATTACAAAAGAGAATTAGATGACTCCAGTTATTGAACATTTACTATGTCAAAGATAACATACTAACCTCACAAGTATAAGGTGAGTATGTTATCTGGTTGATAGCTGTAGAAACCACAGCGTGGAACAAGTAGATTCCCCCAAAGTCACACAGCTAGGATGCTAGGGCTTGACCTTCACTGTTAGATTAGGCCACTCCCTAACACTTTTCATGCTTGGTATAACATCTATAATGCTGCTTGAGGGAGTAAATATCCAACGGCCTGAAGAAATAATTTAGATAGCAAGAGTCAGTCTAAGGGTGAAGGTTTAGGGACAGATTTTTGAGTCTATGATAGGCACAAAGATCTCAGGGATTGGCACAAGACAGACAGAAAGGCTGTTTTAAGGGACTCTGAAAAGATATTGATGGTGAAATATTTCATAAATGTGTGGCTTTGGCCACAGGATAACTTGGATATTAAAAAGTAGAGATATTACTTTGCCGACATAGGTCCATCTAGTCAATGCTATGGTTTTTCCAGTGGTCGTGTATGGATGTGAGAGTTAGACTATAAAGAAAGCTGAGTGCTGAAGAATTGATGCTTTTGAACTATGGTGTTGGAGAAGACTCTTGAGAGTCCCTTGGACTGCAAGGAGATCCAACCAGTCCATCCTAAAGGAGATCAGTCCTGAGTGTTCATTGGAAGGACTGATGTTGAAGCTGAAACTCCAATACTTTGGCCACCCCATGTGAAGAGCTGACTCATTGGAAAAGCCCCTGATGCTGGGAAACATTGAAGGCAGGAGAAGGGGACGACAGAAGATGAGATGATTGGATGGCATCACCGACTCAGTGGACAAACTCTGGCAGTTGGTGATGACAGGGAGGCCTGGCGTGCTGTGGTTCATGGGGTCGCAAAGAGTCAGACATGACTGAGCGACTGAACTGAACTTAGATTGGAGACGGTAAACATATTAGCAAAGCTTAGAGTCATAAGTATAGGAAAACAGCTCTGGATGCAGAACAAATGGTGAGTCAGTGACCTGACTTTCCCTGCTGTATTTTGACTCCACAGAATAAAATCTGTGACACTGCTCCTTTTCCAGCCATCATTCAGAGGCTTCTGGGTGCTACTATTAAAATTCAATAATTTTTAATAGTCAAATTCCTTAAGAAATTTCTCATTGTTTAATTTGTCATTGTAACTGAGGGGACCTTCAGTAACATAAGAGTCCTTAATTTCAAGTGCAAGACCTTCAGCCTGTGATTCTAACACAGAACTGGGGACATCATTCTTTCAATTTAGCTTCAGTAAGAGATTTGTACCTAATGCTCTAATCTTTTATGCTAGAACATAATCAGTTTATTACCTGGTAGTATTAACAGATGTTATTTGTATTTTAAGAAAGAATTTTGTGGTCAAGCATATTTGGAAAATGCTGGTTTGAAACAAAATTAAAGAGATTAATTTTCTATAGCTTTTTTTTTTTTTTTAAGAATTATTACTATCGTTTTTGACTGCTACAGTTTATAAGATCTAAGTTCTCTGACCAGGGATTGAACCCGGGTCCTCAGCAGTTAAAAGCAGAGGGGATATGACAGGTGGCATTTACCAGGCTTCTTTGACCATAGAGTCTAGTCTTCTTGAGTGTATCTTTCAGGATTAATAATCCCTGATCTCTCCTTGGGAAATGCTTCCTTATTACATTTCATATATGAGGAAGTTTCACATGTTTTGAGGGTTCTTTATTGTAATAAACTTCCCAGCGAACTGAAGTCATTTTATTATAATAAAGCTCCCAGTAAACCCAAGCCATTAACTTGTGTTTAATCCTTAATAAATATGTTAACACACATACACAAAAAGGGATTTAGTTTGTTGGTTCAAAAAACAGACATTAAATTCAAGCGCCAGTACTGTTTTGGTGCAATATTGCACTCAACCACAAGGTGGCACCAACAGTCGTCAAATTACTGGGAAGCCTGTGGTTCTGCTCTTCAAAGGCATTGCTACTGGTGGCTCTTAGGCATTTTCCAGCAACTTGTACTTTGTTGTTACAAGTTGGACTGTGATCCTCATAACAATCTTTTTTATGGTGATAATACAATGGAAACAGGGTAAACAAATACAGGAGAAGAATCTAAGAAGTGTTAACCCTAAAATTCAAATTTTACGATTATTAATACCATATTCAAGAAAAACCTTTCACGCATTCATTTAATCACATAGCATTAACTTCAGAAAATTTTATTTTAAAGTATTATTATTTTATCTTATAACTTTAAATTCTATGCTTTAAAAGGTCTAGAGTATTTTAGACCTCGAGAATTTTAATTGTATACATCTGAACCCTAGGATCAAATTGTTTGAAAAAGAGGAATTAGATGGTTTGTATAATGTTCCCTCATATAGTAAATAAAAACATGTCCCTCAGCTACGGTTTTTATTTTGTTTTTGAATCAGGACGTCTATGTGGCCTTTCAATATTTTGTGTGATTATTTAGCCTATACTGTAGTTTAAGTCCAACATAGAACTAAACTTGATCTGAATGGGCCCCTTTTGTGTAGCGATAACCACAGCATACACACGGTGGCAGGCTTCCTTTCCCTAAAACTGCGTGAAGCTATTTAAAATGTAAACAGCCATCTAGGAATGAGTCTCTTGTTTTTCATTTTCAGAATAAATGAGCCTCCTGGTTCACAAGTTTAAATCAGTCTTATCCCAAACCTAGTGTGTAATGAAACAGAAACAGCTATTCCTGTTTTGGGGGCTATAGTTATGCAGTAATGACTACTTCAAATAAAAAACAATGTGAAATCAAAACTCTGTCTTTATAAGAAAGGAGAAAGGGAAGGAGGAGGAAGATGAAGAAAAAGAAGAAAAAAGACAAAAGAAAAAAAGAGAAGTGAATATAAATACTGAGTGTGAACAGTTAAAAAGAATTCAAATTTACGGTGGATCTTCCTGAAGGTATCCAATCTTTCAACAAACATAAAGCTAGCTACTTCTGTTGACCAAATACAACAGAAAAAAATATCTTTACTATAACAACATTCTTCACACTTGAAAGAGACCTACAAAAATAGAGACGTTCCAACTGTACTCAGAGCTATAAATTATATTTTTATATGAATTTATTTTTACTAGTGATTTAAAAATCTTCAAGACAGATACCTCATTTATACATTAAAATTATTCCTTAAGCTCATTCCTTCTTCATTTTTTTTTATCTTTAAAGATTTGCAATGCTCTACCATGGAAACATTCGATAGGGCTAAATAATTTTATTAAAATTAAAATGCAAAAAGTTTATAATCACATGTGGCTTAATATTATTAAAATAACATTTTTACATAATGAAGAATGACTATTCCAGTGATTTTTAAATTGTTAATGAAGTTACCATGATACAGAATATAGGTGAATGAAAACTAATACAGTGACAAAATGCAGTATGCTGCTGCTGCTGCTGCTGCTGCTAAGTCGCTTCAGTCATGTCCGACTCTGTGCGACCCCATAGACGGCAGCCCACCAGGCTCCCCGTCCCTGGGATTCTCCAGGCAGGAACACTGGAGTGGGTTGTCATTGCCTTCTCCAATGCATGAAAGTGAAAACTGAAGGTGAAGTCGCTCAGTGGTGTCCGACTCCTAGCGACCCCATGGACTGCAGTATAGAACTGGGCTAAGTCAATTTATTTCTTTGACAGGGAGAAGGCACTTCCAGACACAGCATAAAAAGAAGGTGTAAGTGACAGAATAGACTGATTTTTATGAGTAATTTTGGGGCTTATTTATCTTTTAATAAATGCAGAGTTCTGAATATTTAAGAAAAAAATGATATATGTTGGATTGGGGGTAAATACAGCTCACTCAATTTCCCCTTAACACATGGCATAAATTATAGGCGGAACCTACAATTTCCTGGTAACTTCTAAAAGTATAGGTAAACTAAAGCAGGGAAGGGAAGTGGTTACTTACATTTCTTTTCACAGTGATTTAGACAAGTACTGCTTTAATTTTGAATATGAATTATTTGCAAATTAATCTATGGCATAAGAGCAACTGCAGTGAGAAGAGTGTTCTGGATGTCATAGTCATCCTTTGCAAAGGGCTCTACTCCTCCCACCCTGAGAGCTCCTTCTGTGATCAGTGATCAATGCACAGATTGTGGAGACACAAATATATTTCTCATCATTTAAGCATGTTGTTTACTTTAAGAGAAACAATTTACTCTGGAATTCTTCTAGAACATGTTATTATGTTTTTACAGTCATCCTAACCAAACAAGAACAAATACCATTTCAAAAAATTTAAGCATTTAACTTTCCTATAAAAACTTTCCTTAAAAAATTTAAGCATTTCCTTTTCTCAGTATACCCTAAATAGCTGTATTCTCCTCAGTCCTTTTCTTCTGGCTATCAATACTTTCCTGAGGCCATTGCCTAGAGTGTCACTAGTAACGTTTTCTGCTTGCATACATTTTGTATTGTGTCATTTTATGTATTACAACTGGAATGTATTAGTCACTAGTAACTTAAATTTTTTTTTAAGTTGGGGGTGTATTGCTTTACAGTGTTGTGTTGGTTTCTGCCATACAACAACGTGAATTAGCCATGAGTACATTCATGTCCCCTCCCTCTTGAACCTCCCTCCCACCTCCACCCCATCCCACTCCTCTTGGTTGTCAGTGAGAACCAGGTTGAGCTCCATGTGTTATACTAGCAACTTTTTGTGTGTGTGTGTGCAGTTAAATTATTATTTTATTTATTTATTTTTTATTTTACTTTACAATTCTGTATTGGTTTTGCCATACATTGACATGAATCCACCACGGGTGTACATGCGTTCCCAAACATGAACCCCCCTCCCACCCCCCTCCCCACAACATCTCTCTGGGTCATCCCTGTGTACCAGCCCCAAGCGTGCTGTATCCTGCATCCGACATAGACTGGCAATTCGATTCTTACATGATATTATACATGTTTCAATGCCATTCTCCCAAATCATCTCACCATCTCCCTCTCCCTCTGAGTCCAAAAGTCTGCTATACACATCTGTGTCTTTTTTGCTGTCCTGCATACAGGGTCATCATTGCCATCTTTCTAAATTCCATATATATGTGTTAGTATACTGTATTGGTGTTTTTCTTTCTGGCTTACTTCACTCTGTATAATCGGCTCCAGTTTCATCCATCTCATCAGAACTGATTCAAATGTATTCTTTTTAATGGCTGAGTAATACTCCATTGTGTATATGTACCACAGCTTTCTTATCCATTCATCTGCTGATGGACATCTAGGTTGTTTCCATGTCCTGGCTATTATAAACAGTGCTGCGGGTACATGTGTCTCTTTCAATTCTGGTTTCCTCAGTGTGTATGCCCAGCAGTGGGATTGCTGGGTCATAAGGCAGTTCTATTTGCAATTTTTTAAGGAATCTCCACACTGTTCTCCATAGTGGCTGTACTAGTTTGCATTCCCACCAACAGTGTAGGAGGGTTCCCTTCTCTCCACACCCTCTCCAGCATTTATTGCTTGCAGATTTTTGGATCGCAGACATTCTGACTGGTGTGAAGTGGTACCTCATTGTGGTTTTGATTTGCATTTCTCTAATAATGAGTGATGTTGAGCATCTTTTCATGTTTGTTAGCCATCTGTATGTCTTCTTTGGAGAAATGTCTATTTAGTTCTTTGGCCCATTTTTTGATTGGGTCATTTATTTTTCTGGAATTGAGCTGCAGGAGTTGCTTGTATATTTTTGAGATTAGTTGTTTGTCAGTTGCTTCATTTGCTATTATTTTCTCCCATTCGGAAGGCTGTCTTTTCACTTTGCTTATATTTTCCTTTGTTGTGCAGAAGCTTAAAAATATGGAACGCTTCACGAATTTGTGTGTCATCCTTGCGCAGGGGCCATGCTAATCTTCTCTGTATCGTTCCAATTTTAGTATATGTGCTGCCGAAGCGAGCACTATACTAGCAACTTTTAATCACCAGTTTCAATGCATTTTTGGACTTCCCTGATAGCTCAGTTGGTAAATAATCTGCCTACAATGCAGGAGACCCTGGTTCAATTCCTGGGTCAGGAAGATCCCTGGAGAAGGGATAGGCTACCTAGCCGTTCCTATATTCTTGGGCTTCCCTTGTGGCTCAGCTGGTAAAGAATCCACCCACAATGGGGAAGACCTGGGTTTGATCACTGGTTTGGGAAAATCCCCTGTAGAAGGGAAAGGCTACCCACTCCAATATTCTGGCCTAGAAAATTCCATGGACTGTATAGTCTGACTCCTTGCGACTGGACTCTATAGTCCATAGGGTCGCAAAGAGTCAGACACTACTGAGTGACTTTAAAATGAGGGAATTTCTCAGCTTTCTCTAGGGAGAGTCAATGAACAAGATTTCACTTGCATGCTCTTGACAGAGAATGAACCATTCAATGTAAGCACAATTTTCAGGAAACTAAAAATTACTGTGTCAAACACCAGGACCAGTTTTAATTAATAAGTTTGAAGGTATTATTTCCAAATTTATTATATTTTCTTCCTCTTGGGTAAATAATAAATACAAATTTTTTAAATGGGCAAGGGCATCATTTGCTGACTATATGTATCTGGGGAATTATCATCAAGGCTCTAGGAAAACAAAGTTAAATCTTTGTTCTTAAATGTGGTTCTTAAAATATAGCAAATTAAAAGTGATTTGGCATGTAAAGAATCTGATTTCTCCAATTATTGCATGAAGGAGAGCTATCTGCCAACCAGAAGCATACACCTTGGACTATTACATGGATGACAAATAAACTATTACATATGAACCATTAAATACTTCGGGCATATATCTGTAAAAGCAGTTCAGCCTATCCTATCAAAGATACCTAAATCTTATGAATGCTAATTAAAATTCCACTTGCAACCACAGTTTAGACTATGTCACCTAATAAATGTTCCAAAGCCCTCTGATTTTAGTTCTTAAAATACCTTTTGAAATCATCTCTGCTACCACTGCCTCGTCATTCCTTATCTAGATGTCCTAAGACCCTCTTACTTGATCTGTCTGTGGTGGTGGTGTGTGTTCTCAGTCGTGTCCAACTCTTTGAGACCCCATGGACCATAATCTGCCAGGCTCCTCTGTCCATGGAATTTTCCAGGCAAGAATACTGGACTGGGTTGCCATTTCCTCCTCCAGGGGATCTTCCTGACCCAGGGATCAAATCCATGTCTCTCAAGTCTCCTGAGTTAGCAGGCGGATTCTTTACCACTTTGATCTGCCTTCTTCCCTTCACATCTGTCCTTTGAATGCTGCCAGAGTTCTCTGTTAAATACATCAGGCACTTGATTCTTCTTCAGTCCATCTTCTACCTCCACCAACACTGCTGTGGGTAACTCAGGCTCTAGAACTCTGGTTCAGGGTCAGCATTCAAAGCCTCTCCTTGTCCAAGAGATTTTGCACACGAGTTTGTGTATTTTTATTTTCTTAAACACTCACCATGGAGCCTTCTGACCCTAATTTGGCTTCTGTGGCAGACTGAACCCCTACATCCATTTCTCCTCTTTTTCATTTTAGCAATAGTCTCCGTGAGTTTAACAGGACATGTGATTATTTTATTAGAGAATCCCTTATTTTCCAAGCAATGGTATGGCCATATGACCAAGTCCTCAAGATATGAGAAGTGACATATGCAACTTCATGATTTTTTTTTTTTTTGGTAAATTTGCTGAGTATATGCTTCCTATAGATTTTTTTTTAATTTTTAAACCATTTTTAAAAATGGAAGTATAGTTAAGTTACAGTGTTGCCTTAGTGTCAGGCATACAGCAAAGTGATTCAGTTATACACATATATACACATATATGTACACAGTTTTTCAGCTTCTTTTCCATTATAGGTTATTATAAGATACTAAACACAGTGCCTCGTACTATACAGCAGGTCCTTGCTATTTACCTATTTTATATATAGTAGTGTGTACACACTAATCTCAAATGCCTAATTTCTTTCTTGCCACAACCGAATATCCCCTTTAGTAACAATAATTTGTTTTCTAAGACTGTGAGTCTATTTCTGTTTCATACGTATCATTTTTTAAGATGCTACCTATAAGTGATATCATTTGATATTTTTCTTTGTGTGCCTTACTTTACTTAGGATAATGATATCTAAGTCTTCCTATATTGCTGTGAATGCCATATTTCATTCTTCCTGGCTGAGTAGTAGTCCATTGGATATATGTATGACATCTGTATGTCTTCTTTGGAGAACTCTATTTACGTCTTATGCCTGTTTTTTGATTGGGTTGTTTATCTGATATTGAGCTGTATGCAGAAGCTTTCAGCTTTTTACCACTGAGTATGATGTTAGCTGTGGGTTTGTCATATACAGCCTTCATTGTGTTAAGGTATGTTCCCTCTTGGTTCACTCTCTGAAGAGTTTTTATCATAAATGGATGTTGAATTTTATCAAAAGCTGTTTCTGCACCTATTGAGATAATTATATGGCTTTTATTCTTCAATCTGTTAAGGTGGTGTATCACACTGATTGATTTGCCGATATTGAAAAATCCTTGCATCCTTGGGATGAATCCCACTTGATAATGGTGTATGATCCTTTTAATGTATTGTTGGAGTCAATTTGCTAGTATTTTGTTTAGGAATTTTGCATTTATGTTTATCAGTGATTTTGGCCTGAACATTTTTTTTTTTTTGGTCTGGTTTTGGTATCAGAGTAATGGTAGCCTCAAAGTATGAGTTCAAAGGTATTCCTTCCTCTGTAATTTTTTGGAATATTTTGAGAAGGATAGGGTGTTAGTGCTTCTCTAAATGTTTGGTAGAGTTCACCTGTGAAGCCATCTGGTCCTGGACTTTCCAAATAGACTTTTATTATAGAAAAGCATTTTTCTTATTAGAATGACTGGCTGACTTTGTACAGCCAATCTATCTTGGTTGAATTCCATTCAATTAAGTTTCGTAAGACTAGGTGGTATGAACCAGATTTTCCTACAAGCTGGCCATTCCTGGGCACTGGAATTTCTCACTTACCAAAAGGAAGATAGTATCTAGTAAAGAAAAAAATGGGCTGAGGTAGGGGAACTAAATTTTTTGAATACTTACTATGTGCCTGGGGTTTTTCATATAATATTTTATTGAGTTACAACTGTAGCCCCGTGAGGTAGGTTAAACCAGCACAGCAGATGCATCCAATAAATATTTGTTCAATCAATGAACACATTAATATTCTTAGGACTATACTTTATACTTAGTACTTTACTATATAGATTTGTAAACTGGTTCAGAGAGATTAGGTTGCTTGCCCTAGTCATAAGGCTAGTAAGTGACACCTCCAGAATCCAGTCAAGATCTATTTGATTCTAGATTCCAAGTGTACTACTCCATGCGTGCTTGTGTGCTCAGCTGTGTCCAAGTCTTTGTGACCCCTCGGGCTGTTCCATGCTCCTCTGTCCATGGGATTCTCCAGGCAAGAATACTAGAGTGGGTTGCCATTTCCTACTCCAGGGGATCTTCCCGACCCAGGGATTGAACCCACATCTCCTGCATAATCCTAACCAATCAACTGACCTATCTCCTGTACCTCAAACTGTCACTTCTGAGCTCAGCCCACTTGTAAGGTGCCCCAGTCAGAAACTGGATTCCACAGTAGGAAGCTGTGGATCTCAGTGAACTTGGCAATCATGAATTCTGAACCATCAGAGTAGCAGTTAGACCAGCATGAGGGAGTCTGACTGGGGAGATAATTTCTTTATTGTCTTTTATGTCCATGAGACAGAAATCTCATGAGGGGAGAGACTTCTTATGCATCCCAGAATCTACTACAGATCAGGTACTCAACTAATCAATAAATATTCACTGACTGTATGAATACAAGCTTTTACATACATGCATTACTATTGACATATTTGCTAAGCTGGGCATTTATTCCAATGCCTGAACCTGGGGTTCTCTGCAAAAGAATTAAATTGTTCAATGGTGCTCCATAGAAAAATCTAATTAAATAGTATAAAATTGTTTAATATATTTTTGAAGGGGAGGAAGACACAGGATCACTCCATCCTTAACAGAGGTGGTTTGGTGAAGTATAGGGTAGTGGCTGAGAGCCCAAAGTCCAAGTTAGAAAGTCTGGGTTCTAATCTCAGCTCTAGCACTCAAGGAGTTTTATGAACTTAAACAAGTTATTCAACTTGAAAGGCAGATTTTTTTTTTTTTTTTTTTTTTTTAACCACAGTGCCACCTGGGAAGCCCCTAGAGGAGAATGGAGAACCTCATTAAGGTCATTGTGAGAGTTTAACTACATAATACATATAAAGTACTTCGCATAGTTCCTGGCACAAAATAAACATTCAATAACTATTAGCAATTACTCTTGCTCTTAATCTTATTCAACATGAAGACAAACTAATATAATTATACCACAATTGAAATTTGAATCAACATAATTAAATTGAAACAAAGAACTACAATTCATCAAAATAGGTACCAAGCCCTTGATTTTCCATGTTGAATAATTCATTTCAGTTGAGAAAACAGTTACTATTTAGCTACCTTCCTTAACCATTTAAGAATACATGGATATATAACAGAAAAGTAATGTTTCAGGATAGTTCTTCCTCCTAATTATGTAGAGATGGCAATTCTACTGGATTTGTTAAATCAAGAAAAAACATCCTATAAATAATAATAATCATCACATAAATAAGCCTATGTATAAGGAAGGACGATAAAATCTGACATTAAAACGACTGGAGTCCACAGAATACATCCACTAAAAAAGTTATTACTATTGTAAAAAGAAAGTGAAATCCTCATCAATCAAAACTAAGTAATAACAATGAAAAGAGTTTTATTATTCCTGTTGATTGATTACTATCATTAACTGAACCAATTTCAAGACAATTACATTACACTATGACTAAAATGTATCACAAATGCATGGTACTTGAATAACCCATCCCTGAGCATACCCACATATTCAATTCGAGAAAAAGAAAAGTTAATGGTCCCTTCTTTTTCTCTTTGCTCTAATCTTCCCCACTTCAACTCTTTCTCCAAAATCTTATGCCTAGAGATTTTTTTCTGAAACAAAATCTTGATGTTACTCCCTTGCTTTAAGTTCTTCATTGCTCTCACTGATTTCAGAATAAAGTTCTACCAAGACAAACAAATAGATCTTTGCTAGTTGCTCCAGACTCATCTTTGACCAGATCTCTATTCTACAGCACATCTTGGCAGCACCTCAAACTCACAGCTTCTCTCCAGAGTCTGTGCCTCTCTTCCTCTCTCTCCCCTGCCCTAAATGACTTTTTCTGTCACCCCTAGTTCTCTTTCAGTGCCAAGTTCAAGCCTCATTGCTGCTTAGACATCTTCTTTGATCCATCCCATGGACATTATTAGGCCCTTCTTACATGTTCCCTAACATGCTTTGCAAACAGCACTTGTCACAGCAAGGCCAGATTTAATTTCTGATCCCTGATGTCTGGTGCAACCTCCAAGTTATTCTGTGTGATCAGGAAATGTTGGTTGACTGAAAATACTCTTGTATAACTTAATGAATGAATTTGTATTATCTCTTCAAATTGAAATGAAGGTTCTTATTATCTCAACCAACCCCCTCCTGCAAAACTAACAAGAAACCCAGTATTTATGTTATACATCTTTCCCCCTTTTCCCCTCCCATTCTTATTCACTGTGGATGGTATCACTGATGCAATGTACACGAACTTGGACAAATTCCAAGAGATGGTGAGGGACAAGGAGGCCTGGAACACTGCAGTCTGTGGGCTGATGACGAGTCAAGACATGACTGGGCAACTGAACAACAACAATTCACTGTGATTCTAATAACCTTATTTGAATTTTCTTCTCTGACTCTGAAATATATAGTTTAATATCACAAAAGCACTGAGATATCATTTCTGCAATAGTACATGTTTTGCCATTGCCACTTGCCCAAATTACAGTATGCAACCTTCATCGTAATCCCTCAAGATGGCCGTATGTGTTTTATTTTACAAAATGCTTTCAGAAAATCTCAGTTTAATAGAAAAAAATGGGCAGAAGCCCTAAATAGACATTTCTCCAAAGAAGAAATACAGGTGGCCAGCAAGCACATGAAAAGATGGTCAACATCACTGATTATTAGAGAAATGCAAATTAAAGCTACCGCGAGGTATCACCTCACACTGGTCAGAATGGTTGTCATCACAAAAAATACATATAAACACTAAATGCTGGAGAGGGTGCGGAGAAAAGGGAATGCTCTCACACTGTTGCTGGGAACGTGGACTGGTGCAGCCACTATGGAAAATGGTGTGACAGTTCCTTAAAAAGCTAGAATTAGAACTACCATATGACCCAGCCATCCCCTTCCTGGGCATATACCTGAAGAAAACTGTAATTCCAGAAGATACATGCACTCCAGTGTTTATAGCAGTAGTGCTTAGAATAGCTAGAACATGGAAGCAACCTAAATGTCCATTAACAGAGGAATGGATAAAGAAGATGTGGCATGCACACACACACACACACACACACACACACACACACACACACACACTGGAATATTACTCAGCCATTAAAAGGAATGGAATTGTACCATTTGCAGAGACATCTATGGACCTAGAGATTGCCATACAGAGTGAAGTAAGTCACAAAGGAAAAAAAAAACCCAAATATATATTTAATGCATATATGTGGAATCTGGACAGATAGTTCAGACGAACCTATTTCCACAGCATAAATGCACACACAAAAGTAGAAAAACAAACTTATGCACACCAAGGGGGCACAGAGGAGGTTGGATGAATTGGGAAACTGGGATTGGCACGTACACACTGCTATGTGCAAAACAGACAACTAATGAGAGCCTACTGTGTACCACAGGGAACTCCATTCAATGCTCTGGGAGATCTATTTGGGAAGGAAATCCAAAAAACAGGGAATGTATGTATACAAATGGCTGATTCACATTGTTGTACGGCAGACTCTAACACAGCATTGTTAAGCAACTATACTCGAATAAAAATTAAAAAGCAAATAAAATCCAATTTGTAAGCTATCTCAGCAAAGGATCAATGGTTTATTCAAATAATGATTTGAAGCGTTAATACTAAAAATAAAATTCTAAGGACTTATGTTCGTCACAGGGATTCTCAGGTGGCCTAGTGGTAACGAGCCCACCTGCCGAAGTAGCAGATGTAGGAGACTTGGGTTCGATCCCTGCGTTGGAAAGATCCCCTGCAGGAGGACACGGTAACCCACTCCAGTGTTCTTGCCTAGAGAATCCCCACGAACAGAGGAGCCTGGTGGGCTACAGTCCAGAGGGTAGCAAAGAGTCGGACACGACTGAAGCGACTTAGCACGCAGCAGTGCCATTTAAAACAGTCTTCACAGGTATGTTCTGGATACATTATTTCTACTGTTTTAGTTGTTTTGCCTATTTTAGGTAATAATAGTGACAAAATGAAAAAAGTCATATTATGGATGTTGTTCATTTTCCCATTCAGCAACGTTTTCCTTTCAAAACTAAGTGATGATTGAATACTGCTGCTGCTAAGTTGCTTCAGTTGCGTCCAACTCTGTGTGACCCCACAGAAGGCAGCCCAGCAGGCTCCCCCGTCCCTGGGATTCTCCAGGCAAGAACACTGGAGTGGGTTGCCATTTCCTTCTCCAATGCACACATGCATGCAAAGTCTCTTCAGTTGTGTCTGACTCTGTGAGACCCCATGGACAGCAGCCCACCAGGCTCCTCTGCCCACAGAATTCTCTAGGCAAGAATACTGAAGTGGGTTGCCATTTCCTTCTCCAGATGATTGAATAGTCTTGCAGAAACATAGTCTTAGAACTGGAAGAGACCTCATCCACTCCTTTGTTGAACAGAAGGATTCCAGCTACAAAAGTACCAGAGGACAGATGGCCATGTAGATGGGCTACAGACAGTTTGAATACTTTGAACTCAGCATTTCAAAATTAAATTCAGTATTTGTTGGACATATACGTTGTGTGATGTAATATTTTATTTTGGACTGGTCTGCTACAAAGTGTATGTTATAGAGCTAAAATGCCTCTTCAGATCTTCAGAGCTATAAGAAAATAGCTAGTCCCTGTTTCACAAACGTCGCTTTCAAGTACTTGGAGTCCTTAATACATTTAGTCATTGGCACAGTGATATATCTGAGGTCATTAAAAGGAAGATGCAATACCCTGACTTCTTGTCAAATGTTTCTCAATGAGAGAAATTTTAAAGTAAAAGATTTATTTCTGTTCAAAATGCAAGTTTAAAATTCATATCCTCAGATTATTAATTAAAGGCTTTTCTTAATTATCATATTATTTGATGTAGTCAATTGTTACCTATATTTTATCAGCAAGTATAAAAGATAAGCAAAGCCAAATGTTAACACCTACAATGTAACTAAAATACTTGAGGAACAATGAAAAAAAAACTTCACCCCTTATTCTAAAAACAGTTAATAAGTATTTAATGTGACAAGTGACTTCAAAACTTGCAATTATCCTGCTAAAGGGTGTCGTCACTGATAGAAGCAGAGATGGCAGCTACAGGAGAGTAGTGGGTGTTGTGAGTCCTTGTTCCATCTTAAACACACCATTGCCTTCAATGTTCTGGCTGCTACTGCTGCTAAGTCGTGTCAGTCATGTCCAACTCTGTGCGACCCCTTAGACGGCAGCCCACCAGGCGCCCCCATCCCTGGGATTCTCCAGGCAAGAACACTGGAGTGGGTTGCCATTTCTTTCTCCAATGCAGCAAAGTGCAAAGTGAAAGTGAAGTTGCTCAGTTGTGTCCAACTCTTAATGCTCTTGCAGGGACTTGAAAAGCCCACGGTCTGCATTGGTAAGTTGAACAAAAACTGGAGAACCAACTCAGGCACTGATTTTCCCAATGACCCACTCTTTCTTGCCTTCTGTTTCCCTGCCAACATTGTTACTTTTTCTATTTCTATTAACATTCTGTTCCTTTGTCAAGGAAGACAAGGCTCTTTCTTAATGCAAGACTTGTGTTAGTTTGCAGAGTAAAGGAATCATCCAGCTTACATACATTGCCTTTTCTGAAATATATTTGTGTATAAATTCAACCATATTTGCTGTAGGTCTGTGATGGGCTTCCCTGATAGCTCAGTTGGTGAAGAATCCACCTGCAATGCAGGAGACCCCAGTTCGATTCCTGGGTCGGGAAGATCCATTGGAGAAGGAATAGGCTACCCACTCTGGTATTCTTGGGCTTCCCTTGTGACTCAGCTGATAAAGAATCCATCTGCAATGTGGGAGGCCTGGGTTCAATCCGTGGGTTGGGAAGATTCCCCAGAGAAGGGAAAGGCTACCCACTCCAGGATCCTGGCCTGGAGAATTCCCATACTCCATGGGGTCGCAAAAAGTCGGACACGACTGAGCGACTTTCACTTTTACATGATGCCCTAGGCACTGAGGATTCAACCAGATCATAAAATAAACTCCCTTACTCCCAAGCAGCTTTGGCTGCAATGGAGGGAGACAGGCAAGGAACCAATAAAGAGATAACATAGCATGTAATGATAGATGCGGGAAGCAACATGACAGTCGAAGGGAGATGCTGTTTCATAGAGGAGATGGAGGAGAAGCCTCACCAACACAATAGGGTAAAGCAATTATCTTCCAATTAAAAATAAAGTAATTTTAAAAAAATATGGAGAAAACAGACCTGAACCAATAAGGGAGCGTATCAGGGAGAGGCCCTGAAGAAATCTAGTGTGGATAAAGTGAGTGACCCGGAAAGAGAGGAGTGGGAAAGGAAGTGAGAACTTGGGGGACCACGGAGCATGTGGGACTCTACCGATCTTGGTAAGGACCGGGATTTTTTTTCAAGTGAGTTAAAACAGAAGAACAAAGGAATCAATAAGATAAGAATATTTTAAGACTGCCTTGTATCAGGTCAAGTGGTCAGCCTTTTATTGGGGAATATACCAACATAAAAACAGAATATACTCCAAGGGCCAATTATAAAAGGGCAAGTATGGTGTTTTCTTAAACTACTCGAAGCAATTTCTAAATTTAAGACTAACTGGTCTGAAAACTGTTGACAAAGTCAACCTAAAGGTTAATACTGCATGCACAAAGAATATGAACTTTTACATTCATCTTTATATCTACACTACATCCTCTGAAATTTAGATTTATGAACTATATATTACAATATAGCTGTTTTTAGAATCTTTTATAACTCCTGTTAATGTCAATATTGTCTTGAAAGTAGTATAGTAACATCAAATGCGATTTGCCAATGCACAATCATCACTAAAATATCATATTTAAGGCAATGAAAATTTATGAAATATTTATGGCTTGCCCAGCACATAATGAGATAGCTGCTCTTGGGAGCTGGTGGTAAGTGTCTCCCCTACTGCAGTAGGCAGAATTCTAAAATGTACCCACAAGATTTCTTGTCTCAGTCCCTGGGCTGTGAATATGATAACATATGTCTGTGATTACTACTGCTTATATGAAAAAGGGACTTTCAGATGTAATTAAGATTACTAATCCATTGATTTCAAATTCATCAAAAGGGAGATTATGAGGGCAGACTTAACCTAATCTCCTTTCAAAGCACAGGAGTTTTGCCACCTAGTTGCAAAAAGGAAAATTAGATTTGAAGTATGAGGGGGATTTTGTTCCCTGTTTAGGAACTTCCCTAGTGGCTCAGATGGTAAAGAGTCTGCCTGCGATGAGGGAGACCTGGGTATGATTCCTAGGTCAGGAAGATCCCCTGGAGGAGGGCATGACAACCCACTCCGGTATTCTTGCCTGGGAAATCCTATGGACAGAGGAGCCTGGCAGACACGACTGAACGACTGACACTTAACTTTGCTTCCTGTTGGTAGCTCAAAGATGGAGGGAGTCACAAGGAAAGAGCCTAACACTGGCCACTAGGAGTTCAAAGAATCCCCTGGCTGGCAGACAGCAAGAAAACATGGACTTCAGACCTTTAGCTGCAAGGAATTGACTTTTGTCAATACCAAGAAAGAACTTGGAAGAGGACCCTGAGCTCCAGTTTTGAATGTTAATCCCAGCTGATACCTTAACTTTGACCTTGTGAGAGTCTGATAAGAGAACCCAGTTAGACCACGCCCAGATTCCTGACCTACCCACCATCTATAATCCACCTATTAAATAGATGTTGTTTTAAGTTGCTAAACTCATGGAAATTAGTTAGAAAGCAACAGAAAAATAAGTCTACCTTGAAGAATGTAGTTATGATGTAATTTGAGAAATTTTCAAAAGCTAGAAGGAAATTAGTTGAACATAATAAAAGACTTTCTTATAAAGGGTATCAATGTATTGCCTAGAGGGCTGTCTAAGCTGCTGTGACAAAGATAAAAAAATACAGTGGATTAAACTAAGGAAATTCATTTCATCCACAGAAAACCATGCAGGGAAAGGTAACTCAGAGGGTTAAGGGCCTGCCTGCAATGCAGGAGACCCAGGTTCTATCCCTGGGTCGGGAAGATTCCCTGGAGAAAGAAATGGAAACCCACTCCAGTATCATTGCCTGAAGAACCCCATGGACGGAGGAGCCTGGTAGGCTATAGTCCATGGGGTCGCAAAGAATCGGACATGACTGAGTGACTTCACTCACTCACTTACTCCAAGGTAATCCTAAACTAATAGAACAATTCCACCATTCTCAGTGTATGGCTTCTGACCCTTGGTCCAAGACAGCTACTCTTTTTTTTCCTCCAGCTTTACTGAGATATAACTGACATACAGTATTATATAAGTTTAAGGTACACAACATGATTTGACATATGCACATATTGTGAAAACGAATGTCACAATAAGGTTAGTTAACACATCTGTCACCTCACATAGTTTATGTGTGTGTGGTGAGGGCAATTATATTCTCAATGAAACTTTCAAGCATGCAAAACAATATCATTAACCACAGTCACCATGCTGTACATTAGACCCCCAGTACTTAGTAATCTTATAACTGGAAGTTTGTATTCCTTGATCCTCATCACCCATTTCTTCAATCTCCCAGCCTCTGCCAACTGCCAATCTATTCTCTAGTTTCCGAGTTATGATTATTAGGTTTCACATACTAGTGAAATTATATAGTATTCAAGACAACTCTTGTTCTCCTCATCTCCCAACTGGAAGGAAGATAGAAGAGGGCTAGAGAAACATTTGTGTGTGAAATACCATGGACAGAGGAGCCTGGTGGGCTACAGTCCATGGGTCACAAAAGAGTCGGACAAGACCCATCAACTAACAAAAACAAGAAGTTGCTCCCCCCAAGTAGCACATATTGCTTCTACTTACATCTTACTGGCCAAAACTTAGAACTGAGCTGCCAGTGAGGTTGGTAAGTTGCCAAATCTAGCTGAGAAAACTTATGTCTATCTAAATTATGGAGCTATAGGATGAAAGATGTAGGGCGAGGATACTGGTGGACAACAAGCCGTCTCTGCCACAATCAAACGATGATCTGGGGAAGTGAGTCAGGTATCAACTTCATCCAGACGCTTCCCAGTTAGACCTAAATCTATTTTCTAGATTCCAGATTTAAAGCAAAAGAAGAGTAATTCCTCTTTTAAGTAACAGTCTTCCAAATATTTAAGCCAGGTTCTCAGCATCCTCCATACATCTGAAGACTTATTACTCTCAGATCCCTCTCTTACTCTTCTCTAGTTATTTCTTATGATCTTAAATTCTCTGGACTAATTTTTGCTCGTTAAGAAATCCTTTAAAATATAGCCTTCAGCAAAGAACACAATCCTCAGTGAAAGACTCTTGCCTAGCAACTTGAGTTTTCCAAGAGGACTAGTATGTATACATAAAATGGAATATTATTCAGACTTAAAATAAAAAGATATAATGCCATCCTTGTCCCTTTAAGTGTTTCAACCCACCAGTGAACCAGTGGATGAATCTGGAAGTCATTAAACTAAATGAAATACGATAGACACAGAATGACAAATCGTTCTTGATGTCACTTATACAGGGCATCTAAAAATGTCAAACTCATAGTAACAGAGTAGAATGTGGGTTACCAGGTACTAGGGGTGGGGCAAATGGAAAGATGTTTGTCAAAGGATATAAACTGTCAGTTATAAGTAAAGAAGTTCTAGAGACCTAATGTATAGCATGATGATTATAACATACTAATACTATATTAGCACATTATACTATACATAATAAATAATATTGTAATACATTAAAAATTATGTATCATATACTTGAAATTTGCTAAGAGAGTAGATTTCAAAGGCTCTCACCACAAAATAAAAGGATAACTATATGAGGTGATGGATATGCTAATTAGCCTGTTTGGGGTAATCTTTTTACTATATATATATATATATACACATATATATATATCAAAAGATTACATTGTTTCACCTCTACTTCAGTTAAAAACACATTACATTATATACTTTAAATACATAAGATTTTCATCAATTATACTTCAGTAAAGATGGGAAAAATAATGTTTTATGGAAAACAAGCAAATCTTAGTGATCTTTAAAGGCAAATACAACAAACTAATTTGATAAGACAATCAAAAATTGGAGAAAAAAGTACATAAGTTATAAATGTAATGAAGTACCTTCTCTAGTGATTGAGCAATACCTCCTCTTTCCTTAATAACACAGGCCAGTGAAATAGACTATGTCAATATGTGATTGACATATATGGTCAATATAGGATATTGGCACTAAATTGATAATTGAATATGTTGTTGCTGTTCAGTCACTAAATCATGTCTGACTTTTTGCAACATCATGGACTATAGCATGGCAGGATTTCCCATCCTTCACTCTCTCCTGGAGTTTACTCAAACTCATAGTAATTGAGTATGTTGATAATTAAATATGAATGTCCACTTAAATGAGACAAATGATTTGAAGCCCCAGGCATTAATGTTTTCAATATCTGTTTTATTAGAAATGAGATATATTTGTTATTTTTTTCTCCTCTTTAAATTTTCACATCTACCATCCCTATTTGGGAGTGTCATGTGGCGATCAAAGGCCTTGCCCTAAGGACTGGCCACAATGCTACCGCCATCAACATATCATATATGTACACATTCTCCTAGTTCTGGAGCTTCTTTTCATCTAAAAATTGAAATTCCAAGCCCATGTACTATTCTAATTTTTCATTGATTTGTGATTGAGATACTTACTTAAATTCTTCCTACTGAAATCTCAAAACATGTGCTGAGTGTTCTGGCTTTTTCTGGCTCTATAGCCAGAATGAAGTTCTAGAAGTATGAAAAATTAAAATGTTAGAAATGCAGGATGTGACTATCATCATTTTTATTTTTTTTCCCCTGGCACAGCTAGATAAATAGTCTGCTCTTACTTATTGTCTCAACCTTTACTTCCCCACTTCTTTCTTGTTTTCCATGTTTTGTAGCAAAGTATCCACTTTGGCATGTGTCATCATGGGCCTCTGTGAAACTTCAGTTCTTTGATCATCATCTGTTTTACTAATGATGTAGTAAAAGGTGGTGGTTACTTCTTCCCTGATGACGAGTAGTTCAAAGTTCAAAACACCACAGAACCTTCTCCAGGATAGATCACATTCTGGGCCATAAATCTAGCCTTGGTAAATTCAAAAAAAATTGAAACCATTCCAAGCATTTTTTCTGACCACAATGCAGTAAGATTAGATCTCAATTACAGGAGAAAAACTACTAAAAATTCCAACATATGGAGGCTGAACAACACGCTTCTGAATAACCAACAAATCACAGAAGAAATCAAAGAAGAAATCAAAATATGCATAGCAATGAATGAAAATGAAAACACAACAACCCAAAACCTGTGGGACGCTGTAAAAGCAGAGCTAAGGGGAAGGTTCATAGCAATACAGGCATACCTCAAGAAACAAGAAAAATGTCAAATAAATAACCTAACTCTACACCTAAAGCAACTAGCAAGGGAAGAAATGAAGAACCCCAGGGTTAGTAGAAGGAAAGAAATCTTAAAAATTAGGGCAGAAATAAATGCAAAAGAAACAAAAGAGACCATACCAAAAATCAACAAAGCCAAAAGCTGGTTCTTTGAGAGGATAAATAAAATTGACAAACCATTAGCCAGACTCATCAAGAAACAAAGGGAGAAAAATCAAATCAATAAAATTAGAAATGAAAATGGAGAGATCACAACAGACAACACAGAAATACAAAGGATTGTAAGAGACTGCTATCAGCAATTATATGCCAATAAAATGGGCAACGTGGAAGAAATGGACAAATTCTTAGAAAAGTACAACTTTCCAAAACTGAACCAGGAAGAAATAGAAAATCTTAACAGACCCATCACAAGCACAGAAATTGAAACTGTAATCAGAAATCTTCCAGCAAACAAAAGCCTAGGTCCAGACAGCTTCACAGCTGAATTCTACCAAAAATTTAGAGAAGAGCTAACACCTATCCTACTCAAACTCTCTCAGAAGATTGCAAGGGAGGTGAACTTCAAAACTCATTCTATGAGGCCACCATCACCTTAATACCCAAACCTGACAAAGATGCCACAAAAAAAGAAAACTACAGGCCAATACCACTGATGAACATAGATGCAAAAATCCTTAACAAAATTTGAGCAATCAGAATCCAACAACACATTAAAAAGATCACACATCATGACCAAGTGGGCTTTATCCCAGGGATGCAAGGATTCTTCAATATCTGCAAATCAATCAATGTAACATACCACATTAACAAATTAAAAAATAAAAGCCATATGATTATCTCAATAGATGAAGAGAAAGCCTTTGACAAAATTCAACATCCATTTATGATAAAAACTCTCCAGAAAGCAGGAATAGAAGGAACATACCTCAACATAATAAAAGCTATATATGACAAACCCACAGCAAACATTATCCTCAATGGTGAAAAATTGAAAGCATTTCCCCTAAAGTCAGGAACAAGACAAGGGTGCCCACTTTCAGCACTACTATTCAACATGGTTTTGGAAGTTTTGGCCATAGCAGTCAGAGCAGAAAAAGAAATAAGGAAACCAAATTGGAAAAGAAGAAGTAAAACTCTCACTGTTTGTAGATGACATGATCCTCTACATAGAAAACCTTAAAGATTCCACCAGAAAATTACTGCTACTGCTACTGCTGCTAAGTCACTTCAGTTCTGTCCGACTCTGTGCGACCCCATAGATGGCAGCCCACCAGGCTCCCCTGTCCCTGGGATTCTCCAGGCAAGAACACTGGAGTGGGTTGCCATTTCCTTCTCCAATGCATGAAACTGAAACGTCAAAGTGAAGTCGCTCAGTCGTGTCCGACTCCTAGTGACCCCATGGACTGCAGCCTACCAGGCTCCTCCACCCATGGAATTTTCCAGGCAAGAGTATTGGAGTGGGGTGCCATTGCCTTCTCTGCCAGAAAATTACTAGAGCTAATCAATGAATATAGTAAAGTTGCGGAATATAAAATCAACACACAGAAATCCCTTGCATTCCTATACATTAATAATGAGAAAATAAAGAAATTAAGGAAACAGTTCCATTCACCATTGCAATGAAAAGAATAAAATACTTAGGAATATATCTACCTAAAGAAACTAAAGACTTATATATAGAAAACTATAAAACACTGGTGAAAGAAATCAAAGAGGACACTAACAGATGGAGAAATACACCATGTTCATGGATCAGAAGAATCAATATAGTGAAAATGAGTATACTACCCAAATAATCTATAGATTCATTGCAATCCCTATCAAGCTACCAATGGTATTTTTCACAGAGCTAGAACAAATAATTTCACAATTTGTATGGAAATACAAAAAACCTTGAATAGCCAAAGCAATCTTGAGAAAAAAGAATGGAACTGGAGGAATAAACCTGTCTGACTTCAGGCTCTACTACAAAGCCACAGTCATCAAGACAGTATGGTACTGGCACAAAGACAGAAATATAGATCAATGGAACAAAATAGAAAGCCCAGAGATAAATCCACACACATATGGACACCTTATCTTTGACAAAAGAGGCAAGATATACAACGGAGAAAAGACAATCTCTTTAACAAGTGGTGCTGGGAAAACTGGTCAACCACTTGTAAAAGAATGAAACTAGAACACTTTCTAACACCATACACAAAAATAAACTCAAAATGGATTAAAGATCTAAATGTAAGAGCAGAAACTATAAAACTCCTAGAGGAGAACATAGGCAAAACACTCTCTGACATACATCACAGCAGGATCCTCTATGACCCACCTCCCAGAGTAGTGGAAATAAAAGCAAAAATAAACAAATGGGACCTAATTAAAATTAAAAGCTTCTGCACAACAAAGGAAACTATAAGCAAGGTGAAAAGACAGCCTTTGGAATGGGAGAAAATAATAGCAAATGAAGCAACTGACAAAGAATTAATCTCAAAAATATACAAGCAACTCCTGCAGCTCAATTCCAGAAAAATAAACGACTGAATAAAAAAATGGGCCAAAGAACTAAACAGACAGTTCTCCAAAGAAGACATACATATGGTTAACAAACACACGAAAAGATGCTCAACATCACTTATTAACAGAGAAATGCAAATCAAAACCACAATGAGGTACCATTTCACACCAGTCAGAATGGCTGCTATACAAAAGTCTACAAGCAATAAATGCTGGAGAGGGTGTGGATAAAGGGGAACCCTCTTACACTGTTGGTGGGAATGCAAACTAGTTTAGCCACTATGGAGAACAGTGTGGAGATTCCTTAAAAAACTGGAAATAGAACTGCCTTATGACCCAGCAATCCCACTGCTGGGCATACACACCTAGGAAACCAGAATTGAAAGAGACACATGTACCCCAATGTTCATCACAGCACTGTTTATAATAGCCAGGACATGGAAGCAACCTAGATGTCCATCAGCAGATGAGTGGATAAGAAAGCTGTGGTACATATACACAATGGAATATTACTCAGCCATTAAAAAGAATGCATTTGAATCAGTTCTAATGAGGTGGATGAAACTGGAGCCTATTATACAGAGTGAAGTAAGCCAGAAAGAAAAACACCATATGGAATTTAGAAAGATGGTAATGATAACCCTGTAGGTGAGACAGCAAAAGAGACACAGATGTATAGAACAGTCTTTTGGACTCTGTGGGAGAGGGCGAGGGTGGGATGATTTGGGGGAATGGCATTGAAACATGTATAATATCACATGTGAAATGAATCGCCAGTCCAGGTTCGATGCATGATACAGGATGCTCAGGGCTGGTGCACTGGGATGACCTAGAGGGACAGGATGGGGAGGGAGGTGGGAGGAGGGTTCAAGATGGGGAACACGTGTACACCCGTGGCAGATTCATATAGATGTATAGCAAAACCAATAGAATATTGTAAAGTAATTACCCTCCAATTAAAATACATAAATTTATATTTAAAAAGTTCAAAACACCTTAGCACAGTGCTTAGAGTCATTTGTGGTTGCTACTTTTATTAATATAGTTAATATTAATAAAATATTAATATAGTTAATCTATTACCTGCTTACTATGTGCAAGGAATGATTCTGGTCCCTTTACATGTTTCAGCCCACCAACACTTCAAAATGATTTCTCACTATAGTGTGTCATTATTTTATACTACTTGCTCAAATGGAAAAGAATCTGCCTGCAATGCAGGAGACCAGGGGTTGATCCCTGGGTCGGGAAGATCCTCTGGAGAAGGCAATGACAGTTCACTCCAGTATTTTTGCCTGGAGAATTCCATGGACAGAGAAACCTGGCTGGCTGCAGTTCGTGGGGTTGCAAAGAGTTGGACACGACTGAGCAACTAACACATACACACGCATTCTCTAATTGATAGTTACGATTATTATTGACATCATTGTCATTTTGTTACCCTCAACTCAGGAATTTGCAGGGCTGCTGTGTTGCAGAACTCCAGGTGTGAAGGGTGCCTCCTTGAACTGGCAACCTGCCAGGTACTGTACAGACCAGGTGCTCAGCCTAGCACTGTGGGATTTGATTTTCTAACATTTGTACACTTCATGCTTTTATGCATTCTTTTTCATATCCCTGGTTTTCTAGGCAGTTCCTCTTGACCTCTGTTAAAGTCCAACTCTGGAAAAGGCAATATTTACTGTCTATTTTTTTTTTTTTAAGAGAATACAAATTGAAAGAAGAGTCTGTCTTAGGTTGGCACAGGGAATCATATTTCAGGGGCAAAACAACACAGTAGAGGTCTTTTAATGTTTGGGACTCCTCCAGATAACCACCAGCAGCACCTGCGTAACCTGAACACATGACAAGTATAAACAGAAAGCAGCAGTACCCTCGGTCACTTGTGTTTAGGATGCAGTGCAGTATTTTTTGATAAGTCAAATGCATGATTCCAAGAAAAGCCCAAAGCTTTCAGTGTTACACAGAAGATCACTTAAGAGAGTTTCCGAATTTTATGGGCTGACTGTTTGCTTTAGACTTTCACCTTTAATTATATTCTCATGGAAGTATGTAGAAATCATAAAGTCCAAACAACTCACTTCCTCTTTGCTCCTGTCTGACCCATTAATCCCATACAGTGTAACAAGGCTCAGGATTATTTGACATCTGTAGACACTACAAAGTGATCACCGCAGGTCTAGCTACCATCCATCACCATATAGTTGTCCCCTTCTCCTGTTTCACACACCTCTCCTCACCTGGCTCCCCTCTAGTAATCAGTAATCCTTTCTCTGCATCTTTTGTTTGTTTTGCTTTTTTAGATTTCACAGATGAGTGAAATCATTTTATGCTTCCATGCTGCATCTGACTTACGTAACTCAGCATAACACCAAACCTGTGTGGGAGCAGATGCTGTTGGTGCCCGGCCATCTCCTGCCTGTAGTCAGTTTTCCTAAACACCAAAGACATTCGACCTCCATTTCTTCCTCAAGCATTTATGGTTTTAGGAGCATGTTTGGCCTGTGTATGTACCAGGCCACAGGTGCCGGAACCTTGGGAGCAGGCCTTAGCAAATGGCAAATTAGGATTGTCAAATAAATAGCCTGTCTTCTCAGCTTCTCACTGAAACTTGTTGGGGGCATCCATACCATGTTCCAGAGGTCCCTAAAGGTAACCTGCTGCTTCATCCAGCTTCTACTGGCCTCCCTCCTTCCCTGTTTTATCCTCACCCTTCCTGCTGTGTTCTCAGATTATTTCATAGAGAAGCACAAATCCCTGTCTCAGGCCATGCTCCGGAGACCCCAACCTAAAGCACAAGGTCTTTCTTCTATTACACCTTGCTATTAAGATGTGCAAATAAATTGACTGAAGTCTGAGAATTTTTAAATTTGAATGTACTTTTTTTGGAAAAGCAATTTCTTTCAGTTATTCTTATAATTTATACTCAGAGTCTTCTTTAGTACAAAACAAAGCTTTGTTCATTCTTTTCTAAATTTAATGAGGAACTGTTCCTCGATAATTCTGTCAAGAGATAATATATTCTGAAAACTCGAGAAAATTTAGAAAAGCACAGTTATACAACTTTGCAGTCATTGACTCTCAGTCCCTTTTGTTACAAAACTGTACTCTTTCAAAATGTGAAACAACCCATTTCCCCACATCTGAAAGATGTTTGTGAATGACAAATTGGTCATTCTTTAACAGGGAAGAAAAATTCACTTTCGACTCTAATTGTAAAAATCTTGACACATTCACAGTGGGTGGACAGCATCCATCCATGCTTAACAGAAAGGTAAAACAAATAACTAGGGCATAATAAATGATGAACTATAGGCTATACAGTTGAGTGTCTCCTTTTTCCCAGAACCATTCTCTTTCTTTTCTTTTCTGGTTGTGTCACATGGCTTGTGGGATCTTACTTCCCTGACCAGTGATTGAACCTATGCCCTGGCATTGGAACTGTCAAGCCTTAGCCACTGGACTGTCAAGCACCCCTCTTTTCATTCTAAGGTTGACAGGTGTCAGGCTGCACCCCAAAGGTGCCTTACATCCACCCAGCCTTGAGACTGAAAAGGAGCCAGGAGTCCATGAAAGAGACAGGGAAGGAGAGAGTGTGTTGAATTGAGAGAGTAGCACTGAAACATAGACATTACCATGCGTAAAACAGATAAGACAGTGGGAGTTTGCCATGTGATGCTCTGCGATAACCTAGAGGGTTGGGACGGGGTAGGAAGGAAATTCAAGAAGGAGGGGACATATGTATACCTATGGCTGATTCATGTTGACATATGACAGAAACTAACACGACATTATAAAGCAATTATCCTCAAACGTTTTTTAAAAAAGACACATCAGTGGTTTAATGGATAGGGTGTGTTGCAAGCCTGAAAGCAAGATCCTGGAGCAACACACCACCACGTACACTTTTGACAGTGAGATGGGAGGGAGAGGGAGGTTACCAGTCAAAGGGGGATTTGATGTTACGTCAGCTCATCAATTCATCAGTCACCAGGGAAACCAGCAGGGGTGTGCACCCCTCAGTGACACTTTGATAAACTATCATAGTGGAGCCCTTCCGATCTGAAGATTAGCACACTCACTAGCTGGGGCTGGGAAGGGTGGGGATGTTGTGGGCAAGCAAGTAGGCAGTTATGACTGAGCTCTATGATTAAGGGAAAGACAGTCAAAGGCTTTGACTGTGTGGCTCACAACAAACTGCAGAAAATTCTGCAAGAGATGGGAATACCAGACCACCTGTCCTGCCTCTTGAGAAATCTGTCAGGAAGCAACAGTTAGAACTGGACATGGAACAACAGACTGGTTCCAAATAGGAAAAGGATCATGTCAAGGCTGTATATTGTCACCCTGCTTATTTAACTTATATGCAAAGTACATCATGAGAAATGCTGGGCTGGATGAAGCACAAGCTGGAATCAAGATTGCCATGAGAAATATCAATAACCTCAGATATGCAGATGACACCACCCTTATGGCAGAAAGTGAAGAAGAACTAAAGAGCCTCTTGATAAAGGTGAAAGAGGAGAGTGAAAAAGTTGGCTTAAAGCTCAACATTCAGAAAACTAAGATCATGGCATCCGGTCCCATCACTTCATGGCAAATAGATGGGGAAATAGTGGAAACAGTGGCTGACTTTATTTTTCTTGGCTCCAAAATCACTGCAGATGGCGACTGCAGCCATGAAATTAAAAAACGCTTACCCCTTGGAAGGAAAGTTATGACCAACCTCTGCCAACAAAGGTCCGTCTAGTCGAGGCTATGGTTTTTTCCAGTGTTCATGTGTGGATGTGAGAGTGGGACTATAAAGAAAGCTGAGCACCAAAGAATTGATGCTTTTGAACTGTGGTGTTAGAGAAGACTCTTGAGAGTCCCTTGGACTGCAAGGAGATCCAACCAGTCCATCCTAAAGGAAATTAGTCCTGAATATTCATTGGAAGGACTGATGTCGAAGCTGAAACTCCAATACTTTGGCCACCTGATGCAAAGAGTTGACTCATTTGAAAAGACCCTGATGCTGGGAAAGATTGAAGGCAGGAGGAGAAGGGGACAACAGAGAATGAGATGGTTCGATGGCATCACCGACTCAGTGGGTATGAGTTTGAGTAAACTCTGGGAGTTGATGGACAGGGAGGCCTGGCGTGCTGTGGTCCATGGGCTCACGAAGAGTTGGACACAACTGAGTGACTAAACTGAACTGAAATTTACTCTAATTATACCTCAATAAAATTAGAGTGAAAAAATTACATAAAATCATTTTTTAAGAGGTTTAGGTATGATAGAGAACTTATAGCTTAGAAAGAAAAATGGTCATTAAGTACCAGGACTGCTCTCATACAAGGTAATAAAAATTTAATGCTTTGTGCATAGAAGGAAGGTTTTGCCTCATCCAAACTGAATGCATACTTTCAAAAGAGTCTGCTTTTACTGTGATGTTGTGTATTTTATGACGACGGTCATTTATTTTAAAAATTAAGCAAACAGAAAGAATGGTAAGGGTCTGTCATATCCGTCGTGTTGCTGTTGTTTAGTCGCTCAGTCGTGTCCAATTCTTTTTGACCCCACGGACTCCCGCCAGGCTCCTCTGTCTATGGGATTTCCAAGGCAAGAATACTGTCATGTCTAGACAATCTAAAATCACTAAACTATTTATTGTTTTTTCTCTGTTATGGCTGCTATAAAGTGTTGTCACTTTGACTGGAAACAGAAAAGGATGTAGCTACTTCTCATCCATGAGCACTTGTGTGCTCTGGTTTTGCATTTCTTCCAAGGTCAGGCCCTAACTTTGGACTAACAAATCTGACAGGGTATTTTATATCCAAAGCAATGTTTATGCTGCTTTAACAGCTGTTGCTGCTGCTGCTAAGTCGCTTCAGTCGTGTCCGACTCTGTGCGACCCCATAGACGGCAGCCCACCAGGCTTCCCCGTCCCTGGGATTCTCCAGGCAAGAACACTGGAGTGGGTTGCCATTTCCTTCTCCAATGCAAGACAGTGAAAAGTGAAAGTGAAGTCGCTCAGTCGTGTCCGACTCCTAGCGACCCCATGGACCGCAGCCTACCAGGCTTCTCCATCCATGAGGTTTTCCAGGCAAGAGTACTGGAGTGGGTTGCCATTGCCTTCTCCTTTAATAGCTGCTGCTGCTGCTGCTAAGTCACTTCAGTCATGTCCGACTCTGTGCAACCCCATAGATGGCAGCCTATCAGGCTCCCCTGTCCCTGGGATTCTCCAGGCAAGAACACTGGAGTGCGTTGCCATTTCCTTCTCCAATGCATGAAAGTGCAAAGTGAAAGTGAAGTCGCTCAGTCGTGTCTGATTCTTAGCGACCCCATGGACTGCAGCCTTCCAGGCTCCTCCATCCATGGGATTTTCCAGGCAAGAGTACTGGAGTGGGGTGCCATTAACACCAAAGGCTTGAAGTCATCTCACCGTGAAACCCTTCTTGTGGCACTAGAGTAAGGAGGGGCCAACTGATACAATTAGATACAACATGAATGCCCTGTATTTTATTAATGTTCTCAATGCTGGCCCCAAGGTGGGGAAAGCTTTTTCCCCTTCTTCCTGAGAATATGACCTTTGGTTAACTCTTTATGTCCTTATAACCCTCAGTAGATAGTATGTCAACTATGTTGCTAAGCAATACAAGGTAAAAAGGATGCCCTGGTTGGTAAATTTCATCTGGCCTGGGAGAAGTAGAAACATCTGCTAGGAAGCCATATCTTTGGGATTTCCAAATGTAATAATTCTTGTAACTGAGCAGGTCCCTGGAAACTATGCTTATGAAGCAGTTATATGAGAAAGAGGCTTTGATATCATAGAGGCTCCCACATTTGTTCAATGTCATCTTACCTTTTTCCATCTGCATCGTGTTACCTAGTAGCTAAGGTAAAGAACTCCTGGGTGACTGCAGGGGCTGCTGCAGGTACAGCAGGAAGCGACAGCTGAGACTGTACTGCTGCTGAGCGGTGGTTCCTGCCCTGTATACTCCTGAAGCACTGTCAAGTGTGGCCTGGATGGTCTTGTGGGTCTGATGTTCAGCTGCATGTAGGGGGTCAAAATGGGCATGCTGCTGCTGCTGCTGCTACTAAGTTGCTTCAGTCGTGTCCGACTCTGTGCGACCCCATAGATGGCAGCCCACCAGGCTCTGCCATCCCTGGGATTCTCCGGGCAAGAACACTGGAGTGGGTTGCCATTTCCTTCTCCAGTGCATGAAAGTGAAAAGTGAAAGTGAAGTCGCTCAGTCATATACGACTATTTGTGACCCCATGGACTGCAGCCTACTAGGCTCCTCTGTCCATGGGGTTTTCCAGGCAAGAGTACTGGAATGGGGTGCCACTGCCTTCTCCCAAAATAGGCATAGAATATTCTTTTTGGACACAGGAGCCTGGTGGGCGACAGTCCATTGGTTTGCAAAGAGTTGGACACGACTTAGAAACTACACACAACATAATTGTTTTGGGGGATAGGAAAAATTCTTCAAAACAAAAAAAAAGAAAAGCTTGGCCTACCCAAGGTCAGTTTTGTACCCATAAAGTATTAGTTTTGACATGATATTATAGACCCTGTTGGGGTGAGGGGAAGCAAGTTCACAGTCATACACTTGGTATGACACAATGGCTGTCAATAAATTGACTTTGAGGAAGAATTTTATTTGCAGTTTTAAAATGCTTTTATCAGTTGGACATGATTTTGGTGTACACTCTATAGTACTGACTGCACAGCACTGGATATTTACCAAAGCCTTCACTGTCCATAATATATTTTCCCTTCGGGTAATCATCACCTGATTACCTGTTGCCTAAAGCTTATGTGATCATTTCCAATAGGAGATTTTACTCTCTTTCTTTCTGGTATGATTGGTTTCTATAATAAATTAACCAGAAGCATTCTGTCTACTGTCAACACATGGCCTCTGTTTCCCCCTCTTGCTTGCCTACAGATTTCTGCTTAAGCTAAAGATTAGACATGTGTTTTGGAAAAATTAGAAGAAAAGGAAAAGGCAGAAGAACCATAGATCAAATTGCCAATATCTGATGGATCATCAAAAAAAGCAAGAGAATATCAGTAAAACATCTGCTTCTGATTTATTCATTATGCCAAAGTCTTTGACTATGTAGGTCACCACAAACTGTGGAAAGTTCTTAAAGAGACGGGAATACCAGACCAACTTACCTGCCTCCTGAGAAATCTGTACACAGGTCAAGAAGCAACAGTTAGAACTGGACAATGTAGAACAACAGACTGGTTCCAAATTGGGAAAGGAGTACATCAAGGCTGTATATTGTCACCCTGCTTATTTAACTTATATGCAGAGTACATCATGAGAAATGCTGGGCTGGATGAAGCACAAGCTGGAATCAAGATTGCCGGGAGAAATATCAATCTCCTCAGATACACAGATGGCATCACTCTTATGGTAGAAAGCGAAGAAGAACTAAAGAGCCTCTTGTTGAAAGTGAAAGAGGAGAGTGAAAAAGCTGGCTTAAAGGTCAAGATTCAGAAAACTAAGATCATGGCATCCGGTCCCATCACTTCATGGCAAATAGATGGGGAAACAGTGGAAACAATGACAGACTTTATTTTTTGGACTCCAAAATCACTGCAGATAGTGACTGCAGTGTCTGTGAAATTAAATTAAATTTCATTCTTTTCATGAAATTAAAAGACACTTTCTCCTTGGAAGAAAAGCTATGACCAACCTAGGCAGCATATTAAAAAGCAGAGACATTACTTTGCCAACAAGGTCCGTCTAGTCAAAGCTACGGCTTTTCCTGTAGTCATATATGGATGTGAGAGTTGGACTACAAAGAAATACTTAACTAACTGATCCAGGGCACTTTGAAAGTTAAGATTTCCAAGACTATTTTGGTCCCAAACCAGAAAACTTCATGAAAGTAGACTGATAACCCAAGATCAACAGAAAAAGAAATGGTACCTTGTAAAAGCAAAAAGAAACATCCAACTGTAGTTATTTGCTTTAGAATATTGTTGTCATTATTTTTAATGATATTTTATGATAAGCACTAATAAAGCCCAGTAGAACTTTTCACTATGTCTCTAATTCCAAATTTAGAAGACTAATTTAGTGCTAACTAGAATGAATGCTGGCTCTTAAAATAATCTTAATTAATGAGCCTATAACCTTATATAGGTTTGACTATATCAAATAGTTGTACCAAAAATGTATACCCATTCTTATTTGCTAAATGGTGCCAACAACCTTTCAAAATTTATGAAAAAGGTAATTTTGCATGCTTCATATGATCTAATTTCAGAGAACACATAATTAAGTTCCTGAACTTATATTCTGTCTGTAAGCACAATACACTGAAAACCACGAACCCATAAATTCTCCTTTATCCTTACATCGAGGAGAATATCGTTTAAGAAATCTAAATATGGAACACTATGTACACAAGTTAATTAACCTCAAGTGAATTTAAGGACACTGTTTCTAATATTGGAACTCAGAGATGTACTTTTAAAATGAGTTAAGCTTACAATCATCCTTTGTTACAGATGCTGAATTAAGTTATACTTATTATAAATTGAATTCATCTATAAATAATAAAATCATATTTCAAATAAAAACCCACCAGTGGCAAAGTCTATGCAGATTCTGAAGAAAATATGATATGTATCAATTGGCCTTGTCTATCAACTCCTGAGAACAGTGTCAGGCATTGTACACAATTCCTTTCGTGGGCCTTTTTACTTTTCATGGCAATGTGGTTTTTTGTCAAGGTTAAATAAAAATGGGTTCTTCTTCCAATCTAGAAATAATTAGGCAAAGCAAATTTGTAATCATAATAGCCGGAGAGATTGCACCTTTAAAAGTGAAGCTAACATTGCCAGGTGTGATACGACAGCATTTCATGTGTGGAAACATCTTTGGAGTTTCTTCAGAAAATTGGTATAGGGTTTGCTCTATGGCTTAAGGAGTTCTGGATTTACATCCACTAAAAGATGGCATCTTTTGGCAAGCCGTGGGAATTTTGAAGAAAGGAATACCTCCACGTATGCAGTGCTGCAGAGAGCCTAGGGAACAGCCACCAGGTTCTTTGCCTCTGGCTCAGAATAAAGGAAGTGCAAATGTAGGCCACCAGGCTCAAGAATACTGGAGTGGGTTGCCATTTCCTTCTCCAGGGGATCTTCCTGACCCAGGGATAGAACCGGGGTCTCCCGCACTGCAGGCAGACGCTTTAACCGCTGAGCCATGAGGGAAGCCCAAGACTAACATAGGACTGCCCTGCTGATCCAGTAGTTAAGAATCCATCTGCCAAGGCAGGGGACATGGCTTCGGTCCCTAGTCCGGGAAGATTCCACATGCCTCAGGGCAACTAAGCTTAGGCGCTACAACTACTGAGCACAGGGCCTAGAGCCTTTGTTCTGCAACAAGAGGAGCCTGCACAATCAGAGAAAGCCCATGAGCAGCAACGAAGACCCAGAACAGCCCCAAATAAGACATTTATTTAAAAAAAGACCAGTATAAAAAGCTTTCCAGCAAAAAGATACAGTCTAGGAGTCGTTTACAAAATCTCAAGGTAGAAGTTCATTCTGAAGTTTTAGTAATTATTAGCTCTAGTTATATTAACATGAAACAAGGGAATCTTTGTGTGTCAGTGAGTGGTTTTTTTGCACCTATGAAAACAAGACAAACACAATAGAATATAGAATAAATGTATAAATGTATATAAATGTATATATGCACACAGTGGATATATATTATAATATGTGTATATATATAAATCAGAGGCTTAAGATAATAGTGAAAAAGCTATCAATAAAACTGAGTCACGATCATTAAAAATAATTCCCAATGGTAGGAAGCTGGTGGAAGCTATAACATTAACATCTTTGCTTATGCTTGTGCCTATATTGAGTATAACAAGCCTATAGTTGATTCCACCATTTGTAAGAAATGCAAAAATCGATTGACTAGCAACACATACAATTCATAACTTGTAGAGAAGTGCAACATGACAGACCTTTTCTTGATCAAAATAGCTTGTTTAAAGACTGTGTAAACATAAAGAAGGGGCTGCCAAGAAAAGTATCTCAGAGTCGCTCAGATACACACCTTTCTCTGATGATATAAACTGCAATTTCCTTCTGGGAAAAAACAGGAACACTCATGATGCTTAAATTTACGATCAACTTTAATGGGATTAAGATTTTTCTAAGACACATGAGTACATATTATGTCTCTAAAATCAGGACACTTGTGACAGTTAAATGAGATAATATTAGCAATTATGGAAGTCAAAGGGGGAAAAAACAGAACTGCCCCCAGGCAAGCCCGGATATATGGCAATATGACCGTAAAAGAAATTCGCAAGGGTCCAAACCCTAAACACCAAGCGGTGAACGAATGTGTGGGGTGGAAGCTGCTCTAATGGCCAGTCCTATTCAGATTATACATATATGTACACATTAAACATTACTCCTGATATACAATACATATTAGAAACATTACTATGCCTATCCACTCAGTGAATAAATCTCTAAAAGTTTTCATAAGTCATACTCTAATAATAAAATTGCTGGCAGATTCTCCAGCCTGAAAAGGGCTATTTTTACACTTAGAATATGTTTCAATTTTATCAAGACAATGTTTGAAACAGAAAAAAAAGAAAAAAAAGCTTTCTAATTTACTGTCTCAGATCTGGCTTTCTTAAAACCGGTATTAAGTTCTCAGTTAGTGAGGCTTTCCCAAATAGCGAGAAAACTGAAGCTTGTCAGGGGATGAGCTTCTCAATCCTTTCCCATCTATCAGGTTTCTAAAGTTCTTACTCTAATCTGAAAACTGTTCTCAGAACACATGGAAACTTTCCTTTCACACTGATACATCAGAGTCACAGTTCAGACTGCAGGGGTTTCAGTGTGGAGTGAATGAAATTCTCTAACTCAAAGCAAGGATTTTGAACACTGTTATAAATAGAAACACAATAAACAAGTTCATGTGGATCACTATTTTTTTTTAATTTGTTCCTGGTATTTGAAGAGAAGAATTGTCCTCTGTAGTGAGCTGACCTGTGTGTATGTGTGTGCACGCTCAGTCATTTCAGCTGTGTCTGATGCTTCGTGACCCCATGGACTGTAGCCCACCAGGCTTCTCTGTCTGTGGGATTCTCTAGGCAAGAATACTGGAGTGGGTTGCCATGCCCTCCTCCAGGGAATTGGCCTGGGTCCTCCCAAAGAATGTGTCCAAGTCCTAACTCCCTGTACCTATGAACCTTATTCAGAAATGGGGTTTTTCATCAAATGTCTCTAGAGTTCAGCCAGATCTTTCTAACCTTTGAACAATCAAAACTTCTCAAAGCCTAAAGGAACTGAAATGATTTATGAGCATTCAAAGTTGCTAAACTTTTCACAGTTGTTCTTGTCAAAACTGTCTATATTATCTTGTATTACCATACTGATTTTGACCCCCAAATAATTTATTTCCAAAAAAAGAAATGAGCTTTCTGCAGATAAAATTAACTTAAGGAATTTGAGATGAGACCATCCTGGATTTAGGGTGCGCCCTAAAACCCAATGACTGCTATCCTTATGAGAGAAAGAGGAGGGAAGTTTGAGGCAGGAAAACAGAGGAGGATGCCATGTAGAGATGGAAGCAAAGATTGGAGTGTTGCTGCCCCAAGTCAAGGAATGCCAGGGGCCACCGGAAGCTTGAAGAGGCGAGGAAGAATTCTTTGCAAGAGTCTTTGGAAGGACTATTTCCTACCACAACTTTGATTTCTTTGATTCTCAGACGCCAAAACTGAGAGAAGAAACTTCTGTTTTAAGCCAACAAGTTTTGGGTAACATGTTAAGGCAGCCCTGGGACATGAATGCAGCCTCCACAATACAAATTTCAAGGACTTAAATTATAGAGAATGTGTTCTCACCAGACATGTCTACACAGATTGCTCTTACTTTTCTAACAACATAAACAATCTTGTCAAGACAAGACTTTCAAAATGTGATAGATGATAATACAGTCCTGAAAAGCCAAACCTAATTAAAATATAAATGGCATTTTGAAAAATAACTAGGCATGACAATTGCCAAAGGGCTGCTAGAGAAAACAAGGAACTTTGTTAAACTGGAACTTCAAATAAAGAATAAATAATTTTTTAGTATAAGAATACTCCAAGTAGTGTATTATTTCTTTTTCATTGAATAAATTGACATGCAAAATTGTATAAGCTTAAGATGTACTGCATGTTACTTTGTGAAGTCACTCAGTCGTGTCTGACTCTTTTGCGACCCTGTAGACTGTAGCCTACCAAGCTCCTCCGTCCAAGGAATTCTCCAGGCAAGAATACTGGAGTGGGTTGCCATTTCCTTCTCCATTGATATATTTACATATTGTATAATAATATGTTTATCATTATGATGATATTTATCACATTACATAATTATAGTACAATGTTATTGTCTATATTTATTATACTGTGGATTAGATTCATGAGATTTATTTACATTAAAAGATAATGGATTATTTGAAATTCGAATTTAAGCATCATGTTGGGACTTCCCTGTGGTCCAGTGGCTAAGACTCCATGCTCTCAACGCAGGAGGCATGGGTTTGATCCCTGGTCTGGGGACTATCCTTGTGGCTTAGCTGGTAAAGAATCCACCTGCAATACAGGAGACCTGGGTTCAATCCCTGGGTTGGGAAGATCCCCTGGAGAAAGGAAAGGTTACCCACTCCAGTATTCTGGCCTGGAGTCGGACACGACTGAGTGACTTTCATGTTCACGTTCTGGGAACTAAGGTCTCACATACTGCACTGTACAGCCAACCAGAAACAAAACAAAACAAAACAAAACCCAAGGCATTGTGTATTTTTGTTTGTGAAATCTAGAACCCTGCAGTTGCAAAGAGAGACTGCACATTTCACTCAGTCACAAAGCTAATAAAATGTGGAGACTGGCTTTGAAATTATGTATGACAGACTCCCCAAGGTCACGTGCTTTCTGGTCCATGAGGCTGTTAAAGCCAGTATAATAAAATGTAGGAAAAAGTAGTAGCACTCCCCAGAGCTATCTGGTTGTTCTGTAAAACAGGTTATAAAAGTGGAAGAAGGACAGCCAGTTACGACTGCCCAGTGCCCACTATGTATAAAAATTCCCATATAAAGTTCAAACAATCTTCTAGTGACGAAGTGGATGGTTGAAATGAGTTTTCTCTTCCATTATTTAGTGCAAGGCTGACAGGGGACATGGAAGACACAGGCATTTGGGTTTTGCTGGGCAGTAGGTGAGGGCATCAATGTAACAAATAAGAGAGTGCAATTTCTGCTGATTCTAACAGTTACACAAATGTTTTTGCCTATGGTCACATTTCCCCAAAATCTACAAGGTGCCCAGCCATCATTTAGTCTTAAAATTGCAATAATTGTTTGAACTCCCTCACCCAATTTATCTCAGATGCTATTTGACATTCCCTGAACCAGCAGCTCTCCCATTTTCCTTTCCTTCTCCAGTTCCATATTCATAATCCCAAAACTATATTCCCACAAGACCACAGTGTTTCCCCGCTTGTTTTCTCACTATGAACTACCCATCTCCATCTAATTATCATATATACATGTCCCAGTGCTATGTATCCAATCATATGTTTAACATCATCTGTTACTTACAGGTGAATCTATGATGTTTTAATCAATCCCAAACTTAACTCAGGTTGTGGCCTCTGTTTATATATCTCCTCTCATATCTACCAAATAAAAACTTCATAAATGTCAGGCAAGTGAGTAAGACAGTGAAGTTGGGATAGAGTTTGCATTTTAAACACTTTGGGATAGTCTTCACTTCTATAAAGTAGTATTTTCTCTCCCTTATTTCTTAGGAACATGGTCATCTCATTTTATCTTTAAGAAGTTCCTATTTTTGACAGAGATGTCTATAGAGAATACTTTGCTACTACAAGAAAGGCAGTGGTACACACATGATGCCAGCCAGACTCACAGCTGTGAACACGTGAATGGTGGAACAAGATGGTGCGTGCCTTGCCCAAAGGACAGCTGCCAAGTAGCTCAGATTACTGGTATCATATGTTGCCAGAGTTTGCCTGATGTTTCCTCAGGATGACACTGACTTTATGCATTGCTGACAAGAATGCCACAGACAGGATGTATCTTTCTCAACACATCATATCAGAAGGTCCATTATGTCTGTTGGTCTCATTACTGCTGATGTTAACTTTGCACTTGGTTAAAAGGATGTCTTCCAAGGTTTTCTACTGTAAAGTAACTTTTCCCCTTTGTCATTCATACATATCTTGTGGGAGAAATACTCTGAAATGATGCAAATGGCCAGTTTCTCATCATGATCTTCCATATATAGTTGGTAGCTCAGCTGTAAAGAATCCACCTGCCAATGTAGGAGGCGTGGGTTCCATCCCTGGGTCGCAAAGATCCCCTGGAGAAGGAAATGGCAGCCCACTCCAGTATTCTTGCCTGGGAAATCCCATGGACAGGGGAGCCTGGCAGACTACAGTCCATGGGGTCATGAAGAGTCAGAAATGACTAAGAGTCTAAATAACAGTTTTAGCATCAGTGGATGATTATTGCCTATAATAATTATTCCAGTGATGCTTGTCAAAAGGTGATCTATTCCTATTTTCACATCTACATTTGTTCATTAGAATTCCACCATAAGGAAGAGCTTTACCTTATCCCACACTTATTTATTTATTATGTATTTATCGATTATGTATCAATGATACACAGTTATCTATGAACTCATAGACATCTATATTATTCTATGTGTTATAATTTATTATTACCACTATTTATTTTGTTGCTGAAATGTACCCGGCTTTGATCATCAGGAACGCCTTTAAGCTGGCTCCTATTTCATTTTGACTTTCTGCCATCCATTTTTGAGTACTTTATTTTTTGGCACTGCAAAATGTCCTAGGCTTGTCTCGTACTTTCCCTGCCCTAGATCTGCAATCAACCATTTCACCGGGAGCCCTGCTTACTTTTATGGGGGAACTGTATTTAGAAACCAAGATCTGGGCCAAAAAGTGTAAAGATTTCCACTTTGTCATTACACCTTTGTGATGGCTTCTAGGTCTTCTCAGCAGATAGATTATACACACCCCTATCCATCTTAATTCCTATGCATCTATATAAGAAGCCATAAGCTCATACTGCTACCTTTCTAACACAGCAAGGTACATTCTAGCTTTCTCCCATTCCATGTATATAACTTCTTTCTCCAACAGTAAGAAATCTGGCTCTTTCATCTACAATACATTTACTTAGTTGTTCATTCCTAGTATAGTCAATAAGTAGTTTCAGAATTGATAATCATGCTTTGGAGTACATTAGTTATATCTAGTTCTTTTTGTCTTGAGTTTTACAGTGTATAATCCAAACATGGTTTTACTTAATCACTTAGATCAGTTGTTTTATTTCCCATCCCCCTGAGGTGTGGTTATGGTTAAATATCAACCAGGATGTGGGAATCTATCATCAATCCATCCATCCATCCACCCATCTACTCATTCATTTCTTTCTGTAATACTGCTGTCGTTGAAGAGTTAGAATCATATAAGAAAGTTCATTGAAGAAAATGTCAGTAAACTTCTTCCTTACCTTTTTTACCCCATTCCTAGCCTACATTCTAAACACCTATTCTTACAGATATTATGTATGTTATCAATCTCATTCATTTCTGGATTTTACTTCTGATATTTCTTTTTGAAGAAACGAACAGCTAATGCATAATCCCTTATACTCCATTCTTATGTAAATTTCATACTGTTGCTATTAGCACTTTGACTTTTCACTTAATAATAAATCCAGTAACTCCATATCAGTTCCTAGAGATTTTTCTTATTTATTTTACAGTTGTATATTATTTCATCCTGCAAATGTACTAAGGGTTATTTAACCATCTCTTCTATTCATGGGGATTTTATAACTACAAAAAATTTGCAATAAATAATTATGTGCTTATGTATTTAATATTATTGGGAGGACATATCAAGGTCTAAAATTTTGACCACCTGATGCCTGGTTCAATTTCATTTTAGGTCAAATGATGTAATGTAATTAAAATTGCTCTGAAGACTAAAAAATGATTGATATATACATAGTGAAATACTATGTTAATAGCATTATTTTTTTCCTCCAAGCTAACTGTAACTTCTTTTGAGACCATCATTTCAATTCCATAAATATTTGTCTTCAGCTACTAAAGAGAAAAACCTAAAAGTGTTCGTTGCTCAGGCATGTCCAACTCTTTGCAACCTAATGGACCATAGCCCACCAACCAGATGGTTACTTATGAAAATTCCCCCGTGTTTAAATTCTAACTTTTCTAATCATACTTTCATTCATTAATAATATTCTGACATTTACTAGTTTTTACTTATATCTATTATTTGTATCATTTCTAATCTTAAAAACCCCACTGCTACATTAATCATTTTCTCTATTTTATGTTTGTAGAGATAGGAGGGGCTTCCTTGGTGACTCAGATGGTAAAGAGCCTGCCTGCAAATGCAGGAGACCTGGGGTCAATCCCTTGGTTGGGAGGATCCCCTGGAGAAGGGCATGGCAACTCACTCCAGTATTCTTGCCTGGAGAATCCCCATGGACAGAGGAGGCTGGCGGGCTACAGTCCTTGGGGTCTCAGGGAGTCAGACATGACTGACTGGCTGTGATCTTGTTTGCTTCCTTTCACTTCCTAAGTGGGGATGTCGCTTAGGGTAGGAGAAGAAAAAACGAGATCTTGTGATGCCAGGATTATCTGGGTTATCTGACAAGGAGTTAGAGGCTAAGGGACTCTCCTCCTTTTCAGTGGGAGGAATTAAATTCAAACTCAGTTTCCTTTAGGCCCTTGGGGCCTTCAGATCTCCACATCTGGAAGCTTAAAACATGCAAAAGATGCTAGAAAGTCTGTTTAGGGTCTACCTTTTGTCTTGTCCCTAACCAAAGTTCAAGGAATAATTAATGTACCCCAAGCTAGTTCATCAGGAGATGGCCTTGGGATATGCAATCCAGGAACTAAAGAGTATTTGCCTTGTCTTCCTGTTCATCATGGCCTACAAAATTCTGTTAATCCACCATGGGATTATTGCCAGGTCCAGCCAAATTTAAGACAATCCCATGTTGGGAATCTCCAAAGTTTTGGTGAGATGTTAGTCCTAGATTGTGCAGTTTTATGAGATTCAGTGGAGCAAATCTATGCAGCAAAAAGAATTTCTGGTGTGTGAAAGGTGAATTCCAATATGGCTTCCAATGTGTGCCTCATCTACTCAACTGATTCTGTCACTAATTATACATAATTCAGGGTCTAACTTGTCAGCAATGTGACAGGGACCTCACTGTCTGAGTCCAGAGTTTTCAAACTTGTATCATAACCTCTTCCTCCACGGTCACAGGCATCAGACATTTTGAGCGACATCATTGAACCCAGACTTCTAAAATTCATATTACAGTTGATCCTTTTTAACTTAAGAAACCACAAGGAATACAAAATTTGTCAAAAATACAGAGGATAAGCTTCCAGGTGACACTGTTCTTACCTCCTCGATCTCGGGCAGCTAAACTTTGACCCCTTCTTAATGTGATGTCCAATTGGTACATTCCGGGCTCAGCCAAAGGGACATCTGCATTACTGGTGCCAGTAGTATTTATTTTCTGAAAAGCAAGAAAGATATAAAAAATTTAAATTTATTATGTCTATTTTCTCCTGTAAGGGACCATGTATAGCTAAGTGCAAACTTTAAAAAACAGTCAATATAATAAATCATCTTGTGAATTCACCCAGTAGCATCATCACACAGTTTTCTGAAGGTTTTGAAATTCATGAAATTCTTTAGACTCAAAAGTAAGACACAGTAGTTACAGGAATTCTTGTTTTGACTCAGATTAGAACAACAAGTATAATGTGAAAAACGTTTCCCATGGAAAGCCGCACATAATTCAACCAAGGAAGACTAACACAGAAATAGTGTCTGAAGTAAAGATACAGTCAGTGATGAATGGAGAATAAAAGTGTGCAAGAGCGGCTGACTTCCACAAGACTGAGTTGAAAATTAAAATGATTTATTCAGGTGACTTTGTTGATTCATTTATCCACGCAAAGGAACTCATACTGATGGATTACACATGTCTATCTTAGCCCCAACATAAAATATGATATAATTATATAGAAATAAATTCACCCAACATTTTGACAGTACTTGCAAGAAATAAATTCTCAATAGGGCTAAGTTCCTAATGCTGCTTTCTATGGAATAAAAGTGTACAAGCTATTTTTAGAACAAAAAAAAATCTCTGCAAGGCTACCTCTATAGAGTTTCTTTAGCAACAATACACTAGGCATTGAGTAACAAATGTACTTGCAAGAGGAATAACATAAGACATTAAAACAACATAAGAGAAACATATAGTAAAAACTTTAGAGATCACACTTTATACTTTCTGACATGTTGAGTACAGTAGGAAAGCTTACTTTTCTTTACATGTTTGAGATGATTGAAAATTCTTATTTTTTTTCCAATTCAAAAATAAACATACTTTTAAAAAAACTTTTGAAACTGAATTTTATTGTCAACATTTATAAAAGTTGTTAAAATATTAAAATACCACCACCTGATTCAAATGCACACTTTGCCCCATGCATGCATGCTCAGTCACAGACTTCTCTGATTAAATCTTTATTGGTTTCTAACTATCAAGAAATTAGGATAGGGTTGATATCTGACCTGAGGAAATAATATGCTCACACAAATGAAATAAAATATTAATAAACTTAAATTAAAAATGGAATAGAAATTTCAGTCTTAGAGTATTAATTCCCAATTCCACTGAGAACAACAAGTTAACTCACTTAAGGAAATCAAACGTCCCATAATATAAGAATATTTTAAAGTATTTTTTTATACCCATAGGAGTCCTCCTCAAGGTTCAACAGTATATTCATCTTCTAAATATTGCTTTTATAACCCAAAATCAAAAGCTTAATATATATAAATATATGTCTATAAATATAAGTATACAGAAGTATATATAAATATACTAATTAAGTGAAAGTGACTAACACTTTGACTTCTGGAATGATGAAAATGAAAGTGTCAGTCAGTCAGTCAGTTGCGTCCGACTCTTTGAGACCCCATGGACTATATAAACCACCAGGATCCTCTGTCCTTGGAATCCTCCAAGCAAGAATACTGGAGTGGGTTGCCATTCCCTTGTCCAGGGGATCTTCCCAATCCAGGGATCGAACCTAGGTCTTCTGTGCTGTAGGAAGATTCTTTAACATCAGAACCATTCAAATGATATTCATGGATAAGGTAAAATATTATATACCATTCTGGCTTTTAGATTTCAGTTTTTGTGTGAACAAAGTATTATATTTTGCTCATTATTTCACAATTTATTGAACTTAGAAATATCAGGGGCACTTTTTAAATCAGTATATTGAGATCTACCTAGTTTTTTTTTTTTTTTTGGAGATACCTAATTTTCCACAGTGCACAAAAGCTATAATTTCAATTATTTTCCTAATGAACATATGAGTTGGCTTCAGTATTTGCCACTACAAGAACTTGTGCTTTTATTTTTCTTATAGGATGCATTTTTCCAAAAAGGTTTAAATAGTTCATACTCCTACTGAAAGTGCGTAAGTGCCTATTTCCTATACACTAGTCAGCACTAAACATTACCAACTTTCAAGTTTCATGGGTAAAAATATTATCTTTCTTCAAAACACATTTCCAGCACTATGGTAAAGTGTCTTGAATCTAGCATAAAGGGCAAGAATGATAGCTCTTTGTTGGACCACAGAGAAGATGCCCACTTGGAAAGAGGAAGCCAACCAATGCCTTCTGACTGCCTTTTCAAAGAACAGGTTGTATGTGGGTTTAATTAATAAGCAAGATTTAAATTAAAATCCAGCAAACATGTAAAGTATTATGTTCTGAGTCTTTCTTGAGGCTCTATTATATATACTGTTTCAAAATAAATGCACTAAAAAATATTAAATGTAGTTACTTTCTAGAAAATGGAATAAAATCTATAGGAAAGTAGAAACTTTCTACCCACCCTGCATCCTCTTCTAGTGTTTTTACTTTAGAGGCAGAAAAGTTTGAATGCTCAGATATCTGTGTATTTTTGTAGATTTCATTGCTCTATTCAGTGTTTCTTGGACTTTAGAGTGAATAATTTATAGAATGCTTGGTTTAACATTTTAAAATGCTTATTACACTACATGGGAAAATTAAGGACCTTGTGCAGCCATGAAATAAAAAGATGCTTACTCCTTGGAAGAAAAGTTATGACCAACCTAGACAGAAAAGAAAGACAATGCCAAAGATGCTCAAACTATCACACAATTGCCCTCATCTCACATGCTAGTAAAGTAATACTCAAAACTCTCCAAGCCAGGCTTCAGCAACGCGTGAACTGTGAACTTCCAGATGTTCAAGCTGGTTTTAGAAAAGGCAGAGGAGCCAGAGATCAAATTGCCATAATCTGCTGGATCATGGAAAAAGCAAGAGAGTTCCAGAAAAACATCTATTTCTGCTTTATTGACTGTGTCAAAGCATTTGACTACATGGATCACAATAAACTGTGGAAAATTCTGAAAGAGATGGGAACACCAGACCACCTGACCTGCCTCTTGAGAAACCTATATGCAGGTCAGGAAGCAACAGTTAGAACTGGACATGGAAAAATAGACTGGTTCCAAATAGGAAAAGGAGTACGTCAAGGCTGTATATTGTCACCCTGCTTATTTAACTTATATGCAGAGTACATTATGAGAAACGCTGGGCTGGAAGAAGCACAAGCTGGAATCAAGATTGCTGGGAGAAATATCAATAACCTCAGATATGCAGATGATACCACCCTTATGGCAGAAAGTGAAGAGGAGCTAAAAAGCCTCTTGATGAAAGTGAAAGAGGAGAGTGAAAAAGTTGGCTTAAAGCTCAACATTCAGAAAATGAAGATCATGGCATCTGGTCCCATCACTTCAGGGGAAATAGAAGAGGAAACAGTGGAAACAGTGTCAGACTTTATTTTTTGGGCTCCAAAATCACTGCAGATGGTGACTGCAGCCATGAAATTCAAAAACACTTACTCCTTGGAAGGAAAGTTATGACCAACCTAGATAGCATATTGAAAAGCAGAGACATTACTTTGCTGACTAAGTTCCGTCTAGTCAAGGCTATGGTTTTTCCAGTAGTCATGTATGGATGTGAGAGCTGGACTGTGAAGAAAGCTGAGCACCAAAGAATTGATGCTTTTGAACTGTGGTGTTGGAGAAGACTCTTGAGAGTCCCTTGGACTGCAAGGAGATCCAACCAGTCCATTCTGAAGGAGATCAGCCCTCGGATTTCTTTGGAAGGAATGATGTTGAAGCTGAAACTCCAATATTTTGGTCACCTGATGTGAAGAACTGACTCATTTGAAAAGACCCTGATATTGGGAAAGATTGAAGGCGAGAGGAGAAGGGGACGACAGAGGATGAGATGGTTGGATGGCATCACCGACTCAGTGGACATGAGTTTGGGTAAGCTCCGGGAGTTGGTGATGGACAGGGAGGCCTGGTGTGCTGTGGTCCATGGGGTCGCAAAGAGTCAGACACGACTGAGCCACTGAACTGAACTGAAAGGTAATTTTAATTGCACTAGGTTCTCCAGTTTTGCTGTTTGAAAATTTAACACCTAGTTAAGAGACAACTTCACTGGATTTATATTTATTGGCTTTTAAAAGCCTGAATAATATTCAATTCTGTGTGTGTATTTACAGCTCACATTGTTTCTCTATCCCTTTCTCTTATAACAGACATTTAGGTTATTTCCATATTTTGGCTACTGTGAATAATGCTGTAATAAAGGTGGTAGTGCAGATATCTCTCCAGGAAATTGATTTCATTTCCTTCAGATGTATCCACCTTCCCCATCTTGTTCTCCATGTACTCCTGCCCAGTCTTCAAGGACCATTTCATGCAGTTCAGTTCAGTCGCTCAGTTGTGTCCGACTCTTTGAGACCCTATGAACCACAGCACGCCAGGCCTCCCTGTCCATCACCAACTCCCGGAGTTCACTCAAACCCATGTCCATTGAGTCGGTGATGCCATCCAGCCATCTCATCCTCTGTCGTCCCCTTCTCCTCCTGCCTCCAATCCCTCCCAGCATCGGGGTCTTTTCAAATGAGTCAGCTCTCCGCATCAGGTGGCTAAAGTATTGGAGTTTCAGCTTCAACATCAGTCCCTCCAATGACCATTTCATTAACACTTTATGTATCTCTTATCCATGATCATATAAACACTCTGTTCTCTGTTGTTAAAAGTTTAAGGATCTGAGCACAAAGTGGGATGGAGACTATGAGGATAGAAGATGTCTTTAAGGTCGCAAGAGCCAGCTGAGTAGACACATACATGGAGATCTGTGACAAATCTGGCCGCTCTTGGGTACTTTGGCCTCTCTCCTCTCCTGCGTCCATGGATGGCATCTAATCTGTTTCAGCACCTTTAGTCAACAGACTCCTTCTCAATACACTGCTCTAAGCCAAAATTAACAATTGATTACTATTACACTCAAACCATGTCCACTCAAGAGGCAGGATTAAAGACAGACTATAATATAATGGAGTCATTAAGTCACTGGGAGAGCAGGCAAGAAAGACCAGTTATTATGGGAATAGAATCTGAGGCAGCTTCATAGCAATGACAATAGAGCAGTTTGAAAACAGGAGTAAGACTTGACAAAGAAAGATCTAGGAGAAGGGAGGATGGGAATATCAACACGAGCCCAACACTGAGTAGTCACAAGAGGGTGCATCAATGGATTGTGTGAGAAATAAGGTAGAAAGGAAGACTGATGTTCAGTCATGCCAGCCTGAGTGGAGTTTCCAACTATGGGCAACAGGAAACTCTCACGGGCTATTGAAGAGAGAAGCAACACAGCCAGGACTCACTGAATAAACATTTACTGCCTGTCTTTCATGTTTCCTGCTCTGGATAACGTGACTAGATTTCAGAGAGGAACAAAACTCGGCCTTTCCTCTATGTAAGCTGGATGAGAGTAGAGAAACCCTGTGGATACCAGAATTATTTTAAAGGTTTTATGACAGTTTAAGTCACAAGGGCTTGATCTAGTCAGTGGTAATGGAAATAAAAGATGACTTTGAGAGATATAGAAGAGGGTCAGTCAACTGAATTGTCAACTGACAAGATGGAGGAGATACGGGAAAAGGACAGATGAGTCACACAGAAGTTTGAGGTGAGCTGCTGGGAGACTGGCAGTATCAGGAAGAGAGGGCAGAAAACAGAGGAGCAGCAGGTTCCAGGCCACCTCTGGCTCAACCTGTGAGGATGCCCCATTCCTGGAAAAAAGAAAGTCAGGAACTTGAGAGAGCTAGAGCTATGTCTCCCCTCAGGCTCACTGAAATAGTACCAAGAGGAAAACTGGGTTATGGAGGGATATTAGAAATACAGTTTTTATGGGTATAAAGCATCTTTTTCAAATATATAAGTTCTCAAATATAAGGACATATTAGGAAGGATGTGTCTGAAGTACCAGGCACATACACAGCTCTAAATTTTTTTTAAAGATTTAACATTTATCTATTACAGGAAATTCAAATATTCCCTCCCTCTCACTAAACTGCCATGTCCCACATTTAAATGGATGTTGCTATTTTTTAACCACTTTATCGAGGTGTGATTGATATGTCAAAGCTGTACATATGTAATTTATACAACTCCATGAGTTTGGGAATACGTAGACACCTGTGAAACCATCACCACTATCAAAGCCAAAAAACCACATCCATTCCCTTCCAAAGGTTCCTCCCACCTTTTTATTGTTCTGATTATTATTTGTATGTATATGTGAGTGTATATCTATGTATGTGGTAAGAACACTTAACATGAAGTCTACTGTCTTAGAATGTTTTAAGTGTGCAATACAGTACTGTTACTTAGGGATAATATGATAGAGAGTAGCGCTCCAGACCTTATTCATCCTGCAGTGAAATTCTGGTTCACTTTGACCATTACCTCCTTATTCTCTCTTCCTCCCCTAGTCCCTGCCAACCACCATTCTACTCACTCCTTCTATGAGTTTTACTATTTTAGATTTTATATATAAGGGAAGGTGCCCGGAACAGGCTATTTGAAGGTAGGTCTCAGAAGTGCTCAGTAATTCGGGACGGATAGGACCCCACTCAGGGTGTCGCAGACCCCCCTGCATAAGATTGGTAGGGTGAGGAGGAGTGGGAAGTGTTTTAAGGGTTGAAAGAAACTGACGGGTTGAAAGAAACTGACAGGTTGAAAGAAACCCCCATTAATGAAGGGTAGACGGGTTGAAATAAACCCCCTTGCCAAAGGTAAAAACCTTGACAAGGCAGACTTTTATGGGTTGAAAAGAAAACATCCCTTGGCAAAGGTAAAAACTTTGACAAGGCAGACTTTTCTATAAGACTTAATTTTCTGACATGGGTAACAATGAGTCAAAAGACCGACAACTCTTTATAGAACTAATTTTGCAACTGTTAAACAAAAGAGGAATTAAAGTTAAAAAGGCTAGTGTTCAGTTCCTTTTTAAAATTCGTACAAGAGCAATGTCCTTGGTTTCCAGAAAAGGGCACTGTTAATTTAGATACTTTGATAAAGGTAGGGAAACAGCTAAAAACTTATTATACTTTTCATGAGCCAAAAAAAGTTCCTGTAGATGCTTTTGCTCTGTGGAATATGATTAGAAATGTTCTGGACCCCCGTCATGAGGCTGTTAGATAGCCTATGGGAGAGGCTATAGCGGTGGATGGTAGTGGGTCTCCACTTTCTACGCAGATCATATTTTCTGCCATTGACAAACAGAAAGAGGGAGACTGTGCTCTACCTCCCGAGGAAGGAAAGGGCTTACAGGACGCTGCGGCCGGGCGCCCTGGTGAGCCACCTCCCCTTCTACACAAACCTTTAAAAAATTTATCCACCATTTTCTGATTTAAGACGACCACTGCCACCTCCACTTGCCTCCAAAGCCTCCCAGAACATTGCCTAAGGTTGAAAAAGACAGGGAGAATCTTTTAAACAAAGGAGCTTTTAAAACAGAGCCTGCTCCTTGCAGAAAACCTGCTCAGGGGGGGCCTCACCCAAGCAAAAAAAAGAAAAAGAAAAAGGAAAGGAAAATAATTGTAATAAAAAGGATTCTACAAATAAAAAATGTTTATCTTATGGCCAAATGGGGCATTTTTGCCGGCAATGTCCTGCTACACAGAGACAATCAATCCCAGGTAGCTCAGGACTAGACCTCAGCTCCACCACCGCAACAATATTAACCCCTGATACACTGGAGTGGCTGGCCCCTTGCCTGAGGGCATTGTAGGACTTGTGCTAGGGCCTAGCTTGCTTTCTTTTCAAGGAATTTTGGTGGTGCCTGGTGTAATAGATTCTGATTATACTGAGGAAATTAAAGTTTTGATCTCGCCACCTACTAAAACTGTGCAAATTAATAAAGGTTAAAGAATAACACAGCTTTTGCTTTTACCTTATTATCAGACAAGAAAAACCTTGACTTCTCAAGCTAGGGACCCCAGAGGATTTGGATCTAGTGATCTAGCTTTTTGGGTGCAGGAAATTACAGCTTCTAGGCCTTTAAAACATTTTTTAATTCAAGGAAATAAAATGGCAGGGCTGTTAGAAACTAGAGCAGACGTCTCTTGCATTGCTGGGAAAGACTGGCCCAGCTTCTGGCCCACACATACTACTGAAAATGAGTTGGTGGGATTAGAGAAAGTGGTATGCAGGATGGGGGTGCTGTGGAGGAAAAGGTGAGGGAGAGTTTAGAACCTTGGAGAGTAGTGAGTTCCCCGTTGCTGGAGGTATTCAAGCAGGCACCAGAGGCCTACATAAGTGGTGCAAGTTTCTTGTCTTGAGACTTTATTAGCTTTCCACATAAACCAAGTTATTCAGCATCTTTTCTCCACTAATTTTCCTACTACACTATTCTTTCCTAATCTCTCTTTTCTAATTAAATAGTCCTTTCTAAGACGCCAACTCCGTCCCTGCTTTGAATTCCCTGGATCCACCAGGGCTGGACCCCAGCAAGGGAAGTCATACAGTATTTGTCTTTCCGCGACTGACTTTTTTCACTGGGCTTAATGCTTTCTGGGTTTCCCAGGTGGCCCATGTGGTAAAGAATCCACCAGCCAATGCAGGTGACGCATGAGACGTGAGTTCACTATCTGGGTTGGGAAGATCCTTTGGAGGAGCAAATAGCAACTCACTTCAGTATTCTTGCCTAGAAAAACCCACTGAGGAGGCTGGTGGGCCACAGTCCATGGAGTCGCAAAGAGTTGGACACGACTGAGCACACACACAATGTTCTCCAGGTCCATTCACATTGTCGCAAATGGCAGATTTCCCTCCTTTCATAAGGTTGATAATATTCCATTGTACATATATACCAAAGTTTTTTTATCCATTTATCCAACAATGGACATTTTGGCTGTTTTCATATCTTGGATATTGTGAATAATGCTGCAATAAACATCTCTTTAAGGTTCTGATTTAAATTCCTTTGTATAAGTACCCAGAAGTGGGGCTGTTGGATCACATGAAACCATAAAAGACCCCAAATAGCCAAAGCAACCTTAAGAAAGAAGAACAGAGCTGGAGGCATCACACTTTCTGATTTCAAACTATACTCCATAGCTGTAGTGACTAAAGCAGGATGACACCACCAAAAATACCAGACGAATAGATCTATGGAAGAGAATAAAAAACCCAGAAATAAACCCACACACACACAGTCAACTAACCCTCTATAAGGGCATAAAAAATATAAAGTAGGGAAAGGACAGCATCTTAAATAAAAGATGTTGGTAAGTCTATATATCCACATACAGAAGAATGTAATAAAGCCCTTATCTTATACCAAATGCAAAAATCAACTCAAAATGGATTAATAACAGTGTAAGATCTGAAGTTATAAATTTTCAAGAAGAAAATATAGGGAAAAAGCTCCTTGACAATGGTCTTGGTAATAATTTTGGATGTGACATGAAAAGCAGGCATTAAAAGCAGGAATAGACAAGTGGGACAACATCAACTTAAAAAACTTCTGCCTAGTGAAAGAAAAAACAAAATGAAAAGACAGCCTATGGAGTGAGAAAAAATATTTGTAAACCATGTATCTAGTAAGGAGTTAATACATAAAATAAAAGGAACTCATGCAATTCAATAGCAAAAAAAATAAAATAAAATAAAAATGAGCAAGGTCCGTCTAGTCAAGGCTATGATTTTTCCAGTGGTCATGTATGGATGTGAGAGTTAGACTATGAAGAAAACTGAGAGCCAAAGAATTGATGCTTTTGAACTGTGGTGTTGGAGAAGACTCTTGAGAGTCCCTTGAACTGCAAGGAGATCCAACCAGTCCATCTTAAAGGAGATGAGTCCTGGGTGTTCATTGGAAGGACTGATGCTGAAGCTGAAACTCCAATACTTTGGCCACCTGAGGCAAAGAGTTGACTCATTGGAAAGACCCTGATGCTGAGAAAGATTGAGGGCAGGAGGAGAAGGGGACGACAGAAGATGAGATGGTTGGATGGCATCACTGACTTCACGGGCAGTTTGGGTAAACTCCAGGAGTTGGTGATGGACAGGGAGGTCTGGCGTGCTGTGGTTCATGGGGTTGCAAAGAGTCAGACACGACTGAGTGACTGAACTGAACTGAAGGATCTGAACAGATATTTCTCCAAAGAAGACATATGAATGCTCAACAGGAACATGAAAAGTTGTTCAACACCACTAATTATCAGGGACCTGAAAAACAAAACTATGTCTGTTAGAAAGGCTACTATGAAAGAAAAAGAAAGATAAATGCTAGTGAAGACAGAAAGAAGAAATAACCCTTGTATACTTTTGGTGGGAATGTAAAAGAAGTAAGCTTAAATTTTAAAATCGGAAGTTCTAGGCTGTGAAAGTGCTGCACTCAATATACCAGCAAATTTGGAAAACTCAGCAGTGGCCACAGGACTAGAAAAGGTCAGTTTTCATTCCAATTCCAAAGAAAGGCAATGCCAAAGAATGCTCAAACTACTACACAATTGCACTCATCTCACACGCTAGTAAAGTAATGCTCAAAATTCTCCAAGCCAGGCTTCAGCAATATGTGAACCGTGAACTTCCAGATGTTCAAGCTGGTTTTAGAAGAGGCAGAGGAACCAGAGATCAAATTGCCAACATCTGCTGGATCATGGAAAAAGCAAGAGAGTTCCAGAAAAACATCTAGTTCTGCTTTATTAACTATGCCAAAGCCTTTGACGGTGGATCACAAGAAACTGTGGAAAATTCTGAAAGAGATGGGAATACCAGACCACCTGACCTGCCTCTGGAGAAATCTGTATGCAGGTCAGGAAGCAGCAGTTAGAACTGTACATGGAACAATAGACTGGTTCCAAATAGGAAAAGGAGTACGTCAAGGCTGTATATTGTCACCCTGCTTATTTAACTTATATGCAGAGTACATCATGAGAAACGCTGGACTGGAAGAAACACAAGCTGGACTGCGAGATTGCCCGGAGAGATATCAATAACCTCAGATATGCAGATGACACCACCCTTATGGCAGAAAGTGAAGAGGAGCTAAAAAGTCTCTTTATGAAAGTGAAAGTGGAGAGTGAAAAAGTTGCCCTAAAGCTCAACATTCAGAAAATGAAGATCATGGCATCCAGTCCTATCACTTCATGGGAAATAGATGGGGAAACAGTGGAAACAGTGTCAGACTTTATTTTTTGGGCTCCAAAATCACTGCAGATGGTGATTGCAGCCATGAAATTTAAAGACGCTTACTCCTTGGAAGAAAAGTTATGACCAACCTAGATAGCATATTCAAAAGCAGAGATATTAACTTTGCTGACTAAGTTCCGTCTAGTCAAGGCTATGGTTTTTCCTGTGGTCATGTATGGATGTGAGAGTTGGACTGTGAAGAAGGCTGAGCGCTGAAGAATTGATGCTTTTGAACTGTGGTATTGGAGAAGACTCTTGAGAGTCCCTTGGACTGCAAGGAGATCCAACCAGTCCATTCTGAAGGAGATCAGCCCTGGGATTTCTTTGGAAGGAATGATGCTAAAGCTGAAGCTCCAGTACTTTGGCCACCTCATGCAAAGAGTTGACTCATTGGAAAAGACCCTGATGCTGGGAGGGATTGGGGGCAGGAGGAGAAGTGGACGACAGAGGATGAGATGGCTGGATGGCTTCACTGACTCGATGGACGTGAGTCTGAGTGAACTCCGGGAGTTGGTGATGGACAGGGAGGCCTGGCGTGCTGCGATTAATGGGGTCGCGAAGAGTCGGACACGACTGAGCGACTGAACTGAAATGAACTGAGGCACACTTGGAGGTTTAGGAGGTTTCTACAATAATCCTCAATTTAAGTTTTGGGACTGTTGAAGCCAAAAAGCAGATGCAATATCTGAAACTGAAAACTACAACGTAAGTAAAAATGTGTAGCCTTTTTGGGTCACTTGTAGGAAAGTCAAAATGAGACCGTGGGAGAGAGGGACCCTGAGAATGGGAAAGGAAGCACCCACATCTTCTTCTCCATCCAGGCACCATGTCTAAGAAGCTCTCCCTCTAGTGTTCCTGGCTTGCTTGAACTAGAACAGTTACCATGCATGCGATGTCAAATCTCCTCATACCAAACCGTTCTTTCCCTTATTTTATATGAACTAGTGGTTCTCAACCTCAAGGGCTTTGAGTCAGCACCCAGAAACTTTGAGGGGGTGGGACTCAGCTAACAATATTTTTCTTACAGATCCTCTGATTATTTCCATTAGCACCCTAGCTTGACCCATTGTGCCATTGTGCCGGTTCTAAAAGCATATCTTTGAGGAAGTTTATATACAAGGAATTTCCAGACTTTTAAAATTTGTATCATGAAACACTTGTGGAATATATGTAGGAATCCACAAAGGGTCATTGTGACTTTGAGTTCTGCTGTTTATAAACCTTTTCCCTAACAGAAGAAAGCTTCCACCCGAAGATAGAATGGTACTGATGAATTCAAAGTGGGGTTACTATGTTAGCGGGGGGTGGTTGATCCTTATTATCAAGAGGAAATAGTTATTGCAGCAGTGCGCAGAAAAGGAGAAGTATGTCTGCATTTGGGGAGATGTTCTTGGGTGTTGCTAGTACCACCATGCCCACTGGACTGTAGACTGGTTAAGCTGTTTCAGGCTTAGTGTAGCTCTTTGTGAAAGTGAAGTGAAGTTGCTCAGTCGTGTCCGACTCTTTGTGACCCCATGGACTGTAGCCTACCAGGCTCCTCTGTCCATGGGATTTTCCAAGCAATAGTACTGGAGTGGATTGCCATTTCCTTCTCCAGAGGATCTTCCCAACCCAGGGATCGAACCCAGGTCTCCCACATTGTAGACGGACGCTTTACCATCTGAGCCACCCTTGTCTATCCACAAAATCCACTTCATGAAAGTAGAAAAGTTCATGAAAGCTTTGCCATTTTTGACTTCTAAAATTTAGGAACCTTATTAAGGATATCAAGAGGTATCCTCGAAGACTTCTACTTAGTTATTACCAGTTCCTACTGTGGAAAAAGGGACTTCAAAATGGAGTTGGTATTGCCAAAGAGCTATTTAAAATGGAGCCAAGAGACCATTAAGGAAGCAGGGTTTAAGCCTGCCCTCACTGGGTGGAAGGATAAACTTTTGAACTGCTCCAAACCACAAATATTCCAGGGATATTGCGAGAAAACCTGCAACTTGTCATAAAACCAGACTTCCACCTCCCTCTTGTGATAGCCTTTAGCAACCAAATATGTATAGATAAGAACAGCTTCAGCTTGCCAGCACCAATCATAATTCTTTCAAAACAAGTTTTGCAACCTTTGCAACTTTCACACACCTGAAGTTGGCCTTTATAAAACTCCGCCTTTCCTCTCCTCCTTGGAACACATTTTTGACTCCTACTTGAATCTGTGTCTCCCAAATTACAATTCTAAGACCCCCAATAAAGCCTTTATTTCTTTGCAGCTTTGCTGTGATGAATCTTGTTCAACACTACTTAGTCATCTCTCCTAGTTTCTATGACATTAGCAAAATTTGCACAGTGAAATCACCATTAAATGGAAATAAAAGGTTTTTAAAATTTAATTTGTCAAAAACAGAATTCAGAAGTCACTGGAATATTCAAAGTTCAGTGAAGCTCAAGGATTCACTTGTCAAGGGGACATTATAATTAGTTAGAGTTCAAGTCAGCAACTTCAGAAAGCGAACCCACATAGAATGAGGAAAATTTGTGCCAAGCAGTGGGCATCCTCCACTAAAGATGCTGGTCAGAGGGCCTGTATCCACAGCCCCACCTAATGGCACAGCTTATGCTCGAGTCTATGTACACTGAACTTCCTTGCCCCTGTTCACAGCTGATTAGAGCTGCAGACCTAAACTAGAGGCAGACAATGAATAGGCTGGTCAGTGATAAGTGGTCAGTCAGCAAAATTGTTATTAGGCAAAGGTTGTTTGGGCCAAGCTCAGAGAGAAGTTGAAAGTGCCTGCTAAAGTTACTTAGGAGACAATCAAGAGACTGGAGAGGTCATGAAGGCCTACAGATGACCCCAAATTAGAAAACAGGTGCTATAACTATGAGGAAGTATGGGGTGGAAAAAATAGAGGGTAGAATATAACTTCATAGGAGGACATTCAGACAGATCAACTAACCAAAGCACAGTATGCCAACAGCTGGGCAGGAGAGTAAAAGATTCATGAACTCCCACTGCCGAAGGCCCAGAGCAGCTAGGAGGCCAGGCCAGGCTGCTCTGGACTCTTCTATCTCTCTCTGACCCCCAGTCACCCTTCTCAACTCCCTTGGGGAGAGACAGCTGAAGTGAGCCCTTGGTTCTGACAATAGAATAGAGTGGGAAAAGAAAAGAGCAACAAGAATGAGCAAAAGAAGCAGAGAAATGAGAAAGCAGCAAGTAACACGGGAAATCCACGCACTGCCAGAGAGCAATGCTATGGGAGAGAGTGGACGGCAGAGAGGCTGCAGAGAGACAGAAATGGCCCCGTGCCTTCCAATTCTCCCTCCCCGGTACCCTGCAGTGATCGTGGATGTTCACATACAAATGCCCCTGTGATGCCAGCTCCCCACCCAGACAGAGCTCCAACAAGGGCATCGCCCTGCAGTTACCAAGTGAGGAAAACTTAGTGTTTCCATGAACATTTTCAACAAGAACTGGGGGAAAGGCTTACGGTAAAGGTAACCACATAATCTATCATTCCAACTGGGACACTTTAAAAGAGCAAAAGGGAGTGCCTCTACCAACTGTAAGGCATAAAGAGGCATAAACAAAACTGTCCCAGGTAAACTGCAATATGTGCCAACAGTACTTAACAAGTTAGTGTTCAGGCAACCAGAAAGATAAACTAAGCAGAAAAGGCTGTTCCTCTGGTTTGTTTTTGTTTTGGCATTTTTTAAAAAAATTTAAATTTATTTATTTTCATTGGTGGCTAATTACTTTACAACATTCTATTGGTTCTGCCATACATCAACATGAATCCACCACGGGTGTACACGTGTTCCCAATCCTGAACCCCCCTCCCACCTCCCTCCCCATACCATCCTTCTGGGTCATTCCAGTGCACCAGCCCCGAGCATCCTGTATCCTGCATCGAACCTGGACTGGCGATTCGTTTCATATATGATATATACATGTTTCAGTGTCATTCCCCCAAATTCCCACCCTCTCCCTCTCCCACAGAGTCCAAAAGACTGTTCTATACATCTGTGTCTCTTTTGCTGTCTCTCATACAGGGTTATCGTTACCATCTTTCTAAATTCCATATATATGCATTAGTATACTGTATTGGTGTTTTTCTTTCTGGCTTACTTCACTCTGTATAATTGGCTCCAGTTTATTCCACCTCATTAGAACTGATTCAAATGTATTCTTTTTAATGGCTGAGTAATACTCCATTGTGTATATGTACCACAGCTTTCTTATCCATTCATCTGCTGATGGACATCTAGGTTGCTTCCATGTCCTGGCTATTATAAACAGTGCTGTGATGAACATTGGGGTTCACGTGTCTCTTTCAATTCTGGTTTCCTAGGTGTGTATGCCCAGCAGTGGGATTGCTGGGTCATAAGGCAGTTCTATTTCCAGTTTTTTAAGGAATCTCCACACTGTTCTCCATAGAGGCTAAACTAGTTTGCATTCCCACCAACAGTGTAAGAGGGTTCCCCTTTATCTACACCCTCTCCAGCATTTATTGCTTATAGACTTTTGAATTGCAGCCATTCTGACTGGCGTGAAATGGTACCTCTCTGGTTTGTTTTGAACTGAACTACAACCCTGGGTTTAATTCTGTGATTTTGACTTTGTAATAGCCCAAATCAAACCCAATGAACTTATAAATTTTCAAGGCCCTCTAAATAGCAGTATTTCACTCTCCTGAAAAAGTATGAAATTCAGTCCCCCCAAGCATCTTTGCTGGGACTCCCACAACACTGGTTATTCACCCTTGACTTGTCCGCTGATTGTTTCTCTGCAGCATTGCTACATTGCCACAGATGGCCTTTCCACCTACACATACAGTATATAAAATAATTGGAACCAAAGGAAAGCAAATAAAATTACTTTTTCCAACCCTCTTGTATAGACCAATCCTTTTGTAATTCGACCTTGTAACCAACTTTTGTGTTACAAGAGGCAAATTCTGATGATGAAAGGGCAGGCTTGATATCAACTATTTAATTTCAGCCAAAGATACTTATTCTTTTGTGTCTTTTTTTCCCCTTTAATCTTTAAAATGGGATAAAATTCCATGCAAAGGACTGTTTTGATTATGAGATAAAATATGTAAAAGCACTTTGCAAATTATTTGAATATATGTAGCTATTGGGGGCAGGTGATGTAAAGAGCGATCATAAAATAGAGGAAAGATGACAGGAATCAGAACACAAAGTCTTGTATCTAAGACCTGGTTATATTATTAAGGTGCTCTGAGGCAGAGGGAAAATTTGTTGAGGTCTATGACCCTAATTTTCTTCTTCCTAAAAAAATAAAATAAAAAAAAGACTCTGTGAAAATTAAAAAAAAATCATGTAACAATGCAAAGAGGCTTTTTCTTGATTTTTTAAAATAATAATATATATTATGTATGTATTGAGCTTCCCAGGTGGCACTAGTGGTAAAGAACCTGCCTGCCAAAGCAGAAGATGGAAGAGAGGAGGGTTTGATCCCTGGTTTGGGAAGATCCGCTGGAGGAAGGCACAGCAACCTACTCCAGTCCTCTTGCCTGGCAAATCCCATGGACAGAGGAGTCTGGTGGGCTGCAGTCCCTGGGGTCACAAAGACTCAGCTGTGACTGAAGTGACTGAGCACACCCAGCACGGAGATCAGAAAGCTGATTCTGCTTGGTTTGCCTCTTCCACTTTCAGTACTATGATACTAATTAATGACTGTTATCGTTACGATTTCAGCAAAATAATATTTGTGAGACCTGAGAGCGAGACAGATTTTATTTGTACTAACTCTTCTGACCTTTTGTCTTTTGGTGAATTCCCAAGCATGCTCTTTCTTCCCCCCTAAAAAACCAAATTGCATTAAAAAGTGCAGGATTATCTTTTTTTTTTTTTTAACTCAAAAAGAAAAGACTTGTCACAAAAAGGCATAATATACCAGCTTGCTATGTGTTCTTGTGCCAATAAGTATTAAAATAGATTAGGCCAGTTCTATTATTTCCAAAATTGGGGCATATGCAGAGGAAAACATTTCCTTTTAGAGGATTTGAACTTTTGAGATTCTAACAATCTCAGAGAGAGAAGCTAGTGTAACAGATGTTACATTGATGCTAAACATTTGGGACTTCGCTCAAAAATACTTTGAGTGTTTACATGTACTCCCATCCATAAATCTTGCAACACACAGATCCATAGCCTCACTGGCTTTTATGATTAAACAAAAATGCCTTCTTATCAGACTTAAATGCATATACCTCCTTCCTTTGGAATAATTTCACAACTTTTACTTTTTTTCTGTGAATTACAAGTACTTTTGAGTTCCTTTATCAGAACTCTATTAAACCAATGAATCAAAGTAAGGTTTTAATGTTTCTATCAGATGTCAACTTTGTTTGAATGTCCTGCTGTTTCTTCTGGTAAAATTACATAGGTATCTTGAAAAAGCTCTAGATACCATGAACTCTACTACTTCTTTTATTCTAACATTTGATTTTCTTGAAAGAAAACCACGGTGATAGTAACTTTTCTGGAAAAAAAAAATTAGCAAAGTTTAGTAATTAATCTCCACCTCCCCACAATACCCCAGATACCCAAAGTTCACCTCATCTTCATTCAGGATTTCATTTATTCACTCACTCACTATTTTTTTCATCCCCTTCTGGATTCTCAGCACCAAGTGAATGTTATAGAGAACAAAGAAAGGTGTTTGAACATATTCTTCTCCTTCAAAGACTCTCATGGAGACAATGTTGCACTTGAAGTTTAAATGCTAACAAAGGAAAACAAGATAAGAGGTGTTTCATGGCAAAAAAATGAGCAGCCCTCTATTTCTTCGACCTGCTGCTTCTTTTTTCTGCTCTGTATGTGGGTTTGAGGTATAAATCTAGCACCAATGATACTTGGACCCAAGCAGGCAATGGTGAAGTCCTAAATATCATATTTTGAACATGTTTCTTTGGTCAACTTCTTCTATTCCTCTATGCTATGCTAAGTCACTTCAGTCGTGTCCGACTCTAAGTGACCCCATAGATGGCAGCCCACCAGGCTCCCCCGTCCCTGGGATTCTCCGGGCAAGAACACTGGAGTGGGTTGCCATTTCCTTCTCCAATGCATGAAAGTGAAAAGTGAAAGTGAAGTCGCTCAGTCATATCCGACTCTTAGCGACCCCATGGACTGCAGCCTACCAGGCTCCTCTATCCATAGGATTTTCCAGGCAAGAGTACTGGAGTGGGGTGCCATTGCCTTCTCCGCTAGTCTACACCATAATTATCATTTGAGTAGCTGACTGCAATCACCTCCTGCCTGCTCTCAGACTCTGATCTCTCTTGCTCACTGATTCACTTAAGATGGTCCCTGTGGACTGTGTTTAACCACGTGAGCAAATGCTTAGGAAAAAACAGTGACATGAAAAATATAATGCAAAACTACGTACAGAATGAAATTAACTAGGCTAAATATACCTATATAGTGGGGAAAAGGGAAGGAAATATAACAACACATAAGCAGGCTAGTCTGTGGATGAGATTAAAAGTAATTTTAGTTTCCTCCTATTTTTCAGAAATTTTCAAACTTTCTACAAATGGATGGTATGTACTGTTCTAATGATTAAGACTTAAAAAGAAAACTAATACTATTCTCTGCTGCTTTTACTCTTTGAAAACAGTGTTAAGGATTCTATGGAATGGAGTTTTATAAATTTGCTTTGATAAACACCTTCACACTGGGCAAAGCACATCAATGTACCACTCTCATTTACATATGAGTTCAATATGAAACTCATGCGTAATTTTTCCTCTTAAACAATCTCATGACCACAGGTGCACAGCTGTGGCCGAAACAGGATCTTGTGCACTCACTTGTGCAAATAGCAGGTTATTCCTCACAGGTATAACCAAAGCACAAACTTGGAACTGCCTCAGAACGTGGCACAACGTAGCCTTCAGTGAAAACTGTGATTTCCTTTAATTATTTACCATCTTTGAAAACCCTGCAGAAAAAGAGTTTTCAAGCTACAAAATAAATAACACCATATTGGATTATAATACAGTGGATTATATTACATTGGATTCAAGGTATACAATGAATATACATGATTCCATACTGATATAAGTAAATGATTTGTATAAATAAATAGATAAATCAATGAGGAAGAATGGCTAAGTCTACAGTACAAAAGAATTCAAAATAATTCATGTAAGTACTGCTCCTTAAGGATATCAATCACCACCTCTTAAGTGTGGGGCATTCACAGTGACCTCCTTCCAAACAGTACAGTTTAGAGAAACCTAGCCAATACTATCTCAACCAGGGGGTCAAGGTTAAAATCACTGATATGAACAGTATGCTCCCTTAATGGCTTGCAATGAGAATGGTACTCTGCCTCTGTGGTCTTCCTTCAAAGCACATAACCTCTGTCTGATCATGAGAAAAACATCAGAAAAACTCAAACTGAAAGACATTCTATAAAATATCTGACCCACAGACCTCAAAACTGTCAAGGCCATCAACAACCAAAAAAGCCTGAACACCAGACACAGTCATGAGAAGCCTCAGGAGACATGAAAGCTAAATAAAACGTGGTATCCTGGATGTGATCCAGGAACATAAAGGATTTTACGTGAAAATAAAGGTCTGAATAAAGGACGGCCTTTAGCTTATATTAATGGATCAATATTGGTTCATTAGTTGTGACAAAGGTACATAACAATGTCAGACGTTAACAACAGGGAAAGTTAGGCATGAGGTATATGAAAATTCTTTCTAGCTTCATAATTTTTTTGTAAACCTAAAATAGCTTCATAATTTTTTTGCAGACCTAAAACTACTAAAACAATAAGCTTAATTTTAAAAAAGCTTCCATACAGCTAATTCTTTTGTGTAGATAACCTAGTGTTTGATGGGGGCAACCCTTCTAATTTGGTCTTTGCTTAGTAAGTATAATGATACATTTCAAAGAAGGCATGTCAGTGACTGATTCACCTAACCCACCTCAGCAGCAGCCCCTTGCCCTTCTCTCATTTCACAGGTAATTGGGGGTGATGTATTTAAGGGATACTGTTACACATTAATTATGCTCAATAAAAATAATTTCAGAGTAGAGCCACTGCAAATATTTTAACCACAGGTAACTGAGAAGGATGTTCCCAATTATCACACATTAGGCTCTAAGTCACAAGACTTGGGTTTTTCTTCTTTCACCTCCATAAAACTAACTTTACTTCCAGCAAATAACCTATTCTCTTTGACCCTCAAGCTCTCATCTGTAGAAAGAGGAGGTTGATCTATATTACTTCCAAATTTCCTTCTTGCTTTCAGAAGACAGCAGACTCCAGTCAGTTAAAAACAAAAAATATGGCTCTGTCACTCAAAGGCTTAGGTTCTCACCTTAAAAAGTGGGGATAAAAATGGTTCCTACCTGATAGAGTTGTTTGGAGATTATTTAAATAAACAATTAATAATATGTACAAAACATTTAGTTGAACATCTAATATTTCAATCCTGCCTTTGTGTGCTTAAAATGAGAGCCTGATTACAGATAAGGACATAAACAAGATAATGTAAAAAATAGATTCGTACCTAAAATAGTTGAGGCTTTAAGACGCACTCACAAAGGAAGTGCTTTACAGGAGAAAAGTCTGAGCAGTTGTAGGAAGTCATGTGTCAGGGATAAATACTGAGGTTGCTCTGTTTTCACAGACCTTTAGAATCCTTTGCTCATGAATTGGAATGCTCTCCCTTGAGTACAGTTTGGTGAGGAAAGCATGTCATTCTCAGTTATTCTTACCAACAGTGGGTGAGAGGGCTGTGGGCCGAGGCCTGAATAATAAAGACGAGGAATCAAAAACACACTTCTGTTTCCTTTTGAAATGTGCTTTTACATTTGCTTGTGAGATTTACAATTCTAAAATGTCACAGCACAGGAGGACTGTTAATTTTATTTACTCAGTACACAAGTCTATCATAGAGAAAGATAACTTTATAAGGGTTTTCCATAAAATCTATTGGATTAATACATGTTAGAGCAGGATCTACTATGGATAAACTGTAGATCCTAGAAATCATCCAGAGTTGAATATAATAGCTTAGAATATAATAGCTAAACATAATGAAAATTATAAGCTTATTCAATTAATTGATACTCTTCAAGCATTCCGAATGTTAGAGCAAAGCGTACAACAGCTTGCTTTTTCAGTACTATTTGCAAAAAAGTACTAAACTGCCAAAAACATGATGTCTATCATATGAGTGGATAATAATGATGTTAGGTATTATTTCTAATTTTTTTAAAAAAACTTCCTTACAGCTTAGCATTAAGCCAATAATCTAAAATTGCCAAAAGTTTCTCAGTAGTATTCAGCATAGGGAATCTCTGACTTATTACAGAATTATATACTATTCACGTTGGCAGGAGACTTAGGTGTTTTTGCTTTGTTTTGTTTTCCTGAAATTACACTGCTTCTCACAGCAATTTTAACAAGCTTCGGGGCTATGAGTGTTCCCTGAGCCCACCCAGGGACGTAGATAACTTCCTGCTGGGCAATGATAGCCCCCTTCGTGGGACCTGGGCTTCCCTGGTGGCTCAATAGTAAAGAATCCACCTGCCAGGGCAGGAGACACAGGAGATTTGGGTTTGATCCTTGGGTTGGGAATATCCCCCTGGAGAAGGAAATGGCAACCCACTCCAGCATTCTTGCCCGGAAAATCCCATGGACAGAGGAGCCTGATGGGCTACAGTCCATGGGGTCCCAAAGAGTCAGACAGGACTGAGCACAAGCATGAACATGAAGTGTTCTCTGAACCCACCCAGGGACACAGATAACTTCCTGTCTAGGTCAGGGACAGCCGTCTTCATGGTGCCCAGATAACAGTGATCACAATGGTGAGATATACTGATCACCTTTCAAGTAGGTGTTTCTAGCTTTTCCCTTCCTAATAGCTCTCAATTTCCTCTTGAGAACCAGCGGGTTGTGGGAAGCTGACTTGCTTCTCGGTTCAGGGGTGAAGAATGTCCAGCCAGTTCAACCTCCAGACTACAGTGACTGGCTCAGTCACTGGGTGGGAATGTGACCTAAGCTCTTCCAATCAAGGTAAATCTTTGGCTTAGTGTGAGAATACTGGAAAAGCTATTCCTCCTGGATGAGAATAAGGAAACATGTAGCCAGCTGTGGGAGCACTGGCAGCCATCTTGGGGTCAAGAGGGGAATTAAACTGAGATAAAGCTAATAATGGGGAAGGCCAGATGGAGACACAGAAATACAGCAGATTCTTATGACTTGATTTGACCACTGAGATGGCCTCCAGATTTTCCAGATATGTGAGTCAATACATTCCCTTTAGTATTTTAGTCAGTTTGAGTTGTGTTTTTTATTAATTGCAAGAAAAGCATCACAACTGATGAAATAGCTAACATTGATGGATGGAACACAAGCATTGTTTCATTTATTTTGCACAAAATCTAAGAAATAATTAGTCTTTTAATCCTAGTAATACAAAAGTGGAGACTGAGGATCAGAGAGGTTGAATGAGTTGCTTCAGCTACGAAAAAGTAGTAGATTCAAACTGTCTTTCTAGCATAAAAAGTTCATACTCTTAACCACTATGCTAATGCTTTGCTCCAAGATTAAAAAAAAAATCAGAAAGCGAACTAGACATCTGAAACTCCAAGTATATTTTAACTTCTCAGGCTCTAATTACATAATTTTCCTTAGCTAAAAGTTCACATCAAAAGGAAAGGATTGGATGTGGTTAAGGAAAAAGTAAATTTCTAACAGCAAGGATTTCTAAAGCACAGATTCAGAATCTTTCTCATGGAAAAGATATTTTTCTCTCCCTCCTATTACTTAAGCATTTATAAGTCAATTTGAAGTGCTTCTGATTAAATCTCTTTATGTCATTAATTAAATGCTGCTGCTGCTGCTGCTAAGTCACTTCAGTTGTATCCGACTCTGTGCGACCCCATAGACAGCAGCCTACCCTATTTGAAGACAAAGGGCTTACTCGATGTACATAAAAATCAAGAGTTTATAACTAGCAAATGGAATGCAACAACACATACTGCCTTGATATCACTTCATGTAGTAAAGAAATAATATATAACTATCTTCATCCAGAAGTACAAAAACAACTTTCCCAAGGAAGTAGAATATTTAAATTATAAAATTATTTATGCTAATGATTAAAATATACTCTTCATTTTACAGTGTACAGAAAACTGTTGTTCATAGTTTAAAGCTCTTTTATATCTTCACACTTTTAGCTAAATGTGTCCCCTGCTTCTAGTTGTTTGTGGAAATAGAGTTCTCCTCTCGTGAACTCACCATCTCACTTTCCACAGGAATTCTAGTTCAAATTGCCAAAGTATGAAGACCAAAGCTCCTTTCTTGGGTTCTGAATCTCACTGCCTCATCAACTAAGATGTCAGCCCAGCTAACTGTTGATTCGGTGCAATACTCTGAGCAGTCTCCAGTTATGAATAATTGATATATCCACACATATCTTCATAGCCTGCAGCCTGTTGTTCCAAAGCCATTCAGGAAGACTTTGTTGACACAACCAAATCAAAGAGGCATTAAGCCCATTTACTGGGCTAATTAATGAATGCATTAACTCACTGTCAGGCATGCCCCATACAAAGGGGATGCCTTCTTCCCTCCTCCAAAAATGCTGTGCACACCTCTGCACCCCCTGGATCCACTCACAAGTCAGCTCTTAAGCTCACTGCTCTCCTGGCCCAGCCCAGCCCAGCCAGCAAGGTCTCTGCTTTCTTGAGGCCCACGTGTCCTGTTTCCCATCCCTACTTTGATTCGCAAGCCCGTGATTTGTTGCAACCAGAGGCTGCTCCCAACAAGCCCTCTTCCTTCTTTTTTCTTTTGCAGTTGTGGAGAAGAGTGGCAAATTAAGCATGAAAATGCTGCAGATTTGGGGTGGGAATCACAAATACTTGTACCTTCCACATTGACTGTCATACATATTTTAAACCATTTGCTACTCAGATTAAAATACGCACCTCCGTGTTTTGTTTTCATGCCTGTAATTACTAGAGAGACCGTCTTTCACGTCTACTAGCCATTTGTATTTTTTTGATATGCCTGTGCATATCCTCGATCCATTTTATTTTTTAACTGGCTAGTATGTGCTCTTTGTAAATTAAGGAGATGAATAAGGGCTGCCTGTTAAAGGACACGGCTTGAGTGGATGGAGCCAGGAACCAGGGAGCACCCCTCAGAGGGACTCTCACTGATTTTAGCTCTGCCTGCTACACACCGTGCACTCATGGGCTTTAGCATTCTTGGGGAGAAAAATGCGGTGGAGAGGCATGGATTTCCTGTTCTTCTCCGCACATAAGTGGAATGAGTCATGGAGGGCTATTTCCATCCAAGTATCAATTCTTTGTTGTTATCAATGTGTGTGCTAAGTCACTTCAGTCATGTCTGACTCATTGCAACCCCATGGACTGTACGCTGCCAGGCTCCTCTGTCCATGGGATTCCCCAGGCAAGAAAACTGGAGTGGATCACCATGCCCTCTTCCAGGGGATCTTCCTGGTGCAGGGATCAAATCCACATCTCCATGTCTCCTGCACTGGCATGTAGGTTCTTTACCAGTAGTGCCGCCTAGTGCCACCTGGGAAGGCCCTGGTATGCTATAAGACCAAATTACTGAGTGAGGTTCAGGCTCAGAGCTGAAGTCCAGGTGATAGAGAAAGGGACTCTTGGGTGAGAAGAGTAAAAGCAATGAAATGAATTTCTTTCCACTCATAGAATCCAGCAGGCATGCTACTATGTGCCACCCCAGGAGAAAAGTCAGGATTGATGGCCTGGCTACTTCTGCCTTTCCAGCAGGCAGCAGAGAAAAGGCAGTTCTCGCGAGAACACAGAGCACTGTCTTTTCTCTATATATGTGGGTGTGCCCCACCAACATATAGATCCAGGCATCTTCAGCCTTCTTCATGTTTATATCACCCTGTTCCCGGTTGAGTACGTCAGTTCCGTAAGCTTTAGGGGTTCGGACTCTTCTGAGTCTCAGGCCCACGTAGCTGACCACTTACTCGACATTTCTATTTGGATGCCTCAGAGGCAACTCAAACTTAACATCTCCAAAACTCATCTCTAGACTGTCCCATGTTGACCCGTCCCCATCACAACTCCTCTATCTCTAACGTGAAACAGTCCATCAGCCTTCTAGTGAGATTCCTCTTTCCACTCATGTCTCTCTACAATTTAGTTTCCCATTAAAGTGATCATCAAATATAGAAATAGCCATGTCACTCTTCTGCCTTAGGCTTTTCAGTGGATTCCCATGCACTGAAGACTGACTCATCATGGCTTACCAGGCCTTATAGTCCTCACCACCAACCTCTCCAATTTCAACTCTGGCCACCACGAGCCACAGCCCCCTCCCCCACCCTTATTACATGCTAGCCATACTAGCCCTGCACGCATGCCTTTCTTGAAAGTGCTAAGCGCTTGTCCACGAAGGGTGTTACACAAGCTGCCACTTCTGCTTATAACATTCTTCCCCAGGTTGTTCATTTGCATGACATGCTCCTTCTCATCCTGGAGGTGTCAGCTCATGCCACCTCCTCAGAGAAGCCTTCCTTGACTACTCATTGAAGAAATTCTCCATCTGTTGTTCTTTACCATAGTAAACTGCTTTTTTTTTTAAAATATAACATTGACATTTCTACTCAGATGCCTTATAGGCAATTCAGACTTACCATCTCCAAAACTAATCTTTCAACTGTCTCACTTTGACCTGCCCCCATCCTTCAACTCAGGCTAAACATTCTCCATCCATTTGGTTGCTTGGCATCCAAATGTGATACATGTGGTGGTGTTGGAGAAGACTCTTGAGAGTCCCTTGGACTGCAAGGAGATCCAATCAGTCCATCTTAAAGGAAATCAGTCCTGAATATTCATTGGAAGGACTGATGCTGAAGCTGAAACTCCAATACTTTGGCCATCTGATGTGAAGAACTGACTCATTTGAAAAGACCCTGATTCTGGGAAAGATTGAAGGCAGGAGGAAAAGGGGACAGCAGAGGATGAGATGGTTGGATGGCATCACCAACTCAATGCGCTTGAGTTTGAGCAAGCTGTGGGAGTTGATGATGGACAGGGAAGCCTGGCATGCAGCAGTCTATGGGGTTGCAAAGAGTTGGACATGACTGAGTGACTGAACTGAACTTGGAAATATTTTGTGAGCTGACCCAGTTTTAGTGGCTTTTATGTCTGTGTGATATACCCTCATAACTCCTGCTTTTAGCACATATTTGGCACAAAGGCGCTCTATAAACAGCTGCTGTTTGAATGAAGAATAGTTCCTAGAGTCAATTACATTAGAGGTTAGCCCTCAGTAAGAGGAGAATACATAATTTTAGGAGGGAATAGGCCTCAGCATTTGGTGGAATGTCTCAGGAGTTAATGAAGTGAAGCTTGTGTCATATGTTAGTCGGCATCATCAGTGGAAGGGGTCTGTGGACAGTGGTTGGTTGTGATACAAATGAGATTCAAAGGCTATGGTGGCCTCATCATTGAATATGGAATTTGTATTTAATATGCAAATACATATCTGACATCCAATACATGGTTACATGGCAATTTTAGATACTTAATGTTCTCAAAATACCCCAGGATAAGAGTGCTCATTCTGTATTTTAGAAACAGTATAATATAGTGGGTAAGAATACAGCTCTGTGAGTGACCTGACTCCTTGAGTTTAAACGCTGGCTCTGACATTCTCCAGCTGTGGGATCCTGGGCAAGTGGCTTGACCTTTTCATATCTGTTTCCTTCCTGTGAAACAGAGATCATGCCTCATTAAGTGTAAGATTTTGATGAGTTAATAATTGTTCAGTGCTTATAATAGTGTCAGGGACATAGGAAATGTTATATAAATGTTAGACACTAGTGTTATAGTTCGATATTCCATGGATCCAACCACATGAGGCTAGGCAATTCATGAAAATGTGCACACACATAGAGGTGCTATGATTTTATGTGCTATTATTACTTTGAAAAGAATTTGCTTGAAAGGCTCATTAGCCATGCATGCAATTCTTTCAAAGATGTACAGACACCTTGAACAAAGCTGTGGTCAACTAAATGAATGTGAAATCTATATGAGCTCTGACAGCCAATTTCATGATTTGATGGCCCCTCAATTCCTCTAGAGATAGAGCTCTTAGAAAGAAATGTTCCTATTACATTAACTTTTATCTTGGATGTTACTTCATTATGCTAATAGGCTCCCTATTGATCAACTCTATTCTTCATTCTTCCCAAGCCTTAGGAAGAAATGCTAAAATATGCAAGGACTAAAGAATAAATGAATCTGAGCAGCAGCTAAATACTATTTTACCACTTTCAAATTGAAAGTCAATTATGAGTGTTCTAAGGGATAATTAGGAGTTCACAGACAGGATCACATCCTAGGAAATGCGATCTCCTAGGAGAAACTGTCCCAAGCATCCCGACTATAACCATCTCTCTCCCACTGTCTCCTCTCCATGCAGTCAGTTACCTCCACCTGTGTTTCTTATGTGACACTTCTGTTATCATCTCACTGTATTTTAACTCGTGTATTTTAACCACACATTCCTATTTACCCTTCTGGACCGTGAATTCCTAAATACCAGACCCAGGACTGACTCATCTTTGTAGGTACCCTAATGAGGGTTTATCAAATTGATTTGAAGTTCCTGAAAGACCACATTTGTGTTTAAGTATTTGGCACTAAGACAGTATTTCAAATAGCATTCCTGCTAGAAGATAAGTTCTTTGAGAACCGTGATTTGGAGCTATGTGATTCACTCCAGTATGCATGGAGAAGAGTGTCTGACTCAATAAACATTAAGGGAGAGAATAGAGGAGATGCCTAGAGCTTAAGTGCTCTTTATGGTTCCTGTATCAGAACAGGACTGAGAATTAGCCAGACTTTGCAACAACAATACAGAAAAAGATGATGAATGTATTTATTTTTCCCATGTACTAGCCTCCACTCTACTTTGTAGATCACCCATAAAAAGTCTCACCCCAAGATGGGCAAAGGCTATGAGAATTCAAATTTACCAAGTGTTTCATTTAATGTTCTTGTTGAGGGTTACTTAAAACAGTGTTTAGTTTATTTAAGCTCCAAAGACTGGATGGGGTTCCTAGGCCTTAAAAATCCCTAAGCACCAGCTTGGAACCAGGGCTCCATGACATTGTCTTTGCAGCTGTAGAGGTGACTGACACAGGAGACATGAAGTTCTCCTTGCTGAAAACTTAGGATTTGCTTGTTGAAAGTAAACTAATTTGTGCACCATGTCGCTTCTGTTGGAGATCTCGTCGCCGTTTTTACTTTTATATTAATTGAAGTGAAGAGAACATTAAAAAGCAGTATCGATTGGCACCCACAAGAGAGATTTTCATTCTTCAGAAAAGATATCTCTGTGGCTGCAAAGTGACCCCTGAGCCTGTCCCACCATGGGCCTCTGTGACATCTGTCCCTTCAAGTGCCCCAAGCAAGCCTGGTTAAATAACACATAGGGCACCACATGGGCACCATGGGACAAACTCACATGGCTCCCTGGGAGCAGTGAATACTTCTCCTTGGCATGGCCAATTTATTCTGGGAAAGTCAAGGTCTGGGAGGAGGTGTTGGTTCTCCAGGCTCCTAACTGCTAGCATATGGTGTGTCATGACTTCTTGGCCACTACTGAAATTTTATGTCAACTGCATTAATAAAATGAAAAACTTTAGTAATATTGTCCTTTTAATAAAAAAGATAGTTGTTCTTTTTGACTCAATAATAATTTACTGTAGGTTTTAAAGAATAAAGAAAATAAAAGGCCATCACCATTGTGTTCTCCTCTCCTCATATAAAAACACTGAACCTACAAAATGAACAACAGTGGCATTTTTGTAGTCAAGAAATTCATGGGTAATATTTCTGAGAAACTGAATTCTGATTACCAGAAATCCTGCTCACCCTCTCTCTACTCTTCTTTATCCCACCCCCTGCCTCTCTCTTCCATCCATCCATCCATCCATCCATGCATCCATCCACCCACTAGGGAATGGATTTACAAACATGGATTAAGACATGGCTCCCAGTTATTAGGAAACTCACAAATTTTGTGTCACATGTAACATAATGAGATATTTAGCAGAAAAGTTATTAAATCAAAATATATTCAAAAGAACTTTTTTGGTAATGAATACATTTAAAATATGTTAAGTACAAAGAGCTTATCACATTTGTGCTTGAATAATGCAAACCAGTTAACATAACTGCAGCATAATTGCTTTTCCTCTCTTCCCAGTACATCAGACAAAGGAACAGAATTTGTTGCTTTGAAAAAAATGGATTATTTAGAAGCCAGAATGTGAGTAATTTACTGATGTGCTTTTAATCTTTGTCAGCCATTAGTTTTAATTGCTCCCATAAACTAAAGATGGCAAAGAAAAAGCATAACATATGGTTTACATGAAATTTTTTAGAAGAAAAATATTATTTTGACTGGCTTAATGTTTACTAGAATCTACATCCCATTGAAGAAAAGACACATCATTATAATAACAAATCCTTTGTCACTGGGATTAATCTCATAAAGAATTTATGTCCACTGTTGTTGTGCTGAGAATACCAAATAATCATGATAGATGTTGTTACAGACTATAGTCAAAATGTCACTTACCTCCCCTGAGGGAAGATAAGAAGCTACTAAAATAGATAAATCATCGTCAGAAATTAGAGTTTCCTTTGCCCAACAACATATTAATTTCCCATTTACTAAGCAACTAAGGTAACACCAAAGAAATAGTTGGGAAGAAGATGCTTAAGTCCTAGACTTTCTGGTTACAAGATGAAGCTCATGGGTGCTGCATGGCTGCTCGCTGAAGGCCTGAAGGGCCCGATTCAGAGTTTCCTCAGCTGAGGAGAGTATTTGTTGTAACAAATTACAACAACTGATAGAGTTCTGCAATGTTCTTCACTATCAGCAAAGAGAAGGAGATTTGAGAGAGGAAGAGCGATAAAGGATCAATGCTGTCATCTTCCTCCTAGCAGAAAAGAGGAAGTCAAATTTTAGAGCAGAGAACTCTTAATGGGTGGTTGCTTGGGTCTATTTTCAAAGAACTTTATTCTAGACACTGGTAAAGAGATATGTATAACCATGAAGTCACACTAATGGAAAATCTGTGTGTGTACAGGGACACACTGAGTTCTAAAAGGCACTGGTTAGCAACAAAAGTTTACTGTATAGCATAGTGAAATACAGCCAATATCTTGTAAAGCCTATAACAGAAAATAATCTGAAAAATAATATATGTGTATATGTATAACTGAATCATCTTGTTGTGCACCTGAAACATTGTAAATCAACTGCTACTGCTGCTGCTAAGTCACTTCAGTCGTGTCTGACTCTGTGCGACCCCATAGACGGCAGCCCACCAGGCTCCATCCCTGGGATTCTCCAGGCAAGAACACTGGAGTGGGTTGCCATTTCCTTCTCCAATGCATGGAAGTGAAAAGTGAAAGTGAAGTCGCTCAGTCGTGTCTGACTCTTAGCGACCCCATGGACTGCAATAAAATATAAATATTAAGAAAAAAATAAATAAAAGGCAGTGGTGGCAAAGTTCAAGTTTGGGCATTAACCATTCTTTTCTCACACCTCTAATTTCTTTAATGGTGTCATCTTTAATAAAATAATGATATATCTGAATCCTCAGAATCTAACTTTCCACGCCAAACTCAAGTGTGAGGAGGTCATAGTGTTGATCTAAACATTAGCTCATTTCTTGGAAAAATAAATAAATGCCAACAAGGCACTTCTGGGGTTAGCACTTCCCATTAAATTTCATAACACCTGTTTCCTAAGGAACAACACTTTCACCCAAGGAAAACAACTTCATAGTTGGTGCCAAAACACTTTTGAGGTTTGAATTATTGCCCATTAATAAGAGCAAAGTTTATTGAAGCAGATACCTCAGATGAATAAATAAAAATTTGGAATTATCATGAAAGCTAAAAACTTCCTATAAAATCATTTAAATAAATGAAATAAAACCACATGAGGAAGAGAAAGAAGGATAAAATTGCAGCCAGAGGGACAAAAACTAAAAAAGACTAAAATGCAGATGACCGCTCATTGCCTAGCTCAGAATTTCTCTGCCAGCATCCCTTTAATCATCAGAAAGAGGCTACAGAGGGAATATATCCACAATAGAAGCCATATATGGCTTCCCTGGTGGCGCAGAGGTTAAAGCGTCTGCCTGCAATGTGGGAGACCTGGGTTTGATCCCTGGGTTGGGAAGATCCCCTGGAGAAGGAAATGGAAACCCACTCCAGTATTCTTGCCTGGAGAATCCCATGGACGGAGGAGCTTGGTGGGCTACAGTCCACGGGTCGCAAAGAGTCGGACACGACTGAGCGACTTCACTTTCACTTTCACTTTCATGACAAACTCGTAGATGACATCATACTCAGTGGTGAAAAGCTGAAAGCATTCCCTCTAACATCAGGAACAAGACAATGAAATGATGCCAACTCTCACCACTTTGATTCAACACAGTTTGGGAAGTCCTAGCCATGGCAATCAGAGGAGAAAAATATTAATAAATAAAAGGTATTCAAACTGGAGAGGATGAAGTAGAACTGTCACTGTTTTCAGATGACAAATACAATACATATAAAACCCTAAAGATGCTACCAGAAAACTAGAGCTCATGAATGAATTCAGTAAAGTTGTAGGGTACAAACTTAATATGCAGAAACTGGCTGCATTTCTGTATATTAACTAGAAAATATAAAAAAAGAGAAATTAAGGAAACAAACCCATTTGCAATTGTATCAAAGATAGCAGAATATCTAGGACTAAACCTACCTGAGGAGGTAAAAGACCTATACTCTGAAGACTATGGTCTTCCCTGGTGGCTCAGACAGTAAAGCAGCTGCCTACAATGCGGGAGACCCAGGTTCAATCCCTGGGTCAGGAAGATCTCCTGGAGAAGGACATGGCAACCCACTCTAGTATTCTTGCCTGGAAAATCCCATAGACAGAGGAACCTGGTAGGCTACAGCCCATGGGGTTGCAGAATTGGGCATGACTCAGCAACTTTACTCACTTACACCCTGAAGACTATAAATCACCAATGAAAGAACTGTAGTCAACATAAACAGATGGAAAGATATACCCTGTTCTTGATAGAAGTATCAGTATTGTTAAAATGACCATATTACCAAGGCAATCTACACGTTCAGTGCAATTCCTATCAAATCATCAATGGCATTTTCCATAGAATTAGAACAAAAATATTCAAAATTTGTATGGACATAAAAGAGACCCTTGTCTTGAGAAAGAAGATTGGAGCTGGAGGAATCAAACTCCCAATGTCAGACTATACTACAAAGCTACAGTAATCAAAATAGTCTGGCAATGGCACAAAAGAGATACACAGATTAACGGAACAGGGTAGAGCGCCCAGAAATAAACTAATGCATCTTTAGTCAATTAATCTATGACAAAGGAGGCAAGAATATAATGGAGATAATATAGTCTCTTTAATAAGTAGTGCTGAGAAAACTGGACAGCACACGTAAAAGAATGAAATTAGAACATTCTCTAATGCAATATACAAAAATAAACTCAAAATGGGTTAAAGACATAAATGTAAGGCTGAATCCCATAAAACTCTCAGAAGCATAGCCAGAACGCTCTCTGACATAAATTGCAGCAATATTTTTTGGATCTGTCTCCTAGAATAGTGAAAATAAAAGCTAAGGTAAGCAAATAGGATCTAATTAAACTTAAAAGCTTTTGCATAGCAAAAGAAACCATAAAAAAGTCAACCTACAGAATGAAAGAAAATATTTGCAAAGAATGTAGCCAGCAAGGGTTAATTTCTAAAATACAATACAAGGAGCTCACAAAGCTCAGTAAAAAAAAAATAATAATAAATAGGCAGAAGACTTAAATAGACTTTCTCCAAAGAAGACATACAGATGTCCAATAGGCATAAGAAAAGATGCTCAACATCACTAACTGATAGAGAAATATAAATCAAAACTAATCAAAACTATGATGAGGTATCACCTCACACTGGTCAGAATGGCTTTCATTAAAAAGTCTACAAATAATAAGTGCTAGAGAAGGTATGGAGAAAATGTTGATGGGGATGTTAACTGGTGCAGCACTATGGAGAACAGTAGCTATGATTTTTCCAGTAGTAATGTACGGATGTGAGAGTTGGATCATAAGGAAGGCTGAGTGCCAGAGAATTGATGCTTTTGAACTGTGGTGTTCAAGAAGACTCTTGAGAGTCCCTTGGATTGCAAGGAGATCAAACCAGTCAATCCTAAAGGAAATCAATCCTCAATAGTCATTGGAAGGATTGATGCTGAAGCTGAAGCTCCAATGCTTTGGCTACCTGATAACAAAGAGTCAACTCATTTGAAAAGACCTTGATGCTGGGAAAAACTAAGGGCAGGAGAAGAAGGAGATGACAGAGGATGAGATGGTTGAATGGCATCATCAACTCAGTGAACATGAGCTTAAGCAAACTCCAGGAGATAGTGAAGGACAGGGAAATCTGATGTGTTGCAGTCCATGGGGTCACAAAGAGTAGGATACAACTTAGCAACTGAACAAAACAACATGATCCTGTAAACCCACTCCTGAACACATGTGCAGAGAAAATCATAATTTGAAAAGATACATGCACCCCAATGTTCACTTTAGCACCGTTTACAATAGCCAAGACATAGAAGCAACCTAAATGTCTATAAACAGAGGAATGGATAAAGCAGATGTGATACATATACACAATAGAATATTACTTAGCCATAAAAAGAATGAAATAATGCCAATTACTGCAACATGAATGAATCTAGAGATTATCATACTGAGTGAAGGCAGAAAAAGACAAATATCATGATATTACTTACACATGGAATCTAAAAAAATGATACCAATGGACTTATTTACAAAACAGAAACAGACTCACAGACTTCAAAATCAAACTTATGATTACCAAAGGGGAAAGGTGGGGAAGGGATAAATTGGGAATTGGCACTAACAGATGTACACTACTATGTATAAAATAGGTAAATAACCAGGATCTACTGTATAGCACAAGGAACTGTATTTAATATCCTATAATAAGCTATACTGGAAAAGAATCTGAAAAAGAACACATATATATGTATATATACATATATACACACACATATACATATTAACTATAAAAGACACTTACTCCTTGGAAGGAAAGTTATGACCAACCTAGATAGGATATTAAAAAGCAGAGACATTACTTTGCCGACTAAGGTCCATCTAGTCAAGGCTATGGTTTTTCCAGTGGTCATGTGTGGATGTGAGAGTTGGACTGTGAAGAAAGCTGAGCACTGAAGAATTGATACTTTTGAACTATGGTGTTGGAGAAGACTCTTGAAAGTCCCTTGGACTGCAAGGAGATCCAATCAGCCCATTCTGAAGATGAGTCCTGGGATTTCTTTGGAAGGAATGATGCTAAAGCTGAAGCTCCAGTACTTTGGCCACCTCATGTGAAGAGTTGACTCATTGGAAAAGACTTTGATGCTGGGAGGGATTGGGGGCAGGAGGAGAAGGGGACGACCGAGGATGAGATGGCTGGATGGCATCACTGCCTCGATGGACATGAGTCTGAGTGAACTCCGGGAGTTAGTGATGGACAGGGAGGCCTAGCGTGCTGCAATTCATGGGGTCGCAAAGAGTCGGATATGACTGAGCAACTGAACTGACTGACTGACTGAAAACTTAAACTAACACAACACCATAAAGCAACTATACTTTAATAAAAATTGTTTTGAAAAAAAAAAAATCACCAGATTGTCCTCCTTAGTTGATCAGAATCTTAAGGTCTCCAGCCTTAAGTCTGTCTATGAAGATTCATGTGCGAGCCCCTGGTCTCAGCCATCTTCTATCCTTGACCAAGTGGCTTATTATACTTTAAGCAGAAATATGATAAAATATGCATTTGAGAAATTTTATGTCTCTATGCATTATCAAAAAAGTACAAGTAAATTTTGTCTGAAGTTTGGGGAAAGTAGGTTGGTTAATCCTATCATTTTGAAATAAGATTCAGAATTTTTTGAGTAAGTCTTAATATTAAGAGTTCAATAAGATTTTAAACAGATATTTCTCAAAATGCGGTCCACTAAACCTTCCTCAGCTTGTTACCACAGAAAGGGTTCTACCTTAGATTTCCACCCAAGGGCAAGGGTTCCACCTTAGGGCTACTGAGTCATTTGGACTCTTGGAAAATGGGAGCTAAGAATTTTCCCAGAGAGATTTCTATACATTCTAAAATTCTGAGATTAGAAATAGTTTTTACAGTGTTTTGGTGGTTAGCTAAAACCAGACATTCTCTTGCCACTCTTTTCTATATTTTTACAAACTGGATTCTTGTTTTCCAGTCCCCAGTCAAAAAGGTACCATCTTAAGACTGAAAGCTGCCATCCTATAGCGTTTCTAAGAACCCACTGCTTCTAGCTGCATCAGGGGCTGGGAGGGGCCCCAGAAGGGAGCACTGTGGCTCTTATGAAAGGGGTAGCCAGGAATTAAATGAGCAATGAAACAAAGGAAGCACTATGTGAAATTTTTGCTTAGGGCTCCAGGTTACATTTATGATACTGAGCGATAAGTGTTTTAATGTGCAATTCTAAACAGAGAATTTCAATAAGCTTGTTTTTCCAAAGAAGACAGAAGTAGCTGTCCAGCTAAACTCAATGTTTAATATTAGGAAAAAATCCTGGGATTTTAACTCAATCTTCCCATGCAACATCTAAATGAAAAGAAAGAAATACCTCAACTATGAAAAGCATTTTACAGTTTTCTTTACCTCAAAAATTTACTACAGCAAGTAAAACAGGACAAAGAATTATGTACCATACTAAAATGATTCTACTCATTCTTCAAAAAGCAATGGATCTATCTTTAGCACAAAACAATATTTTCATAAATGTTCCATATTTTCACATGTAAATCAGGGAAGTAACACAACACTTTCGAAAAGTGCAGAGCAAAGTTTGAAGCAACGGAATTACTTCCAGATATTAGAAACCCATGAAGCATAAGCTCTTTTCATGAGTTTACATAAGCACATCTCCACTCTCCTTAAATGAGAATGACAAGCCACTCAGTCCTTATAAAACCGTACACTCCAGGACAGACATTAATTCAAGGCTTTATTGTATTTATGATTGTGCTACTCACATACAAACATAAAGAAGAAAGAAAACAAAGATAGCGCTAAGTCGTGTCCAAATCTTGCGACCCCACCCCAGGCTCCTCTGTCCAGGGGATTCAAGAATATTGGAGTGGTTTGCCATTTCCTTCTCCAGGTGTCACATACAAATATAAAGCTGTAACTAAACATGCATCCTGAGCTTCTGGGCTCTTTTAGAGTAGTAGCGAGGAGTGCAATCACTGCCACTCATCGTCTCTGTTTCCTGCTTCTCTGATCTCCCTCTCTGGTGCTCAGGAATCACCCCAAGACCAACTCAAGTGCAGGCTGGGGTTCATAATCTGAGGTGAGGTCTAGGTTCCCAGGTTGTTCACAGACCACACTGCGAGAAGCAAGATGCTAATCTATGCTCTGTGTGTCAGAAAGGAAAGGAGAAGTGGAGAAATTAAAGGAAACACAGAAGGCAGGGAAGAAGTATTTACTGAGTTACCTAGTAAGAGTCGAGCAGAGGGAGATGGACTTTGATTCACAAATTCCAACACCATCCTTTCTGACTGATGTCATGCCCAAGTGCAGCCTCCACAAGTCAAAAGAAAGAGAAAAATTCATGGAGACAGTCAACCATTCACAAAAAGTTTGAAGCTGAAAAGCAGAATCTTGAAGGGAAGATAGAAGGAATCTATTAAGAAGAAAATTGAATTTAAGTCTAAAATGATACTAGGCAGTAAATAAAAATCAGTTGTCTTTTTCCATGATTAAACATTCTGATCTTGCCTCCCCGTCACATATATATATATATATATAAAATATATAAACTGAATCGCTGTGCTGTTCATCTGAAACTAACATAATATTGCAAGTCAACCATACTTCATTTAAAGAAAAAATCTTAAAAAAGAGTCATCCAGTACATTTGGTAAAGTGAAGCCCTCAGTCTTCATACCGAACTGCTGAATCAGTCCAGGTTGATTCTGATCATTTTCCTAGTCTATGAGATCAGGAAATATTGGGTTTTTATCTTGTTTTGCTCTTAGGAATTCTGAATATTTAAACCTCAAAGTGGTCTTATTCTTCTGCAATGTGCCAGAGGAGTAAGATAGGCCAGAATAGAACAAAGGGGAACAGCGAGGCTCCCACAGCTCCAGGGGCCTGTCCAAGACCACTCAATTCCTTTTAGAGGAACCAAGACTTGCTTTCTTGTCTCCAGAAGCCAAACTCAGCACATCATAACCATAAAATTAAATAAAGTCATTTTAAAACAGAACAATAATCAGGAAGATTATCTTGAAATTTTTTAAAAAGAAGAAATGATTCTATTTAGCAATATTATTCTGTGCAGAACACAGTGTTAAATCCTGCAGAAAATCTAAAAATGGATAAAACAAAAATCTCTCCAGTTCTTAGATTTGTGAGAGATGTGGTCAAGATTCTGGTACCCACAAAGCCCCTGGCCCCTGCCCAGTGTTCACTCCTTCCCACTTTAGAGGATGATGCCTGGGTCAGACTAATTTTTGATGCACCATGCTTTATCAAAGGGGAAGTCCCCCAATACCACCCCAGTTGCTGACTACCAAATTTCCACTGTATGGAAGATAATTATTAATGGAGGCAAATAAGGAGAGATATACACTCTCAAAGTTGAAAGATAAGAGGGAAAACATAAATTTACAGTGTATTTTTATTGCCGTGTACTTGATACGCATTATGGATCCATATGTATTTCTTTTGGTGCATCTTAATGGGTTGTTCACTACAGAGAAAGCAATCCACGGGTACTCAGGGGGGTTTCTTTCCTGCTGATTTGGAAAATTAAGTTTTCTAATGAACTGTCTCCTATTTTGCGGATATTTTTATTTACTGGATCCTCCCTTTTTTTTTTTATAATAGTTTCTCTTCTGGGCTAATCAAGATACTTACTTTCTACAGGATGTGTATAGGCATTTATTTGTTCATTCCCACATTCAACAAAATAAAGTTTTTAACAACCCAGGAGGACTGAAGTTCAAGGGAAATGTTTGGTAGTAATAATAATACACACTTACTATGTACCATGCACTTTTATAATCATTTTGTAAATATTGACTGATTTAATCTTTATAAACTACCTTGTAAAGAAACAGATAAAAGGAGAGTTCACACAACACACCCAAGTCATATAACTGCAAGTTGGTACTTGAGCTCAGACAGCTTGATTGAAAGCACATATCACAGGCAGTACTGGTCATGCCTTAGGAGCGTGCCTTTTGCATATTTTTAAGAAGCACTGTGGTGTGATGCGAAAGGAGCTAGCCTTGGAGTCTGATAGCTATAGGTTTAAATCTTGTCTCTGCTACATGCTAGTTGTATCCCCTTAGGCAAGTTACTTAAAATCACTAGACTTCAGTTTCTTCACTTGTAAGGCAGGATCAATAGTATCTACTGGGCAGAGTTTGGGAGATAATTAGAAGCAATGTAAGAAAAGAAACTAGGACAGCGCCTGGTGTATAAACAATGAATAAGCAGTAGCTATTATCACTGTCTATAAAGAAAATTAATATATTGATGACAAGGTTAATATGTTACTAATTTTTAATGCAATACAAATTATGTGTGATGGAAACAAAAATAAATGTCTATGTGAGTATTTGTTCATATGTTAAACACACTACATATTTCATGGTGTATATTTGACCTCAATCAAAATATAAAAGTCAGTGTTATACAACAAAAGAGTGGACATAAACTGTTCATGACTTGGAATATTATATGAAATTATGAATGAATGAATTTTTTGATAACTTGAGTTTTCACATATCCAGTGTTCCAGCTGAAGGAAATTATTCTTAATACATATACCTGAAGAATACTTATACTTAAAATCTCATTAATGTATTTTCACATTCTCTCATTGTAGGATGAAATTTTTACAGATGTACAGGTAGAAATATTTTAGGAAAAGCCTCTTGGGAAATTCAGATCATGGTTGGTAAGTTAGCAGTGATTTGAGTTATATTTCAGGGTTTCTTACTTAAGATTTTGAAGTATATAATCTAGCTAAAATGTGAGTTATCAAAATGACATTTCAAAATATCAAATGGACATAATTTTCCTACTTAAGTGAGTTATCAAGTATTAATTCATATTGTGGGTATAATTTTTTTCTTAGCATTTAGTCTATTTATTCCTTAATAGTAAGTGAGGTAATTAAGTCCAGTCAGAATGGCCATCATCACAGAGTCTATAAATAATAAGTGCTAGAGAGGGTATGGAGAAAAACAAACTCTCCTACACTGTTGGTGGGAATGTAAATTGGTAGAGCCACTATGGAGAACGGTATGGAGGTTCCTTAAAAAACAAAAAATAGAGCTACCATATGATCCTGCAATCCCACTGCTGGGCATATATCTGGAGAAAACTCTAATTGAAAAAGTTATATGAACCCAATGCTCACTGAAAGGGTTCACTGAACCCCAGCATTTACAATAGAGGCATGGAAGCAACCTAAGTGTCCATCAACAGATGAATGGATACAAAATATGTGGGATATACATACCATGGGATATTATTCAGCTGTTAAGAGTGAAATAATGCTATTTGCAGCAACACGGACCTAGACATTACCATACTAAGTGAAGCAGACAAAGAAAAATACTATATTATATCATAAATATCACATATGATATCATACATATCATATGATATCACATATTGCTTATATATGCAATCTAAAAAGATACAAATGAACTTATTTACAAAACAGAAATAAAACCACAGACAAAGAAATAATTTATGGTTACCCAAGAAGAAAGGAGAGGGAGGGGTAAATTTGGAATTTGGGATTAACATATACACATTCCTATATATAAAAGAGATAGTCAACAGGGACGTAAGCAATTTTTACAGCTTTTAGTTTGCTGTCTGTATTCTAATAGAATGAATTAGCTTTAGCTCTTTTCTCTTATTCTGTGAAATTTCTTCTGAATAATTCAAATACATAAATTATTTATGGTCAATTCTTAGCAAATAATAGAATTAAATATAATATTACAATGTTAAAGAAAAATTGCTGAAGGAAAATACATTCTTGCTATAGTCTAATCTGTTGCATTGTTCAGATTTTACTTTTAAAGATTTTCATGAAATACAAAACATTTAAACATTTTCTGTATTTTCACATTATTGAATTTTTGCTAATCCCATGAGTCAAGATCAGTACTTCAAGGAAGAATTCTAATGTGAAGGGAAAACAATGAATGAATAATTGAATTCCAGGCCCAGATCTGTACTGCACACTCTGTGCATGACATTTCGTAACTCAATCTTTCTGGACCTTTTTATTTTCTTCAATAGAATAGGACTCTCAAGACTTCCTTTGACCACTTTACAGCTGTTCAAATGATATATAGTTTGTGAAAGTACTTTGGAAACTATTAAGCCTTATGCAAACTTAAAATACAGCTTCCCCCAATGGCTCAATGGTAAAGAATCTGCCTGAAATGCAGGAGACTTGCAGAAGATGTGGGTTCGATCCCTGGGTTAGGAAGATCCTTTGCAGAAAGAAATGGCAACCAGCTCCAGTATTCTTGCCTGGGAAATCCAATGGACAGAGGAGCCTGGTGGAATATAGTCCATGTTGTTGTTCAGTCGCTCCAGTCATGTCCAGTTCTTGGAGATCCCATGGACTGTAGCACGCCAGGCTTCTCTGTCCTTCACTACCTTCCAGAGTTTGCTCAAACGCAGGTCTATTGAGTCAATGATGCCGTCCAACCATCTCGTCCTCTGCTGCCTCCTTGTCCTCTGCTGCCTCCTTCTCCTCCTGCCTCAATCTTTCCCAGCATCAGGGGCTTTTCCAATGAGTCGGCTCTTTGCATCAGGTGGCCAAAGTATCTGAGCTTCAGCATCAGTCCTTCCAGTGAATATTCAGGACTGATTTCCTTTAGTTTTAATTGGTTGGATCTCCTTGCTGACCAAGGGACTCTCAAGAGTCTTCTCCAGCACCACAGTTCTAAAGCGTCAATTTTCAGCACTCAGCCTTCTTTATGGTCCAACTCTCATATCCGTACAAAACTACTGGAAAAACCATAGCTTTGATTATATGGACCTTTGTCGGCAAAATGATATCTCTGCTTTTTATACATAGATTTTAATAAAAATAAAACGAAGTATGGAGATAAAAGATTTCCATGTAGATAACACTGTGGGAATGTTCCCTTCTCTCTTCATGCCTGTTGTGGTTGCAGAGCTTTCTGCCACCAGGGACAAAGTAGTCCTCCTTTTACATCACACCAGGGATGAGTTCAAATACTAAAGAGTTTCTCTGACGCTCTTTTCTTTCAAAATGTGTAGTTCTTTGACCCCAGTCTGGTCCAGTCAGCTCCCATCCCAGGCCCTTGGGTCCAGCATCACCATTTTCCAAGAGCTCAGAAACATGCTTGCCACCATATGCATTTAAGAGCTGAGTTAAGATTATTCTCTGAAAAGTTGCAGATATCTCCACTGAGCCCATTCTCTGCCCGAAGTTTTATTATTGGAACTTTGTCTGCAGCAGGTCAAAGTGTAAAATAGAAGTGAGAAAGCGTAGACGTGGAGGGTGGTGATAGTAGTCAAGGGATGGGGTGCGGGAAAGGTGAAGATAAGAACACTATTCCTCATCGGCTTTCTTTTATCACTTGGAATAAGATCCCTCACCCTTTCTTAAAAGGCAAGGGAGAAGGAAATTTAGAGCTTTTTCTATTGTGTGAACCCAAGATACACAGAAATCCTAGTCAAAGGCAACAAATTGAGGATGGTGGAAAAGGAAGTATGTAGCTCAACCCTCAGATCTTTGTTGAGACAGAAAGGAGACGTCAGTTTGGAAATAAGAAGTGCGCCTTGCAGGTCACATTTGGCTATTCTCTGCTTACGCTTAACCAGCTCTTTAGCTCCTCTGTCTCTAGAACATCAGCCACATTCTTCTCCCATCTCTCACATCGGTCTCTTTGGAACATCTATTCCAGGTTCCTGAAGCTGGACGGGTGCCTAATCTGCCTGCTACCAAAGGGAAGCGAAGGAGGCAAGGACCTGTCCCACGCAGCAGGGCAGCTCCAGCATCCTGGGTGACCAGCTTCTGCAGATCTGTGAGACCCTCAGTAGCTTACTTTTAATAATCAGTGGGTTAAGCAGATCTCCGGGTTTCCAGTTTCTAGGAAGTTGGTCTTTATAAAATTATTTTTGTTGGAAAATGCACCCCAATTGCTAATAAACAGCCTTGCAAAGCACAATTAACTGCTAAACTCAGAAAGATGAAAAAAAGAAACACAAACCACAACAAAACCAACTGTCACATCTGCAGGTGTGTCAAAGCTTAGCAATAAAGAAAACTAATAGGAGTCTTTCTTCCTTTTTGCAACAATTGAAAAGGTAATTGCCCTCTGTTGGTAGCTTACGGGTCTATCCAAAATTACTTTTTTCCTATGCAGAATTCCAGATGATATATTTAAAGAAGAACCTGTCCTTAACCAATTCTCATTTCTGTACTTTTAATTCCAGGAAAAGGTCATGAAGGACAATGATCACCTCGCAAATCCATTGGGAAATGACAGACCACGCCAGTCATACAAGATGGGTTGATGTAAATACAGCCACATAGATTCTCTGACATCTTTCTTTTACTCTTTTATGCCAAATATAGAAAAAGAAAAGACTAAAAATGTGTGTGCTGATGAACCAAAAGGAGAATAACTACTGATGAAATGCATAAATAAGGGAAAAAACATTAGACTCATAAGAATTTTTACAAATGGAAGTAGGTAAAAGATTGCCTTGGTCTGATTTTATGCCTTTCTGATCTCAATGCATTTCCAATGTATTTCCATATCAGTCTTCACAAATCCTCTTCAAGGCTGTTTTTAATAACTAATGTTTATTGAGCACTTTCTTTGTGGAAAGCACTGTGCTAGATTCTTGGCATTCACTGTCTTATTTGAAACTCATGACAGCACCAGGAGGCTGTCTTATGGCAATCATTGTTGGACACACAAGGACACTGAATTATACAGAGGCAAACATGGTTATTTGTACTAAGTAGCTTCAGTCGTGTCCAACTCTTTGAGACTCTATGGACTGTAGCCTACCAGCCTCCTCTGTCCATGGGATCTCCCAGGCAAGAATACTGGAGTCGGTTGCCATACTCCTCTACAGAGGACCTTTCCAACCCAGAGATCAAACCTGCATCTCTTGCTTCATCTCCTGCATTGGCAGACAGGTTCTTTACAACTAGTGCTATCCGGACATGATTAAGCAGTTGCAACTAAGGGGCTGTAAGTTGGGCTATAATTGCAGGTGAACTCCAGAGCCTGTGTACTTCCTCACTCTACTCACTTTTTGTTTTCTAATAAAGAACCTGAGGTTCAGAGAGGTTACGTTATTTTCCCAGCTTGTAGTTAAGAACTTCATATGGGAAGCAAAGCAATCAACAGACAAGAGATTGTGACTCAAGAATGACCCTTTCCACCAATTTGATCAGTGAGTGGGATCTGTTCACAGTATTTACAAAGTATTACAACAACTGTTTTTTTTCAGTCTCTGACATATTTATAGTATTGAAACATTTACTCAAGCAGGATTTTAGATTATTCATGAGTGAACTTTATGTTTTTCATTGAAGAGTACATATGTTGGTGGCAAAAAGCAGATGCTGGGAAAACACATCACAGTTAATGCCTTGATGTATTGTGGCTTATTTGGGTCCATAATTTATCCTGACTTTTGCTCTTGGTTGGTAGTATATCTTCAAGTTCAGAGCAGTGTGCACTCCAGTTGAATCTACAAGAAAAGAGCTTCAGAGTTCCCTCTTCATACTAAAATTCAGCTTCCTCTATTAATGAGGAATCAGATAAGCAGCAAGAACAAGACCAAGAGGCTGGTATTTTGAACCCACCCAAGAGTTCCCTCAGCATAAGATGGGTCAGAAAAAACCTCAACAGTCCCCACAGATTTTTCTGGCATTTGCATTATTTAACTTCAGTATCTACAAATTCTTTCTAAGCCAGAAAAATCCATCTATGTAAAATATATTCTAATATGCACTGCAAATGATGGTGATTGTCAGGACAATATATTTATTATTATTTCTGAGTATAAGAATTAATCTTTGGAAAAAAATTTTCCTTGCATAATTTTCAAGACAATTTCCCCCCAACATACATAGAGAAATAGGCTTCCCCGGTGGCTCAGTGGTAAAGAATCTGCCTGCCAAGCAGGAGGTGCGAGTAGACGTGGTTTCAATCACAGGACTGGGAAGATCCCCTGGAGAAGGAACAGGCAACCTATTCCAGTATTCTTGCCAGGATAATCCCATGGATGGAGGAGCCTGGAAGGCTATAGTCCATGAGGTGGCAAAGACTTGGGCATGACTGAGTGACTAGGCACACGGGTATGCACACAGAGAAATGGACACCACATTCACAGATGAGTAAAGAGGATGCATGTGTGGGTGGCCCCGTGAAAGACCACTTCAGGACAGCCAAGCACCCAGCCTTCAAACACCAGCTCAGGGATCTTCCAATTTCCATTTCTGTGTTTATTTCCCTTTCCCTGTACCATCCCTCCTGTGAACTCTTTCTATTACAGCAAACATGTCAGTGTTGCTGCTGTGGCTGTTCATTCTTTTAAAGACTAAGCTGCAAGATTCTCACCTCTCTCCCAAAGTAAAAAGATTATACTAGCAGAGAAATAAATTCCAGGAGAAGCCTCACTTTTGAAAATAGGCCACAAGGAAATGTTCATTGAGTCTGTATTTCTTAAGAGACAATAAAAAAGAATTTTTGATGCAAGATGTTCACACCTGACTGCTTCATGTTTGATCATAGAATGTTTACCCCTGGAATCCTCTAATGGATAATCCACAAAAGGTTGTTATCTCAGAGCAGTTATAACAAGGTAAATAAGCACACAGCCAACCTACCCCAGCAAGCTCCATTTTCCAAAGGGAATTAGGGAGATGGAGGCGCAGGGAAGACTGGTAGCAATGAAACATCACAACTAATCAAACTGTGTAAATATCAGCTTTAGTACCAAATGCACTTTGAATATGGACAATTCATACAACTCATGCCTTAAGGTTTGATCATTAGAAATATAGACTCCCAAACAATTCTTTATTATATGCAATTATTTATATGTAATCTACATACTATGAGGTTAACCAAATTATTCACAACAAATGAATCAATAGTGAACCAAAACTGATGATAGTTTTTATATAAAAATAACTGCAGCTCAAATCAAAACTGAAATGAGATATCACCTCACACCAGTCAGAATGGGCCTCATCAAAAAGTCTACAAACAATAAATGCTGGAAAGGGCGTGGAGAAAAGGGAACACTCTTGCACTGTTGGTGGGAATGTAAGTTGATATGTTCCCACATGGAAGACGGTATGGAGATTGCTTAAAATACTAGGAATAAAACCACCATATGACCCAGCAATCCCTCTCCTAGGCAGATACCCCAAGGAATCCAAAATTGAGAGAGACGTGTGTATCCCATTGTTCACTGCAGCACTATTTACAATAGCTAGAACATGGAGGCAACCTAGATGTCCACTGACAGATGAATGGATAAAGAAGTTGTAGTACATATACACAATGGAATACTGCTCAGCCATAGAAAGGAACACATTTGAGTCAGTTCTAATGAGGTGGATGAACCTAGAACCTATTATAGAGAGTGAAGTATTCTAACACATATATACGGAATCTAGAAAAAATGGTACTGAAGAATTTATTTACAGGGCAACAGTGGAGAAACTGACATAGAGAATAGACTTATGGACATGGGGAGAGGGGAGGAGAGGGTGAGATGTATGGAAAGAGTAACATGGAAACTTACTTTACCATATGTAAAATAGATAGCCAACAGGAATTTGCTGTATGTCTCAGGCAACTCAAACAGGGGCTCTGCATCAACCTAGAGGGGTGGGATGTGGAGGGAGATGGGAGGGAGGTTCAAAAGGGGGGGATATATGTGTACCTATGGCTGATTCACATTGAGGTTTGACAGAAAACAGCAAAGTTCTGTAAAGCAATTATTCTTCAATACAAAATAAATAAATTAAAAAAAACTGCAACTGACAGACACAATCAACTAAAAATGGCACTAATGCTACACTGCTAAACAATCCTTAATCCAGGAATCTGAAGATTCTGACTATGTGTGTACACAATAGGGGCTACAAAATGTTGCCAGTTGTGGTGTGACAACTGGACTTCCTAGGACTCTACTGATACAGCATCCTCAGAGTCTTTACCATGTTACTTTTACTAACCAACACTAATTGTTAGTAATCAATAAACCACTCAGTGGGTTACTAGTAAATACCCCATATGGAACATAAAACCAAACACCGTGTGACCTTAAGAACAAATACGGTAACTCAGCATTTTAGATGAGCTCTCAGTCCATGAGGAGAATGTGTGAGGCCCACCATGGATTCAGTGAATTCTATTCAGAGAAACTTTGAGTTAGAGAGATTTACACAGGCCCATAAGCACACTAGTAAGATGTATAAGAATGGAATATGAAACCACCCACAGAATTTTTCTTTAAAGAATGACTGGACACTTAATAGACCAACAACCATCTCATAAGAAATTTTACAGAGTTAAAAGAGTTGAGTAAAACATTCAATCACTTTGTTAATGGTGAGATGTTTATGAAGTTGAGTATGACTATCTCATAAAGGATTTTAAGAGCTGCCAATTAAATTGCTGTCCAATAAAGAGTTAACAGTTTTTCAGTCCTGATCCAACTCATCTAGCATACATCTATGAATACTGAGACATTTTTCTGCTCAAAAATGTTTAGTGCTTTTGCAGTTCCCACAAAATAAGAAGACACATAAAATTGGCCAATTCAATTGAAATTTATATAGAATGGCCTTCTTATACCTGAAATATTTTAAAAATTCAAGAACTAGAAAACTTGAACATAACTAAAACTATTTAAGAAATATTGTCAATAATTAAAATCTTCTGCTATCTAAAAACAATTTTAATGTAATACAGATTATACCAGCATGTAAAAAATGATCAACCTTTTGATGTCAATAACATAATAGCAAAACATGACAAGGCAGTTGTGAGAAAGAAAAAAACAAAGTCAACTTCACTCACAAACGTATATGTAAAAATTCCAAACAACATATTATCAAACTAAATCCAGCAATGTATATTAATGATAAAACATTATGACCAAGATGGGCTTTTTCTATGAATTCAAAAGTGGGGTACAATCAGAAAATCAATTTGCATAATTTACCAATTAGCAAATTAAAGATAAAATTCATATGATCACCTCAGAAGATATAGGAAAAACACTTGATAAAATTTAATATCTATTAATTTTAAAAATCCTAGGAAGTCAGCAATGGAAATCTAATATGATAAAATGATAACACATATTATTGTTATTTACAGTAAAACATTAAATCTTTCCCTTTCAGATTGTGAAAAAACACAGCGCCCACTTCCATCACTTCAGTTCAGTGTTTTACCAGAAGTCCTGACAAGAGCAGTAAAGATGAAAACAAAACATAAAATAAATGATTTGGAAAGGAAGAAATAAAATTTATATTATTCATAGATTTTTCTCTATAAAAAATTCAAAAGGAACTACAAAAATATATACAAATTAGTAACTTGCTGAAAACAAATTTTGTCTTTTTTACTATCAACCTATGAAATATATTCACATATATTTTTAAATATTTCAAATATTCATTATTACATTAAGCTAGACAATTTATTTCTTAACCTCAATTTAAAACAGAAATCCTTAAATTAATTCAGTCTTTCAATAAGATCTTTCTTTGTTGATATGGAAAAAGAAGTAATTATTCTATTAAATTTATTATCATATTCAAATCAAGTTAAAATGAATGATAAATTCAGCAAGACTAGAAAGCAAACTGAGCCACATATGACTTTAAGTTTCACAAAGACAGAGATAATGTCTTGGGTAGGTTCCCTCTAAAAAATACTCAACCAGAGAAAACAGACTTAATTCACAGCAAGGGGTCTAGGTGAGGAGAGGGGAGAGAGAGACTGTTGACAGATGAGGACAATAAACATCTAATTCTAAGGGACAGTAAGCATAGGAATCTGGCCACAGTTACTTTTAGAAAGGAAAATAAAAGAAAACACAGAACCAGGAAGGTCTAGTTTAATACGTCAACAGCCTCAGTAGCTGATGGCAGCTCTGTGGCTGAGTTTTCTGTGGCATCTCATACTCTGAGGACACGTAGTGAATGGTAAATATGTCAAGTCTTCAACTGCCTGGTGGGTCAGGGTCTTTCTGTTTCATTCACTTCCATTTCCTTTGCTCTTTCCAGCAGCTTTCTTGATGTCAGTTTACATTAGTATGGTTTTCACAACTGGGTAAAAATATAAAGTTTCTATGCCTAATTACTGTATATTGTTACCCTGCTTATTTAACTTATATGCAGAGTACATCATGAGAAACGCTGGGCTGGAAGAAGCACAAGCTGGAATCAAGATTGCCGGGAAAAATATCAATAACCTCAGATATGCAGATGACACCACCTTTATGGCAGAAAGTGAAGAAGAACTAAAGAGGCTCTTGATGAAAGTGAAAGAGGAGAGTGAAAAAGTTGGCTTAAAGCTCAACATTCAGAAAATGAAGATCATGGCATCTGGTCCCATCACTTGATGGCAAATAGACGGAGAAACAGTGGAAACAGTGTCAGACTTTTTTTTTTTTTTTTTGGCTCCAAAATCACTGAAGATGGTAATTGCAGCCATGAAATTAAAAGACGCTTACTCCTTGGAAGGAAAGTCATGACCAACCTAGAGAGCATACTAAAAAGCAGAGATACTACTTTGCCAACAAAGGTCCATCTAGTCAAGGCTACAGTTTTCCCAGTGGTCATGTATGGATGTGAGAATTGGACTGTGAAGAAAGCTGAGCGCCGAAGAACTGATGCTTTTGAACTGTGGTGTTGGAGAAGACTCTTGAGAGTCCTTTGGACTCCAGGGAGATCCAACCAGTCCATCCTAAAAGAGATCAGTCCTGGATGTTCATTGGAAGGACTGATGCTGAAGCTAAAACTCCAATACTTTGGCCACCTCATGCGAAGAGTTGACTCACTGGAAAATACCCTGATGGTGGGAGGGATTGGGGGCAGGAGGAGAAGGGGACGACGGAGGATGAGATGGCTGGATGGCATCACTGACTCGATGGACATGAGTTTGGGTAAACTCCGGGAGTTGGTGATGGACAGGAGGCCTGGCATGCTGCAATTCATGGGGTCACAAAGAGTCAGACACAAGTGAGCAACTGAACTGAACTGAACTGATGCCCAATTAAACACTGAGCTAACAAACACTGGTAGTCATTTCTATGTTGAAATTTATGATGCCTGTATTTAGATGACCTTTCCAATTTTATAATATATGGTCTGCAAATGGAACTGCAAGCATTTTAATATGTAAATGCAAACATTATAATATTTGCACATAAGAACATTATTTAATATCAATAATAACTTTTATAGCCAAAAGCGAATTAGACTTAGGAGATTGTGAGAGACTAGCAGGTAACTTTCCTTTCTTTTCCTTTTTTTTTTTTTTCCCTCCTCAGAAAGACTGTGAAACAACAGAACAGTCTGTGCTACATACATAATTAAGACAGATGTTCTCAATCTTAATTTTCATAGCTAATTTTGACAGACAAAGAAATGCACTTGTCTTTTATATAGTCACCCATTTTCTCTAAAATGTGTCCTATTTTTCTCCTCGCCCACTCTGATTGCTCAGAAAGAGAGGGGTGGTGGGATGGAACCTATGAATGCAGTAGCGAGAGCTCTGCTGTGTTCTTGGTAGGTCACTGAATAGAAACAGATGAAACAGAAACTGACCATAAAAATCATTTAAAAGTCCACACAGCATAAGCATTTTTATGCATTCCTCACTCTGCAGATCGGTTTTCACTGACTTTGTGAGGTCTTCCATGACGGAAGCCAAGTTGATCACATTAAACAATAAAGGACTGGCTAACAGAGACCTTCCTTTAGTCAACTCAGGCTTGAAGGTATAGACTTTTTTTTTATAAACAGAATAAAATACAAGGAAATATGCTACATTTTGACCACACAGCCATGTGCTTTACCTGCCAGGGCAGAATCTGGTGTGCGTGCCTTTGTTTGCATCTGGAAATAGGAAGCCCAAGCAAGAAGAGCAAAGGCAGCCTTTCTGCAAGTGTGCTCAGCTTGGCACCCCTGCCTCTGGGTTCCTCCCTATCAGAAAAACAGAAGACTAACGCTTCCTGTAAGTGGTCCCAGGAGCCTTAAAACCGCAGACCTCAGACACCACAAAGCCAGGAAGGAACTGTCTTCCTGTTCCCTGCGGTGATGTCTGTCCTTTTTCACACCTACCTCCAAGCACGCTCTGATAGCATCTAAGCTGTCTTCTCACACATCTGCCAACACCTCAGCCACGAAAGGCCCACTGGGGTCTATAGTCACAGCCAGCTGCTCCCGTGATATTCTGAATCCCAGCCGTGTGGCTCTCCTGAGAAGAGAGCAGGTGCTGGAAAGATGCTGGAGACGTGCCGGCTCTGCTGCTGTAGCGCCCAGCCCTTGAGGACTCTGGGCAGCAAGGCCTGCTCCAGCCTCCTCTAGGTCCTTTCTCCTGCCACAAGGACTCCAGTCCTGCAGTGCAGATCAGGGAATATCTTTAGGGAGCGCCAAACCTCCCAGCATCCCCAGTAACTCTAGGTCCTTCACTACTTCTCTTGGATCCTTGGACAGCTAATTCAAATCCAGTCTTTTCAAGCCCACTCTAGAGGATGACGGTATCTTTCTCTTTGGGTGAATCCACTGTGGTCTGATCCCAATCTAAGCACTGCTACTGTCCCCTCATACCACCAGGACCTTACCCATTATGCACAGGGTTTTGGCCATGTGTGTAGCTGGGTCATCAAGGGACGGCTGGGTAAGAGAGAGAAGAACGGCAGGTCTGGATTGGGGCTTGGTGAACTCATGCCACAAGAGTCCCATCCCCCAAGGAGTGAATGTAGAAGTAGAACCACAAAGTCTAGGGAGGGACGATAGAGCTCATTCTTGTGGTAACCATGCAAATGTGGGCTTAATTGGAAAGGAATGACCTGGTGAGGTGCTTTGGGAGGTGGAGGGACAACAGGTTGACATTCTTCATTGGGAACACAGCAATGTCTTGGGTTCAGGGAAAGTCCTGTGGGGTGCCAGGGGCTCCAGGAAATTATTCGTAAGAAGAGGAGACAGAGAACTACCAGCAAACTGAATGGACAGGAATGCAGGGGAAGAGAGAGGGCAGGGTGCTCATGTGCAGAGAAATATTGAACAAAGATTTGTGCAGAAATTCATACAGACAACATGCCCAATGAAGGCTAGTTGGAAAGGTGGTGGGGCCAAGCTGGGCCACAGATACCCCTGGGTTTACCTACAACTCTCCAAAGCCAGAACTGATGGTAGCAGGTTGTGGCCCACCAGCTGGGCTCTGAAGGACAGCGAGGTTTGATAGGAGATACCTCCTCACTGATGAGGAGATAGAGTAGATCCGAATCTCCTGGGCAGCTTTTGTAACAAATACAGTGCTGGGTACCTTACCTGGTTTTCTCTAAACCTCACAAACTTAAAAATCACACCAACCAGGACGCCCACATCAGAAAGTCTACAAACAATAAATGCTGGAGAGGGTGTGCGGAAAAAAGGGAACCCTCCTCCACTGTTGGTGGCAATGTACACTGGTACATTGTAAAATGGGGAACAGTATGGGGTATGTAAATTCCTTAAAAAAAAAAACAACTAAAAATAGAGCTACCATATGATCCAGCAATCCCATCTGGGCATATATCCAGAGAAAATCATGGTTCAAAAGGATACATGCATTCCAATGTTCACTGCAGCACTGTTTACAATAGCCAAGACACAGAAGCAACCTAAATGTTGCCTGACACATGAACAGGTGAAGTTGTGGCACATATATATATGAGGGAATATCACTCAGCCACTAAAAAGAATCAAATAATGCCATCTGCAGCAACATGGTTGGACCTGGGGACTCTCATACTAAGTGAAGTAAGTCAGACAAATATCACATGCTATTGCTTATGTGTTGAATCTAAAGAAAATTATACAAATGAAATTATTTATAAACTGGAAACAGACTCCCAGACTGAGAAAACCTGATGGCCACCAGAGGAAAAAGGTGGAAGGGATAGATTTGGAGTTTGGGGTTGACATATATACCCTTTTATATTTAAAATAGATAACCAACAAAGACCTACTTTTTAGCCCTGGGAACTCTGCTCAGTATTCTGCAACAACGTAAATGGGAAAAGAATGTGAAAAAGAATAGATATATGTGTGCATATAACTGAATCACTTTGCTGTATACCTGAAACTAACACATACTCCAATATAAAATGAAAATTTTAAAAAGATCACGGGAAACTGAAATTAAATCTACACATCTCTTGACTCAGCTTAAAAGTTGTTTTCTCAGAGTCAACTTCCCCTATTACACCCTATCATCATCTGCTTTATCTAATGTCGCTCAGTACTGCTGATAATTTGATACTCATGAGAGTGATTAAAACCTCTTGTTGGCATACACTGTGTTCATTTTTATCTGCTAAATGTGTCCCCGCCGTACCTGGCACAAAGGCTCTCAAAAAACAATTTCCCCCTCTTGAATGAATGGAGAGGAATGCACTGAGATAACCAGTGAACTGCACGTGACTACTGAGGCCCCCCTCAGGTTGAAAGTTTCACCTTATGGGATTGTGGTCACTGCACAGGTCAATGGCCTAAAAATCAGAATGACCCCTAATCACATAACTGAGGCCATCTTAAATAAAACTTACTAGATTTTTACTGAAACCTGGCAGTCCTATGAAAGGTCAACTTTATATTTTGCTTCTCTGCTGAACTTCTGAGAAAACAGGATGAGTAGAAGAAATATGTACTTGTGAAAGTTCATGTTATTTGTACTCTCTCCTGGTATTTTTATACAGAAAACTGCTAGCAACATTTTAATAGGTTCATGAGAAAAACAAGTCTTCCTTTAGTGTAAAAAAGTCTAACGGGTATATGCGTTTCTTAATGATTGGATGTCTCAGGACTCTAATATGAGACTGTTCGTTACAATTCCCCTACCCCTCTCCCTCTGTGTGTGTGTATGTGTGTGTGTTGGTGCTAAGCACATTTTAGCTTTGGCTCTGGAGGCACCAGTGGACCCCATTCTCCTCACCCTGTCTAGAAACAGTTGGACTAGGTCCTCTTCTGTTCCAGTAAAATCAGTACGAAGAAGCATCCCGTCAGTCCTGCAGTACAGAACTATCCTCCTAACCCTAGTTCGGTTAAATCCTGAACAAAACAAGTTCCATAAGGCTGAGGAAATATAAACAGGAGCTTGTAAACAAGATTGCAATCAATCACTCTTCCGCCAGATTCACCCTGCATAGTACAGGCTTTTTTCAATTTTTGCCCGAGACGGTCTCACATGAATTGATTGCTCCACAGATGGCTAGACTGCGGTGTATGCTTGAATCATGATAATGTGAAAAGCCTTGGGCATTGTGGGAATACCAGCAGCATGATAGGGCCCACCTTACACTCCATATCTGACCTACACTAGCTCATTCCAAATAAGGCATTTTCGTTCTCATTTTTGGAGGAGGAAACTCAAGCCCAGAGATGTCAAAGAGTGTTCTCAAAGTCACCTACCATGTGGGAAGGAATAGATTTGAACCCAGGTCTTCCAGCTCCAAGCCTGTCCACTCTCCACCTGTTTCCATGGGATGTATTAGGAAGCCTCTCTCAAGCCTGGTGCCACCTGCCCTTTCTGCTCCTTGTTATAGTTCATCATAATACCCTCAGATCACATCACAGCTCAGTGGTCCAGCTATCCTATACAGCTGAGCTTCTCAGGAAGCCCACCACGCCCCACACCAGCTGCTGCTGCTGCTGCTAAGCCACACCAGGGAGCCTCTTAATTCTCTCTTATCCTTGGGCAGAGGAGGAGTCAAGCCCACACGGTGGCACTTGCCGAAGTTATTCTTTGACCAAGAGGCAACAGACTCTCAGTTTCCTCACTGCATTTGTTTTCTCTTCATCCAGCCTCCTGGTTCAACTGCTCTCTGCTGCTGAGGCTTGGTTGCCTCGTCAGCCACACCCCTTTCCACTCCAAAGACACTTTTAAAACAACAACAACAGTTTCCTGAACTCTTATGTGGAGTGGTGCTTCTACACCTGTGCTCTTATCCACCTGGAAAACACCAATACACCCTGTTCAATGTAGCCTAAAGGGGCATTTCTGTGAAATTTTCTCCATCTCCCACTTCAGCGGTTTATTACTCTCTGCCCTGAGCCTCTGTCCTTTCGCCATCAAACCCGCTCAGAGAAATAGCACCTTGGGTATTATTGAACAAAGTTAAAAATCTCAAAGTCAAAATTATTCTATGTTCCGTCTTGAGCTCATGTTATGAGAGGCTGTCATCCAATTCCTTCACTTCATGGCAAATAGATGGGGAAAAAGTGGAAACAGTAACAGATTTTATTTTCCTGGGCTCTGAAATCACTGCAGATAGTGACTGCAGCCATAAAATTAGAAGAAACTTGTTCCCTGGAAGAAAAATTATGACAAATCTAGACAGCATATTAAAAAGCAGAGAAATTACTTTTCTGACAAAGGTCTGTATAGTCAAAGCTATGGCTTTTTCAATAATCATGTACAGATGTGAGAATTGGACCACAATGAAGGCTGAGCACCAAGAATGGATGCCTTCAAACTGTGGTGCTAGAGAAGACTCTTGAGAGTTCCTTGGACACTAAGGAGATCAAATCAGTCAATCCCAAGGGAAATCAACCCTGAATATTCATTAGAAGGATTGATGCCACTTGATGAGAAGAACCAATTCATTGGAAAAGACCCTAATGCTGGGAAAGATTGAAGGCAGGAGGAGAAGGGGACAACAGAGGATAAGATGGTTGGATGGTATCACCGACTGAATGGACATGAGTTTGAGCAAGCTCCGGGAGTTGGTGATGGACAGGCAAGCCTGGTGTGCTGCAGTCCATGGGGTCGCAAAGAGGCGGACAAGACTTAGCAACTGACGAACAAAAACAGGGACAGAGACCCCCAAGGGAACGGTAAATTGACATTTCCCAAACCACCCTCTCCAGGACATACAGTCAGTGAGAAAAATGTCTATTTTGTGTTTCCCAAGTGTGTTTCATAATGTTAATAGGTCATATTTTGAAAATGGATTTATTTGGGAAATATTGGGTTAAGGAATATTAAACAACCACCATGCCCAGTTTTCAAGCTTTTGATGCTTTTTTTTTTTTTTTTTGCCTCCAGTGTGAATATTCAGAGGCGGAAAACAATCTGCCGTTTTTCCCAAAGTTACTTGATTACAGAATGCTGATTTCACAGAACTAGCGTTTTGAAGAATACTCTGGAAAAAGTCTCTCTTCCTCACTCGCCAATGCAGCTGCAAATAAGAAGCCAAATCAAAGAAAGAGAGTGGACCAGATTATCTGGTGCCATCTGTACCTGAGCCATCTCCTAAGAGAATCTTCCACCCGGAGAGGTGGAGCACCCTGTGCCCTGACCGCCTCTGCCTGGGTGTGGCCGCCCAGCTTCTGCAGGAGCCACGCAGAGAGGCAATGGGGCTGGGAACTTGCAGCTCATCATTACTTTGATGACAAAAGTACAGTTATTATTAAGGAGCATTGTTCAATAATTGTTCCCATTTATTTGGTTGAATGATTTGAAGTGATGTGTATGTTGTTTCCTAATACAATAATTCCCATTTATGGAGTTTTCTGTCAGTTTGATGTAAGAGTTTGTGTTGAGGTTCTGGAAAGTTGGAGGGGGTGGAAAATCTAACTAGTTTTAGATGTGCAAGAGTGGTTCAATGTGGGCCCACCTCTGTAATTACAAGTGCATCTTCATGGCCAAGTGCATAGAACAAAAGTAAGTGTACAGGTGTTAGGAAAAGTTTCTATGGAGAAACTGTGGGTTAAAAAAAAATGCCCTTCCAAAAATATGGTAAAAAAATGTGTGTGGCCAAAAGGAAACTGGAGCAAACTTAAGTTGATTTATGCTGTGCACAATTACAATTTTAGTATGAAGTGAAAGGGCTTCCCTCATAGCTCAGTTGGTAAAGAATCCGCCCGCAATGCAGGAGACCTGGTTCGATTTCTGGGTCAGGAAGATCCACTGGAAAGGGGATAGGCTACCCACTCCAGTATTCTTGGGCTTCCCTTTGTGGCTCAGCTGGTAAAGAATCTGCCTGCAATGCGGGAGACCTGGGTTTGATCCCTGGGTTGGGGAAGATCCCCTGGAGAAGGGAAAGACTACCCACTCCAGTATTCTGGCCTGGACAATTCCATGGACTGTATAGTCCATGGGGTTGCAAAGAGTCAGACACGACTGAGCGACTTAAAGATGAAGTGAAAATCCAAAGCAGCATTTGAATACTAAGATCAGAAAATGATGCTTTCAGTGACTAATAGAGTAAAAAGACTGCCTTGTTGCATGTGAGAAACCCAGGTTCAGCTTGACTCTGTTGTAAGTGGGGTGTATATAATCTTGGAAAAGTCATTTAATTTACTCATGCCAGAATATTCCTCATTCAAAAATATAAGGAGTTGAGCTAGTCTATCTTAAGGGACTTTCTAATTCCAGAAGGTGTCGATATGAATTACATGCTGCTCAGGTAAAGGAAGAAACCAGAAATTTTACCGCTGGCACACTATGTTGAACTTATTTAACTTCTTAAATAAAATAATATTGTACTTTTTAGATAAAATTGCTATTTAGCTTTTCGTTAACTTTGACCTTAATTTTTGTTAAAAAAACTTCAATTAAAATAGTAAAATGCAATAGCAGTCTTTCATGAAAACATACAAAAAATAACAGACATGAGGAAGATCTCAGAGTACAATTAGATACGTATTTTAATGTAGCAAATAATAGTTTTAAAACATTGTACATGTACATGTGAAAGTCACTCAGTCATGTCTGACTCTTTGCGATGGAATTCTCCAGGCCAGAATACTGAGTGGGTAGCCTTCCCTTTCTCCAGGGGATCTTCCCAACCCACGGATGGAACCCAGGTCTCCCACATTGCAGGCAGATTCTTTACCAGCTGAGCCACACAGGAAGCCCTTTAAGACATTAGTTGATTTCTTTAAAAGTCATATTAGTGTCTGTTATATAAAAATCACCCATATGGGACCTCTACTCTCTGCATCACCATGAACAAAACCCATGGGTCCCACCAGGACCCATAAACAAAACTATTTTTCTAAAACATTTGCTTCTCTCATCTCGAATTTCCATATATTTTTTTACCCTATTTAGTTTCACTTGTTCAAATATTTTTACAGGAAAATTTTGTATTTTTTACTCCCTTGGAAAAGCTGAAACAATAACCACCTTAATAGTGTCTCTTGAAAGTGACCTAAGAAGTCATATTCCCTGTTGATATTACTGACTTCCTGGTAGTAATCTGGATCTTTGGAACTGCAATATCCTTTTCAAAAACTCTTGAACATTAATATTCTGTGCCATTTATCAATGATTTAAAACAGATAATAAGGCTAGAGTGTTCTTATGTCTGGTGTATTAATGATTCCTTATAATTGTTTACACATTTAGAATACACATTTACCATGGGATAGTCATTAATTAATTCATCATTCATTAATTATCTAACTGATTAACCTCAGTGTTTGTGTGTGTTGTCTCTCTGTCTGTAACATAAACATTTCTCAAACTCCAGGCATGGGCTTAGCAAAAGCTTTCTAGACAGTATGGCCAGATAAACTTGGAAGTAATTGTTTCAGAATTGATTTCAATATTCATAGCAACCACTGAATTGATAAGAAAAAAAACAAGTCAAGAATTCTGTCTTTAAAAAGGTTCCTAGTCCATTGTGTATATGTACCACAGCTTTCTTATCCATTCATCTGTTGATGGACATCTAGGTTGCTTCCATGTCCTGGCTATTATATACAGTGCTGGTATAATATCATATATGAAACGAATCGCCAGTCCAGGTTGGATGCCTGACACTGGATGCTTGGGGCTGGTGCATTGGGACGACCCAGAGGGATGGTACGGGGAGGGAGGAGGGAGCGGGGTTCAGGATGAGGAACACGTGTATACCTGTGGCGGACTCATGTTGATGTATGGCAAAACCAATACAATACTGTAAAATAATTAACCTCCAATTAAAACAAATAAATTTATATAAAAAATAAAAAAAACATAAAAAAAAAAGTTCCTAGTCTTTGGAAAATGTGAGCGAGGCTACAAGGTGAATCCTTCATTTGAAGGATGTTGAAACCGAGGGCCAGACTCTGTGATGAAAAAGGCAGGTCCACTGTTGAGCAGGGTAACCCTTGCCACTGATTGCTGACATGGAACATACTATTTATAAGCAAGATGGTTCTTGAGAAAACAGTGAGCCACAGAACTCAAATGAAATTCAAATAACACAAGACACCTGGACACAAAAAATTAGAACATCTTTGAATAGTGAACATGTGCTATGGTATTTAGGACCAGGGAAAAGAATACTTATCCAATAATTTCTTGCTGATTGGGATTTTTTTCTTTTTTTTATGTTTTGTTTTTAATGACTGCTTTCGGTCAAGGATAAATGTGTAATTTTTGCAATAGAGTTGCTCCCATTGTCTAAAACTTGTATATATTTTATTTTTGAACAGATGTTTTTACAGGAATGTTTTCTCTGTGTTTTCCTCACTTGAAAACTTGAAACAATAATGACCTTAATACCTTTTCTCAAAATCTGCAGCATTTCCTAACCTAAGCACTTAGTCACCATTTTTATTTTGGAAACCATCCCTTAAAATTGACTGATTATGCCAAACAAACTTTGGTTCCCAGACCTCTTATTTGAGCTCTCTAATGAAATTTTGTGGAAAAGCAAAGTTTCAGTTCTAAGACTGAAAGAAGTCTATATTTTAAAATTATTTTTTTAAATACCTTTCTTTCCTTTGATATGCTGCATCAATTGTTTTTTCTGAATTTTTATTGTCTTCCACAATAAATTTTAAAATAGTCAGATTCTGACAATTCCCATTAATTTGGCTGTTCACATTTATTTTGACCTTTTAATTTTATTATTTCTCTCTATGCACATGTATAACACTTGTCAATTATGTATGTATATATCTGTATCAATTTAGCTTTTGAATTAAGGAAGTAAACCAACCATGGTTCCATAGTGTAATTAAAGAATCTCTAACATGATGCAGTGGGAAAAGCTTGTAGCCAGAAATGATTTATAGATACATCAGTTTTATATTGAAAACCATCAGATGATGAAGTATGAGATGAACAGAACTAAATGCTTTTACATTTAACATTTCATTCCCTTGCACTCACAAGTTCAGTAATAGGCTGATCCCAATTCAGTCTAGGTACATGAGTCATGACTCGGAGCAGATCTGGATGTGCCTGTTCATTTCCACTGTCCATCCATTCATCCATCCATCCAGCTGGCCAGCCAGCTTGCTAGGCATCCTTCCTGAGGGTTCGCAGTGTGCTAAGCACTGTGCTAGCACTGAGGGTACAAAACATCCTGAAGCAAGTTCGTGTCTTTGAGACTTAAGGAAGCACGAGGGTTTGAAAATTACCCAAGAGAACGTAAAGTAATAGGGCCATTACGGAAGACAGTATGGAGAGTCCTTTAAAGATTACAAATAAAACTACCATACAACCCAGCAACTCCACTACTAGGCATGTACCCTGAGGAAACCAAAATTGAAAAAGACACAGGTACCCTAATGTTCAGCGCAGCACTATTTACAATAGCTAGGACATGGAAGCAACCTGGATGGCCACTGACAGATGAATGGGTAAAGAAGCTGTGGTACATACAGACAATGGACTATTACTCAGCCATAAAATGGAACACATATGAGTCAGTTCTCAGGAGGTGGATGGTCATACAGATGAAGAAAGTCAGAAAGAGAAAAACAAATACCATATATTAAAGTATATATATGGAATCTAGAAATATGGTACTGATGAACCATTGCAGGTAAGCAACAGAGACACAGACAGAGAACAGTCTTATGGACACGGGGTTGGGAGAGGAAAGGGTGGGATGAATGGAGAGAGTAGCATGGAGACACACATATACACTACCATATGTAAAACAGATGCCAGTGGGAATTTGCTGTATGACTCAGAGAACTCAAACCACGTTTCTGTGACAACCTAGATGGGTGGGAAGGGGCCGGAGGTGGGAAGGAGCCGGAGGTGGGAAGGAGGTTCAAAAGGGAGGGGCCGCCTGTGTACCTATGATGGCAGAAACCAATGCAATATTGTAAAGTCATTATCTTTCAATTAAAAATAATTTTTTAAAAAGAAAATTACCCAAGAATTTCAAGCATAATTTGTGGAATCTTTGGAGAAGGTAGATCAAAATGGATGTAGTCACATAATGGACCTAAACTCCTTCTACTATTCACTCAATATGCTCCTTCCCACAAATGACTTTTATCAGGAATTCTTAGAGTTGACAAAGAAAAGGGGACATGACATTAATTCTCCCTCAAAACACACAAATTTCCAGAAGCTTTCCTAGGACTGCTGAAAATGTGTGCATTGAAAGTTGTTTCTTTCTCAAAAATATGAAATCTTTTCACATCATCCAAGACTTGATCCCCTAGAAGGACTGGTTATGTCTGTTCATTCCCGATGCATTTTGCATTATTACTAGCCTCATTCTCTATGAATTCCCAAATAACTTCAGCTTGTTTCTGATTCATAAAGGCCTGGGTTTCACCACAAGTGAGAATGCTGGAGTCATCAAAATAATTAAATGTAGTAACATTTAAAAGATTTCTTTTCCTTTCTGTAGTACTTTATAGCAGTCACTTCATATTACGGGGATCAAGGTAATTTAACTGGAGGCAGCATAGAACATAAAAAATCTTGGCTCTGAAGCCTGACTACCTAGGTTCAACTACGATCATTATAATACCATTTGGGTGATTGTTGGGATAAGTCACCTAATTTATATTTCAGTTTCTTCTCCTGTGAAAGGGAACAATAATAATAGTGCCCAAATCCCATAAGGTACTTTTAAGAAATAAATTAAGACAGTTCATTAAAATATATTATAGAGACCGACTTACATGTTAGCCATTATTGCTATTTTCATCTTAGAAACACTTGTGGAGAGCAGAATTTGGAATGTTTTGTTACATTTGGGTATGCAGTAAATTGCCATGAGGGAATATTACTAATCCATCCCATTAGTGAAATGACTCAAGTAAAGGGAGACCAAGTGACTAATTTGAGTATCTCAATGAATTAAGATGGAATTAAAACCCAATAGATCATATCTGAAGCTTTTCTACTTGGGTATCTCTCAAGGGGGTGTTCATTACCAACCTTGGCACTTACAGTCTTCCCTGGTAGTGCAGCTGGTAAGGAATCCACCTGCAATGCAGGAGACCCTGGTTCAATTCCTGGGTCAAGAAGATCCCCTGGAGAAGGGATAGACGACCCACTCTAGTATTCATGGGCTTCCCTGGTGGCTCAGATGGTAAAGAATCTGCCTGCAATGTGGGAGACCTGGATTTGATCCCTGGGTTGGGAAGACCCCCTGAAAGAGGACATGGAAACCCACTCCAGAATTCTTACCTGGAGAATCCCCAAGAACAGAGGAGCCTGGCAGTCTCCATTGGGTCACAAAGAATCAGACATGACCAAGCAACTAAGCACAGCACTTGGTACTTAATGACACTATGGACTCTCTGACCTGAAAGTGCTTCACCCACCTTGATGTTCATAGGGTGAGTAACCAGTATTTACAAAGTACCTATAGGATGTGTGGGACTGTCATCTAGCATGGACATGTTTTGTCAAATCTGTAGATAAGAAAGCAAAATCAGAAAAAGACACGGGCTTCCTGGTCAGTTCCGAAACCACAGGAGGTATCAAGGGCACAAAAACTACTGCTTCTCCCACTACCCATCCTACAGCCCAGAGCTCTGTCCCTCAGATCACACACAATCTCACTGCACTTTGTTTAGTGAGGTTTTTAAACTATTCATTTCATCAGTTCAGTTCAGTTGCTCAGTCGTGTCTGATTCTTTGCGACCCCATGGACTGCAGCACGCCGGGCCTCCCTGTCCATCACCAACTCCTGGACTTTACCCAAACTCATGTCCATTGAGTCGGTGATGCCATGCAACCATCTCATCCTCTGTTGTCCCCTTCTCCTCCTGCCTTCAATCTTTCCCAGCATCAGGGTCTTTTCAAATCAGTTTTCCTTTATCTCCTACCAGTTATAGATTTATGCAGTTCTTGGAATCAAGGTACACTTGAATTTTATTACAAAGCAGAGCTAGGATCTGTTCATAAGATTGCATGATGTTAAGTTCCACTTATTTATTGAAGGTATAAATTAGAATACAGGAAATGAAGATTATAGTATATACTTTTCATGAGAGGCACCTTTTTTATTAAAGGAAATGGTGACCCTATTTTGAATTCTTAGGAATTAGATATAAACTTTATTAATACCACCAACACAAGAAACCTTTTAATTAACCTGTCTTCCAATTTTAGTGTTAAGAGGTTTTAAAGAAAAAAAATTTTTATGACTCTAATTTGTTCATTAGCATAAGATATGTCATTAACTTTTATAATTATGAAAAGTCATTGTTCTCCCATCTCATCTCTCTGAAAAATAGTGTTCCATAAATATAAAATAGCCGGATCAATTCTAACAGAAATGAATGGAAATTCATTTGTTGTTGTTTTTTTTTTTTCCTAATCTCTTTTTAAGGGTAACCTTTGGAAGAATCTCTTTTTTTTCTAGCCACTTTCAACAAGCATCAAAACAATCTACCATACTATCTGAAGTTTTAAAAGCTACAAAATCAACCCCCCATTCATTTCACATGTTTACTTTTATGATTCAACTCTCCAGAGAAGAGCTTGGACACTTCTACTGTGGCAATAGCTAAGAGATTGCAAGAGTCAGATGCTATAGTTTGATTTTCACTCCACAAATTTGTGCTCCGTTAAACTAGATCCAATGAGAATTCTCAGCCCACAAAACTTGTAGACAGGGCAATATGTCTTCTGTGAAACATTCTGCAAGGATATAGTTTCTTATAAGGATGTGCATCAATGCTGCAAATAGTATTTATCTTTATAAAAACCCAGAAAAACTCTTTAACAGCAGGAAACAGCTAATCTTGTGATCAATTTCTAGCTAAATGAGGAGACAAAAAGATCCAAGTTTAGGTACTAGCTGAGCGAAATCAGGCACTTTCCTTAAGCATTCTGGACCTTAATTCCCTTCTTTCTGAAGTAAGAAGATAAACACATTTAAGTTCACTTCCAAATATCTATATAATTCTGTATATCTTATTCAGTGGTAGTGATATTTACAAGCTCTGTCGAATTCACAAGTGCTTTCTCACAAAGTCTCATGTGATTTTTCAGAAGTAGATGTGACCCTCATAACAGATTTTCAGAAGTAGGCAGAAGAGCGATCACTATTTATTTTTCCCAGTGAATGTGCTGCTTTTGCTATCCAGTAGGATTCACTAGAGACTCTAAGATGTAAAGCATAACCCAGAAAGATTTAGTTTTCAGGAGTCAGAAAAAGTACTCCATAAAATAATTTCTTCCTACTCTAGTTTTTCACCCTGAACCCTTCAGACAAAGCTTTACTTAAAAGAAAAATATTTTAAAATTTTATTTTATGTGCTTCTGCTAATGTAGCCCCTAATTGGGTGTTGATTTTAGGTTAAAGATAAGATGTAATTGCCACTTGGTAAGTATCTTTTGAGTGAGGATGAGTTTTCTCTAGCTATTTGAAATTTTCGAATGGCACTGAGGCTTAGGTAAAATTAGGTTTTTATTTTTATTTTTGGAGCTTACCTTTGCATACTATTTTTATATAAGCTAGAAATTCACAAGTAAAACAGTTTACAAAATAAGAGAAAAAGGAGACCCTCACTTCTGAAAATAAGTGGTCTGAATCCAGAGTAGAATTCTGAGTATCTCTGATATCTTGTCAGTGCTTTTCCTTCAAGAAGACACAAAAACAATTCCACAGAAACATATATAAAACATTACAGTCAAATAAAGTTATACAACAGATGTGATACTACCTCTTTGCAATAATTCTGTAAGGTAGATAAATTTGTCCCAACCATGCTCCCAATTATTCTTTGTCTCAAAGGTCAAGGAATTTCCTAAATAATTGAAATCTAAAAGACTTATTTTTGCCATTATATCTAACCTCTCTCTGACCTCACTCTCCACCAGAACCATTATGAGAGGTGAGAAATAGAGACGGTACCCTATTTGGTCTATTCACTCTCCTCCTCTCTCTCTGCCCATTACCTACACTCCTCTTGGATGTGCAAAGAAGCAGGAAAACAGCCAAAGGATGAGGAAAACAGAAAGGAAGGAGGAGAAGCAATCTAATCAGGTAATTACCAGTTGGCTGCACAATGTCATTAAAACTAAGTCTACATTTGTAACAGAGCATAGTACCAAAACTTGAGCTTTACAGCATTTTATCAGCCTGAGTTTTCATTCACAATAACAGTTTGGATGGCCATTATAATCCAGATTCAAGAATCGGAAACAGTGTCATTAAGATACGATTTTGTCTTGATGTAGATTATTATATTCTATCGCTTTAATGATATTTCCTAATTCACATATAGCATAAGGAAAAAGTCTCAAGGAGCATACTTAACAGAATAGCCCTACCCTTGTCCAGGCATAAAAGCAGAGTTTTCTATATATCAAACATCAGGTTGTTCTATTTATAACCTCTTGTGTTCTCATCTTTTGGGATATGTGCCTTTTTACTATGCAAGGTCTCCAAAGCTCAGAGTGCTAAGTCATTTTGTTTGAAGTTTTCCTTTTCTAATTCAGAATACTGCCTTTAAATATTTGGAAGCTAAACTAATTCTAATTTCCCCTTCACAGAAGAGGAAAATTTCATGCCTTCACTTCAGCCTTTGCAAAACATGAGTTATTAAATGTATATATCTAATGGAAAATAACCTCCAAGTTGTAGTTAGAGTCTAGCAATTTTGTAGTGGGCATAATTTTGAATAGAAAATGAAATAATCTCTAAGCATGACAGTGGGTCAATTAAGAAGAAAAAGTATTCTAATACCAACTGTCACTAAAGATAGAAAATCCCTTCAATTCATCAACATCTCACAAATTCACAGCTGTAGCTCTCACAATCAAATTAACCTTTTCTACTTCAGAAGAATTCAAATGCCTTAGATATGACTATCCAGAGTGATATGATACCAGATACACCTTTAGCTCTGATTTGATACCATTTCTTTAATCAATAAAAAACCAAGAAAACATTCCTGTTTTCCACTCCCACCTTTCCTCAGCAATCTTCAAGAATTTCAAAAGCAAACCTCTTGTCCAATTCTCTAATCCACAGATTTCCCCATCCATACAATGTATATATGAGTGTCTCCAACAACAGCTCAGGAAACAGGCTTACGATAATAAACTCATATAAAATTCGAAACAAGCAGATGAGAAGTTTAAAGATGATGGCCTTTCACTTAAATAAAAAGTCAAAGCAAGAGACACTACTTTTCAACTTTCTAAAAATCACTAAAGACCACTTTTTTTGTAATGGAGAAATACAGTTATTGAGCTATCATTATTTTAAATAAAATCCAAATATAATCATAGGAATTTTATGCATTTACATTTTACCTTTAACCAAGATGACAGGGTAGCAAGAAGAAAAACAATGATTCTGGTACTACTTAATCCTTAAAAACAATATAAAGCTACTACAATGTTTTCACATCTCAGGCACTATATTGATCATTAAAAACTATCATGCAAGCAATATCAATCTATTAAGTATCTCATAAGTGGGCTGTACCATAAATTCAAAATTATTTGCACGAGAATCTCCAAGCCACCTTTAAGATCCTGTGAGAAGGCATTTTCTGAGGCATGATCACATTCTATAACAGCCACGTTAATTCAAGGCTGCCACAATACAGTGAGTAAATCAAAATATAACACTTACCTTATTATAAATAACTGGCAAATTACAGGCACCTTTCAGCTTGCAGCTATACAGCATAGTTGATTAGAAATAAACTAAACATCTTTCACTCCAGTGACAGAACTGCATCTTCAGACTTGGCTTTCGTTACTGAATCCCAGCGAGAGGCTGTACTCCTCTCAGGGCTAGTAGCAGCCTCTTTGCAGAGAACACTTGCTGCTCTGAACAGCAGCGACTTAGAATGAAAGTAAGAGGAACCCGTGATGTTTAAATACCGTTGCTTCACATTCACAGGATATGACTCAACTCTCTCTCAAACCAGTAGGGATGGAGTTTCCCCCCGCAAAACTGTTAAATTACATAACAAACATCACATTTAGGGGTCTCAAATGTTTACAAACTAAAATTGAAAATTTTCACCTGCTAAATCAGATGTGCGTTTTCAAAATCATCACCTTCTTCCCTATGGCACAAACCACAAATGGAAGTTTGAATAACAGCATGGCTCAGAGAAAAATGACCCTGCTTACTCTCGGCAATGAATTCATGTAATGTTATTAAATGTGAGTGAACTTGCCAACATTGATCTGACAGGGATATAAAAAGAGTTTCACTAACATTTCATCAGTGCAAACAGTATAGGATCAAACTCTTACTTTAATATTCAAGAAGTGGCAATTCCACAGAACACAATAGAATCTTCCTCACCAAGCAGAGAATGGAAATAGGTCTTTGTGGCTTGCTATCTCTGATTCCCACAGAAATCCTGTCCTACGCTGTCATTACCTTGTACTGCTAGCTCTGCCTACCTCTCCAACTCAGAGTCTTCCTTTATCTTTTTCTCAAACATTTCCACAGGAACATGACTAATGAGAGAACTGCTCTAGCAACTGCGGCAATGTTCTCTGCTTTCCCCACCATCCAATACGTCTTCACTCTCAGCTGTATCAAATTTGATCACATGTTGAATTATTATATTTGGACATTTCAGTCAGTAAATGTTATAGAGTTAGATCCTTGGAAGTCTACTACATAAATTCAACTGCCATCAGCAAGAACAAAAAGATGAAAACATGCATATCAATAATAGCAAGTAGAGCAGGACTGTTCAATAGAAAGATAAACTGAGTCACATATGCAATTTTAAACATTTTAATCAGATTATAAAAGGGAAAAGCAACAGGTAAACTTAATTTTGATAATGTTTATCCTAATATATCTAAAATATTATCATTTTAATCTATAATCAATATAAAATTACTTTACAATTTCTGTACTAGCCTTGGGGAACTCATGTATATTTTACATTTAGAGTACATTTTAATCTCACTTAGCTTTATTTGCGTACTCAGAGGCTAACACATGGCTGCTGCTGCTGCTGCTAAGTCACTTCAGTCGTGTCTGACTCTGTGTGACGCCAGAGACGGCAACCTACCAGGCTTCCTGTCCAGGCAAGAACACTGGAGTGGGTTGCCATTTCCTTCTCCAATGCTTGAAAGTGAAAAGTGAAAGTGAAGTCACTCAGTCGTGTCTGACTTCAGGAGCCCATGGACTGCAGCCCACCAGGCTCCTCTGTCCATGGGATTTTCCAGGCAAGATTACTGGAGTGGGGTGCCATCGCCTTCTCTGAACACATGGCTAGTGGCCACCATATTGCATAACATAGATCTAGAATTTGGGGTTCATTCTTAGTCCTCAGGTTGCAGTTCAAATGTTGTCTCTTCAGGGAAGGCTTCCTTTACCACCTTACCTGAAATGACCTTCCCCAGTTACTTTTCATCTCATGTTCTTTATATTTCCTTCATGGTAAATCACAACCTGGAATTTTCTTCTTTGTTTATTTACTTATTGATAGTCTGTGGCTCCTAACAAGAATGAAAGAAACGTGAGAGCAGGGAACTTGTTGTAGTCAGTATTTTATTCCCAGCCCCTGGCATGGTGACCAGTCCATAGCAGAGTTTAATCAACATTGTCTAATAAATGAATAAATAAAATATAGAACCTGTACTAAGAGTTGGCAAATAATAGAATATTAACAAATGTGTTTTAAGACTAGGTACCTATCATATCATTGATACAATCTATTATTATCACTGAATATTTAGCAAACACATTCAGTAATACTTTCCTGAACCAAAAAACAAGCTCTCTTTCATAGTGTTAATGATTCTTAATCTATAATGTGTTCTCTTTTCACACACAATATTAAATATAAATAATAGACTTCTTTCATTACTCTAGCAAAGATTTGAAATGATACTTATAAGAATCCTTTGGTCCTTATGACATAAATCTGGATACCATTAGTAAGTCTATCTTCTACTCACAAAAACACAAAACACTATCTATGAGACATTTGTAGTGACAATTATATATTTGCCTGAGCAGCACACATACCTCCTCCTTCTAGTATCATAATCCTGATTTTTATCTAGCAAACCACCCATTCCGCCCTCTCTCTCAATCCCTGTGGTTTATACTATGCTGACCCAGCCCCACAAGTGGGCATGTGACCCAGGCTTGACTGATTGGTATAAATTATCCACAGAACTACAGTGACAGGGTCAAGAATGGACACAGGACCCAAGCTGGTGAAGCAAGAGCCAACCCCTGCACTTCTGCTGATATTGACAGAGAGGCTGTAAAGTCAATAGAATGTAAGTGTGGAACTGCTGGTTGACATATTGGCTACCACACAAAGTAAGGTTTTCTGAAAATGAGGCCACCCAAGAAAAATAACAAAGATGAGAAGAGAAAATTCTGGACAATGTTACTGTAGTTCCTAGATCTTGCCATTCATTAAATCACATTTGCCCTTTATGGTAATATGGATGTACTAGAATATTCACTGCAGAATTTTTTGTAGTAGTAAAACACCAGAAACTTTGCAATAGGCCATGAAGAGTTGAAGTGTTAAATAATGAGTTAACTATACTAAGGAACACTATATAGCTAATTTTTTTAAAATGCTATCTAGATTCACTGACATGCTAAGCTCCCTAAAATACATTCAATGGAAATAACATGTTTCAGAAAAATACATTATCCCAGTTATGGGTACATAAATTTTTATATACAAAGTCATCGAAAAGGACCAGGATGACTGCACACCAACTGTGGACAAATGGTTATGTCTAGGAAAAGAGATTTGAAATAAGAGAGTGACTGGGGGAGGAAAGGAGAAAGCCAGTCATTTCACTTAGTTTATTACCTATTGCATGAATCTCATGAAATGAAAGTGAATTTGTATACCCCTTAGGCAAACTGAAAAGAATATGCTACTCTTTAAAGTGAAATAAGTTTGATATCTTATATTTCTCTACTGTACTACATTATTCTCACTCTAAATGGGCTACTCTTACTTTTTTTTTTTTAAAGCAAAGTAACAGAAATGAGAGTGCTTTTCTCTACCACTCTCTCCATTCTCCGTCAGTCCAAACTTATGCATTATCTAATTTTTCAGTGTGGCTAGAAGATATGTCAAGAGAGAGACAATGAGAGGGCAGAGAGAGACAGGAACCCACAGCAAGCTACAGGAGGCCCTCCAGTGTACCTTCTAAGATCGGCTAAGGTCTTTGATTTTTTTTTTTTTCCTCTTGGCCTCTTGAAATTTCTTTCATTGACTTCATAAAAATATAGCTTCAATTTATTTAACTGTCAACATATTGACAGCCAAATATTCATAATAATATGCCTTACATTAATTTAGTTAGTCTTGGATCACTGTAAATAAACTGGCCTATTATTTGCTCAGTGAAAGGCTTCTGGTCTCTGAATTGGGCAGAATTGCTTTCCTAACTGGGGCTTCTCTGGTGGCTGAGATGGTAAAGAATCTGGCTGCAATGTGGAAGACCCAGGTTTGATCCCTGGGTTGGGAAGATCCCTTGAGAAGGGAAATGGCTACCTACTCCAGTATAAAATCTAAACTTTGGTTTGTTTTTTTCTGGCTCGATCAAGTCCTCAAAAATCTTCACATTATCTTAGGTACCACCCATGCTTTTGTATTCCTCTGGGTTTCCACAGTATTCCTTCCTTAAAAATCACACAGCTAATGGTACTCAGTCTGAGACAGGAGTCAGGCCCTTTTCAAGTTTAGTAAAGCTAACCAGGATTGGAATTTACATAGTGCTGACACACTGATGTGTTTGCCAGGCAGTGAGTATACTGCTCTATTTTATTCTCAAAGCCTACTTATCCTGATAACTTAAACCTCCTACAGAGTCTGTTGACTCTCTTGAAAACCTTAACATAATGCAAAATTTGCTTCAGATTTCCTGGAAGAAATAAAACATTTCAGATACAATTAAAGCCACCATATGCTCCTGCCTACCCCATTTCCTCCTTAGGTAAATACTCTATAGGATTATCTTTTATCATACCCATGCATCTTTTTATATTTCCATTAAACATGTGTTTATCCATAAATAAGATACTTGTTTGTATATTTTAAGCTTCATAAAATTGTAGCATGACATGTAGATGCTTTAATTTTTAGTTTTATTTTTTTGCTTAGCATTATCTTGAAGTTATATGTATTAATAGTTCTACACAGTGTAATCTTTTTAATTGCTCTATAGCATTCCAATTCATACAACCATTCCCCTATTGGTAGACTTAGGTTATCTCTAATTTATTGCTACTATTTTTCTTAATTTTTAAAATGATTTCATGTGGGATCTTAGTTCCTCAACCAGAGGTCATTACTTGCACCCCCTGCATTGGAGGCACAGAGTCCCAACCACTGGTCCCAACTATAGGGACCAAGGAAGTCCCTATTGCTACTATTAAGCTACTCTAATTCTTGAACATGTGCAAGAGGTGGACAGGATTGTAATAAGAGGGGACAGAACTGTAGAGTCATTGGATATGGACACCTGCACCTTTACTGGAAACTGTCAAACTGCATCCCAACATAATTAGACAATTTACAATTCAGCCAGCAATGCACAAGAGTCTTTCTTACTCTAGATTCCTACCATCTCCACAGTACTGATATTCCAGACTCTGACATTTTTGTCATTTGTTTGTGACGGGTATAGAATCTCAGCATTTTAATTTTGGTTTCTCTAATTACTGCTGAAGTTGAGTATCTGATCTAATTATTATTGGCCTCTTCCCTAACGGGTTGTTTTTCTTTTACTTACTTTTGGGCGGTCTTCATATACTACAGTTCAACTTCTTTGTCAATTATATGAACTACAGAAATCACTTTTCAGGGTGTAGCTTGTTTTATCATTGTTTATAATACTTTTCGTGGTTTATTATTTTTAATTTTTATGTTTAATTTAAAACTTTATTTTTTTTAGTTACTTATCTAAATTTCTTGAGTCAAAAGAATGGTGAAAATTTAGCCATTCTTCCTGAAGCTTTCCCAACAATAATGTCAGAATGCACATCTAAAAGGGATCTGAGAAGAACTATTTCCAATGAGTTCAGTTCATCAATTACTGAGTATCTGCTATGTGCTCCACACTGGTTAGAGAGAACATACTTGAAGCAATCTTTAAGAGAGAACACACTCGAAGTAATCCTTATAATCAAGAAATAGGAAGTCTAATTGAGGAAAAAACTTTTTAAGTAAATGATGATGATGAAATGGAGAAATAACCATGTGCTAGAGATTGTGGTAATTCATTATTTAATTTAGGAGCAGTTTAATTAAGATGGAGTAAATGTTATTATAAGAGATCTATACAAGATGCTATGAAGCAGAGAGAAAAGAATAAGTTAATACCTTGTACCCTAAGGATTATTCAAAATACCAAGTAGTTAAATTTATAGTATATAGACCTGTGAGATATAGGAAGATCTACAACAGACATTTCTCTTTTCTCAAGCAAATCTATTTTCCCAAATAGATCACTCATAAATTAATTCTATTTAGAAGATTAACAGGAATTAAGGGGCAGGTTATTCATTGGGAAAAGAAATATGCTTCCTTGGGAAAGCTAATTTCTTTTCACAATCAATAATCCAATTATATAATGACATTTTCCTGAATTCATCAGAGACAGCAAAAACCCTGCAGTTCTTAAGAATCATAACAAAGGGCAAAGCTTCCTATATTTGATTATTAATAATTTGTAATATTGAAGCTAAAAATAATCTCTTATTTCTTAAAGAAATTCCATCGTAAATACATCTGTAAACCAAGCATCCATATTTATCACTTTTGTAAATACAATGTTCCTATTATTTTTCTTTCAATGCACATAATATCTAGAGCATTTTAAAAAGTATAGAATATGAGAGTAGTTAATTTCTTCACCTAGGAGTAAGAAAGGACTCTTGATCTAGAAACAGAGAAGGGGGGCAGGCAGCGTCATCTATTTCCTGTGGAAAGATTAAGGGTATCCACTTTCCTGAAGCTACGAGCTTTACACTTGAGTCTTCTATCACTGTAACCTCTAGGACTTACAAACTCAAACGTGTTTGCAATTAGTTATTTGGGGGGCCGACATTAAAATGAATCTGGAAATGAGAAAATAAGACTACCATTTGAGAATAAATCTTTGAAATAAAAATACAGAATGTCAGAGCACATAAGTAAGACAGGCAAGTTTAACTGTCAGAACGATACAAATTCAAGCGCTTCGAGGCATGCACATTTCCAGCAGGAAATGCGAGTGAATGTCATGGACCTGGCAGGGGCCTGGCAGAAGGGGCTGAGAGGCAGCAGCAAAGCCTCACCCACAGGGGACAGTCTCTACTGGGCTCCAGAGAATTGACCTCACGTGGGAAGGACCCAGGAAGGATAGATCTCTGGGTTTTTCAAATATTTTTTCCAATTTTTTAAGTCACGTGAATACTCCTGAATTTTAAATCTTCACCTTTATGTAGTATGAGACAAACTAAAGCTTTTGAAGGCCAGATGTGCCAGTCTCGGATTCTCAGATATGACCATGCTCTGAACTGATTCTGCCAATAGGAAGACAGTCCAGACCAAGAAACAGGTACGAAGCCACCTCAGAAGCAAGCATAGTCCATGACCACTCAAATGCTCAGGGAAAACCCTCAGGGAAAGGGTGCTCTGGGCTAGTGGCATGCCCCTTTTTATTATAAATCTGCCTTTAATTCCATTAAACCTATGAGTCTGAGAACCAACTGTCTTTTGACTCCATGTGCTACCTTCCATCACGTTACTTTCTGATTAGAATTTGGTATCCTGTTTACATGACTTCAGGGAGAACATGCTGGGAAGCTGAGGGACCTGAGGATCTACGCAGCAGCTATGTCTCCCAATATAAAAGTTAGTAAGTTGGCAGCCTGGTTAGAGAGGTGGCCTGTCTCCAGGCACAAAAAGCACTTGGGTTGGGAACACGAGCCACCACACCCCAGCGGTTTCACTTCTCGTTGTAAAGGGAAGCATTGTCATTCTGGTTCTGTACATCAATCGTATGAGCTTTGTTAATAGAAGCCCAGCTCTAGAGGACAGATGGGCTCCGGAACTGCTGACAGCTCTGGTTTCTGGGCCCATAAGGTCTTGGGCCAGACGACGGAGAGTGACAAATGCCCTTAAGACAAGTCTGCCCTGCAAGGCCTCATGGGAGCTTAAGTATTTATCTTACAACCACCTTTACCCTTACTCTGCCCCCATCGCCACACCTTTCAGAGAATCCCTATCTGGTCCTATGAAGGTCCAGAAATGACCTAGGAGTGTGAAGCGGAGAATCAAAGAGAAAAAACCCAAGAACACAGACAGAATATGCACAGAAATGATAACACTTATTTGTAATCATCGGTGCTAGGAAACAGATATTGCGCTATGTGCTTGCTAAAGACCATCCCGTTTAATCCTCAGAAACTCTGAGAAGCTAATACTATCTTCAGCAATTATTTTACAAGGAAGGAAACAGAGGCTTAAGGAAGTTAAGCAACCTGACCACATTTACACAGGTAACAAGTAGTGGAGTTGGGATTAGAATCCACACCCTTAAACACTGCACTCTGTGGCCTGTATACTTTATTTCACTTCATTGTTTTTCACACCAAACATGTACTATGTACATATATGCTGGGTACCATTCTAAGTACTTTACCAATACTAACTAATTTCTTTCTGAAAATAACAGTGTGAAGTGGGCACGAAAATACTCCTGTTCTGATATGGACACTGAGGCAAAGAGAAGTTAAGTAACCTGCCCAAGATTATACAGCTAGTAGGTGGCTGTATAACCAGGATTCAAACACAGGCAGTCTTGCTCCAGAGTCCATGCTTTCAGTCTTGTCGTACTTTTACAATGTTCCCTTGGAAGAAATGATGAAGATTTCAATTTCAAATGTTAATTTCTATACTCCTGTAAGTGCAAGTTTTCAGAAGGATAGGTATAAAAACAAGGTAAAAAAATTTATGCCATATCATTTCTCTTTATTATATACCATATAGAAAAACTGTAATTCTTCTATATCTGAGAATTATGAAGCAAGTAACCACCATAAAATACTACAGGCCTAGATACAATTATTCTTAGGAGACATATCCAAGGAGGGTGACAAATTTAATTCTACACTTTTTCCCCCTCACTATGCAGAAGAAATTAAAGGAATACTTTTTATTTCTGCATTTATAAATCCTGGGAAGTAAAGATAGGAATACCTTTGAGAAATCTTAGATGAGCAAATATTCCAGAGTTTAATTTAAAGGTCATTTTTTTCTTAGATATTGAACAAGCTTAATTTCAGAATAAAAGTGCATTGAATATAATGAAATTGATGTGGATACATCCTACTTGAAACCAAACTTTCTGTTAAACTTAAAATGGAAGTTTCAAATTCATAAATTGCTTTTATTAAAAAGAATACTTCAGAATTGATTTGATAAAAATAACACCTTCTGACTCATGCAGGAAATGTGAAGGAAACTCTTTTATTTAAGTGGTGAGAAAAGGCCTTCATTGGTTCCTATACCACTAAAACAATCCAATTTAGACCCTCTTAGACAGAGTCTAAAATGTTAATTCAATCCTGAATTCAGAAGATCTGCTTAAGTGTGAGATCTGTTTCATTCCCCTATGGTCTTTACTGTTTGATTAAGTTAATAAACTCGTTGCAGAACCTGTCATCTTGAGAGACACAGCATTCTTCTGAACCAGCTGATAAAACTGGCACTCAACAAAAAGAAACAGTGCCTACAAAGCTTTCTTTATTTCAGTTCTCTACTCTCTGCAGCACTCCATCTTAACTTACACAATTCACGCAGTCTGGTCATCAAAGCATAGCTTACTCCCCTAACATTACTGCTTGTCTAGGTTTATGCCTCAGAATTCTTAACACACCCCACACTCAGGCCCCTCCCCTGGGGCCCCTTCATATTTCTCTTTCATTCTGTTTCTACTGCCTTTCTTCCTTGCACTGTCTCCATTTGATAAAACAATTTTAGGAATTTCAAGGTGATTTCTGAGGCAAGATTCCATGGTTGTTCAAAGAGCAGGTTTTAAAAATCTGAGTCCTCTATCAGGGCAGCACCAGGGAATTCCCCAGCCTCCACAGCTAGCCAGCCAAGGACCCAGCCCTTCCCACCAGCAAGTCAGAACCAGCCCAGGACTATGCACTCCAGGGCTGCAGAGCGGGATGCACTGGGATCTGGCCCTGTTTACCAGCAGGTAAGCAGCCACTGCATGCAGCAGCTTTCACAGCCAACCAGGCTGAGGGCCAGCCCTGCCTGCCTGCACATCAACAGCAGTCATCCCTGACACAACAGAAGGGCCCACGCAGCCCATATAGGCAGCACCCCTAACACATGCAGATCTGGTGAGAGAGGGGAATGCACAACCAGACTACATCTCCTACATAAGGCCACTTCTCCAGGATCAAGAAATAGAAATGACCTATTTAATGCATAGAGACAAGTCAGAGGATAAACCAGAGGATCAATCAAGATGATGACAGAGGAATATGTTCCAAAGGAAGTACCAAGACAAAACCTCAGGGGAAAAAAAAAAAACCAAGGTGGAGATAAGCCACTTATTTCATGAAGAGTTCCAGGGAATAATAATAGAGGTTCTCAATAAACTGGAAGATATGAGAAGTTTAACATAAAGTTAAAAAGTATAAAGAAGGTCTGAACAGATGAGGAATACAATAACAAATGAAAAATACACTACAAGGAATCAACAGTAGGTTAGATGATAGAAAGCAATGGATCAGTGAACTGGAAGAGCAGGTAGAGAAAATCACCCAAGTTAAACACAAGCAAAAGGCAAAGGAGAAAAGGAAAGATATAGCCATCTGAATGAAGAGTTCCAAAGAATAGTAAGGAGAGATAAGAAAGCCTTCCTCAGTGATCAATGCAAAGAAATAGAGGAAAACAAGAGAATGGAAAAGACTAGAGATCTCTTCAAGAAAATTAGAGATACCAAAGGAATATTTCATGCAAAGATGGGCACAATTAAGGACAGAAATGGTATGGACCGAACAGAAGCAGAAGATATTAAGAAGAGGTGGCAAGAATACACAGAAGAACTTTACAGAAAAGATCTTCATGACCCAGATAACCATGATGGTGTGATCACTCACCTAGAGCCAGACATCCTGGAGTGTGAAGTTAAGTTAGCCTTAGGAAGCATCACTATGAACAAAGCTAGTGGAGGTGATGGAATTCCAGTTGAGCTATTTCAAATTCTAAAAGATGATGCTGTGAAAGTGCTGCACTCAATATGCCAACAAATTTGGGAAACTCAACAGTGGCCACAGGACTGGGAAAGGTCGGTTTTCATTCCAATCCCAAAGAAAGACAATGGCAAAGAATGTTCAAACTATCATACAATTGCACTTGTTTCACACGCTAGCAAAGTAATACTCAAAATTCTCCAAGCTAGGCTTCAACAGTACATGAACTAAGAACTTTCAGATGTTCAATATGGATTTAGAAGAGGCAGAGGAACCAGAGATCATAGAAAAAGCAAGAGAGTGCCAGAGAAATATCTATTTCTGCTTTATTGATTGTGGCAAAGCCTTTGACTGTGTGGATTTCAGCAAACTGTGCAAAATTCTTCAAGAGATGGGAATACCAGACCACCTTACCTGCCTCCTGAGAAACCTGTATGCAGGTCAGGAAGCAACAGTTAGAACCAGACATGGAGCAACAGATTGGTTCCAAATTGGGAAAGGAATATGTCAAGGCTGTATATTGTTACCCTGCTTTTTTTTTTTTTTAACTTAGATCCAGAGTACATCATGTGAAAAGCCTAGCTGGATGAAGCAAAAGCCAGAATCAAGACTGCTGGGAGAAATATCAATAACCTCAGATATGCAGATGATACTACCCTTATAGCAGAAAGTGAAGAGGAGCTAAAGAACTTCTTGATGAAAGTGAAAGAGTAGAGTGAAAAAGCTGGCTTAAAACTCAACATTCAAAAAACAAAGATCATGGCATCTGGTCCCATCACTTCATGGCAAATAGATGGAGAAACAATGAAAACAGTGAGAGACTTTATTTTGGGGGGGCTCCAAAATCACTGCAGATGGTGACAATCACTGCATGGGGTCCCAAATAAGATGAAGCCAAGGAAGTTCACACCAAGAAAACTTACAGTATTAATGGCAAAAATTAAAGACAAGGAGAGAAACTTAAAAACTGGAAAAGGAAAGCAACTAGTTACATGCAAGAGAATTTCCATAAGACATTCAACTGACTTTTTAGCAGGAACTTTCCAGGCCAGAGGAAGTGAGTGTATCAAAGTGATGAAAGGGAAAAAATCTACAACAAAGGATACTCTACCTGGCAAGGTTACCATTCAGACCTGGAGGAGATATAAAGAGTTTCATAGACAAGCAAAAGCTAAAAGAGTTCAGCACCAGTAAATCAGATATGCAAGAAATGTTAAGGGGACTTCTCTAAGCAGAAAAGATCACAACTAGAAATATAAAAATCACAAAAGGTAAAATATCATTGGTAAAAGCAAATATGCAGTACAGGTAGTTGATTAACTGGTTAAAAAACAAAACTAAAATCATTTATATCCACAATTAGTAATTAAAGAATACACACAAAACAAAAAGATGTAAAATATGATGTCAAAAACATTAAATATGGGGGTGATGAGTAAAAATGCAGGTTGTTCGAATGAGTTTGAAGTTAAGAGATCATCAACTTAAAGTAATCATTTATATATAGAGACTGCTATATATGAACTTAATGGTAACCACAGTCTAAAAATCTAGAATAGACACACACATACAAAAAGAAAGGAATCCAAATATAACACTGAAGGTAGTTATTAAATTATAAGTGAAGAAAGCAAAAGAAAAACAAAAGAATAAAAACAGAACTACAAAACACCCAGAAAATAATTAATAAATGGCAATAAGTATACCCATCAATAAATACTTTAAATGTAAATAGACTAAATGCTCCATTCAAAAGACATAAAGTGGCTGAATGGGTAAAAATCCAAAACCCAAGTACATGCTGCTATACGAGACTCACTTCCAATCTAAAGACACACAGACTGAAAGTGAGGGAATGAAAAAGTGTCTCCCAAGCAAATGGGAATGAAAGGAAATCTGGGATAGTAACACCAACGTCAGACAAAACAGACTTTAAAACAAACACTGACAAAAGACAAAGGAGGACATTACATTATGATCAAGGGATCAATCCAAGAAAAAAGATGTAACAACTGTAAATGTATATGCAGCCAACAATAGGAGCACCTCAATACATAAAGCAAATATTAACAGGTATAAAGGGAGAAACTGACAGTAACACAGTATTAGGGAACTTTTTTGGAGGCTCCAAAATCACTGCAGATGGTAACTGCAGCCATGAATTAAAAGACGCTACTCCTTGGAAGAAAAGTTATGACCAACCTAGATAGCATATTCAAAAGCAGAGACATTACTTTGCCGACTAAGGTCCGTCTAGTCAAGGCTATGGTTTTTCCTGTGGTCATGTATGGATGTGAGAGTTGGACTGTGAAGAAGGCTAAGTGCTGAAGAATTGATGCTTTTGAACTATGGTGTTGGAGAAGACTCCTGAGAGTCCCTTGGACTGCAAGGAGATCCAACCAGCCCATTCTGAAGGAGATCAGCCCTGAGATTTCTTTGGAAGGAATGATACTAAAGCTGAAACTCCAGTAGTTTGGCCACCTCATGCGAAGAGCTGACTCATTGGAAAAGACTCTGATGCTGGGAGGGATTGGGGGCAGGAGGAGAAGGGGACGACAGATGATGAGATGGCTGGATGGCATCACGGACTCAATGGACATGAGTCTGAGTGAACTCCGGGAGTTGGTGATGGACATGGAGGCCTGGCGTGCTGTGATTCATGGGGTCACAAAGAGTCAGACACAACTGAGCGATTGAACTAAACTGAACTGAATATCTCATATCAATGGACAGGAAGTCATACATCATCCAGACAGAAAGTCAACAAGGAAACACTGACTTTAAATAACACATCAAATCATATGGACTTAATAGAAATATATTTACATTTCTTGCAAAGGCAGCAGAATATGCACTCTTTTCAAATGCACATGGAAAATTCTCTAGGATAGGTCACATGCTAGGACATGAAACAAGTCTCAATAAATTTAAGACTGAAATTATATCAAGCATCTTTTACAATCACAAAATATGAGACTAGAACAAGAAAAAAAAACTGCAAATAACACAAACAATTGAAGGCTAAACAATATGCTGCTGAACAACAAAAGGGTCACTGAATAAATCAAAGAGAAAATAAAAAAATATCTAAAGACAAATGAAAATGAAAACACAATGGTCCAAAATCTATGGAATTTTGGAAATTCCAAATGGAATGCAGCAAAAGCAGTTCTAACAGGGAAGTTTACAGTGATATAAACTTACCTCAGGAAAAAGGAAAAAATATTAAATAAACAATCTAAACTTACACTTAAATAAACTAGAAAAGGAAGAACAAAAGCCAAAGTTAGTAGAAGAAAAGAAATCATAAAGATAAGAGCAGAAATAGAGTAAAAAAATAGAAAAGATAAATGAATCTAAGAACTGGTTCTTTGAAAAGATAAGCAAAATTGGTAAATCTTAGGCCAAATTCATCCAGAAAAAGAGAAATAAAATCAGAAATGAAAGAAGAAAAGTTACAACTAACACCACAGAAACAGAGGAATCATAAGAGATTGCTATGAATGATTGCTGCTGCTGCTGCTAAGTCACTTCAGTCGTGTCCAACTCTGTGCGACCCGATAGACAGCAGCCCACCAGGCTCCCCCGTCCCTGGGATTCTCCAGGCAAGAACACTGGAGTGGGCTGCCATTTCCTTCTCCAATGCATGAAAGTGAAAAGTGAAAGTGAAGTTACTCAGTCGTGTCCGACCCTCAACGACCCCATGGACTGCAGCCTACCAGGCTCCTCCGTCCATGGGATTTTCCAGGCAAGAGTACTGGAGTGGGGTGCCATTGCCTTCTCCTATGAATGATTACACACCAACAAAATGGAAACCTAGAAGAAATGGATAAATTCCTAGAAATGTACAGTCTCCCAAGACTGAAACAAAAAGAGGAAATATGAAGAGATCAATTGTCAGTAATAAAATTGAATCAATTGAATCAGCATAAAAAGAACTCCCAACAAAAAGAATCCAGGACAGATGGCTTCACAGGTGAGTTCTACCAAACATTTTTTCGTGTGTGGGTGTGTATGTTAACACCTAGCCTTCTCAAACTATTGCAAAAATTGAAGAAGAAAGAGTACTTCTACAAAGCTGTTATTACTCTGATTCCAAATGCAGACAAACACACACACACACACACAAAGAGCTGGACAAGACAGCTGCCAGCAGTAGGAATATACTTTAATGAAGAAAATTTAATGAAGAACCTGGCAGCATAAACCTAGCTAAGTTTCTTAATTGCTATGGGGTGCTTAATACTACATGCTTCTTGCTTTCTCCTCTTTAGGTGTGTCTTCAGCAGTTTATCTATGTCTGTCTTGCTATTGAAAATTGGCCATAGTGGGGAGTAGGGGTAATGGGGAAATGTTGGTCAAAGCACACAAAGTTTCACTTGTATGAGATAAATAAGTTCTGGGAATCTAGTGTACAGCATAGTAGCTATAGTTTCTAATACTATACTGTATATTTGAAATTTGCTTAAAAAGTAAATCTTAAATGTTCTCACCACATGCAAGACAAGTAACTATATGAAGTGACTGATGCATTAATTAGTTTGATTGTGATATCATTTTAAATGTATACATGCATCAAAATATCATATTGTACACCATTAAATACATATAATTTCTATTTGTCAATCACACATCGATAAAGCTTAAAAAAAGAGAAGAGAGTAGAAAACAGTGGAGCAGACAGCTTGTCTTTTATGTTCACAGTTCATTAGATTTAAGAGCTGTGCTAAAAGAATGACACTGAAGCAGTCTAACCTTCACCAGGACCTTAAATGACGAATGACTAGCGGGTGTTTAGATTTGAGGGTCTTGGGGAAGAAGAGTATATTTGGCATGTGAAGACGATGTGCGTTGTAGGTGCATGGATTCCAAAGAGGCACACACAAAAATCTCCCTTGACACATGTTTTTCTCACGATGTCACTGACACGCCTCCCATCAGCAGGTGATGAGAGATTCCTTGACCTTGAGCAAGACTGTGCTACAGCAGATGTGATGCTGTGTGACTTCTGAGAGCAGGTCATGAAAGCTGGTAAGGGACCATCTGGTTCCCTCCTGGGCTTGCTCTTAGAATCCAGTCATCATATCACAAGAAGGGCAAGTACCCCATACAGACGCCCATATGGAGAAAAACCAGGGCTACAGCTGCAGCTGAGCTTCCTGGCAATGGCCAGCACCAACTTTCCAGATATTTGAATAAACCATCCTGAAAGAAGGCTCTCTAGTCCTCAGTTAAGTGATATGCATGGCAGAGACAATCTGATCTTACCAAGCCCTGCCCAACGTATGCACTGGTGAACAAAATACATGGCTGATGCTGTCTTCAGTCTTTAAGCTTTGGGGTAGTGGGATACATAAAACTCCAACTGGGGTAGCCTCTTACTGTTTTCCTTGCCTGCTGTCTTCTGTTTCTGCTCATCCCACATGAATTTTCTACAAGATAAAGCTGATCAAGTTATACCCCAGAACTTTTACCTTTTTTTCCAATTTGATGTCTATGCCACTAAACTGTAATCCCCTCAAGATCATGAATAGTTTAACTTTATAAAAACATTAAATAATTACCAAGTAAATCAATAAATGAAATGTTCTATTCCTGGAACTTTAATAGACTCTATAAAGGAGTCTTGACTCATAAGGTAAATTATGCAACACTGAATTACCAAATTAAAAATACCAATATCCCTTTAAGAAACTGAAGGAAAAAATTTAAAGAATTCACTTTTGAATGTTAAAATAGTTTGTACATATAAACTGAGAAACATCCCTGATACAAATAAATTGAGACTGAGAAGATATAGTGTGAAAAATCACTACACATTTCTTCATAAGCAGATGATACATTATTTTGCCTAAACCTTAATAATCTGATTTTGATAAGTACTGAACTATAAATTCAAACACAGTTCTGCTTTATCATATAAAATATGGAATTATAAGCAATTCTCAATATTTCAAGTATAACATTTGCCTTACCATTTTTAAGAATTTCTAAATTTTACATTAATACTATATACTAGACATATTTTTTCTAAATATTTCTTTATTCTTTTCATAATACACAACCACACAACCACTCCGAAGTTATCTGTAAAAAAAATTCTTGGTATTAGCACTTTTTTTTTTTTGCTTTCCCTCTTACTGATCAGTTTTTATCAAGCAGACTACTTTTTATTTTATTATTTATGTTAGATTTTTATAATGCATTTCCTCCAAGGAGTTCAAGATGTTTGGCATACAGAAGTGCTTTTGTTTCTCTTTATTTGGTTTGATGAACACCTTCCAGGCATTGCAAGAGCCAAGAACACCGTCAAAGTTAGGAGGAAAAGACCACACAGCAAGGAAAAGAACAACAAGGTCAGGAGTAAAGTGCCCAGCTGGGTTATTTGTAGAGCAGTGACAACTCAGGGATTTGTGAAAATAACTGCATCCAAACCACTTTCAACTTTATAGTGCTACCTTTGGGCAAAGAAGGTGCCCTGAGCTCTCATCTTTACTCTGTTCATTTTTTTAATATAAATTTATTTTAATTGGAGGTTAACTACTTTACAACAAAGAATAAATTTTTTTACAATAAATTTTTTACAATAAAGAATATTGTATTGGTTTTGCCATACATCAACATGAATCCGCCACAGGTATACACGTGTTCCCCATCCTGGACCCCCCTCCCTCCTCCCACCCCGTACCATCCCTCTGGGTCATCTCAGTGCACCAGCATCCAGTATCATGCATTGAACGTGGCCTGGTGACTCGTTTCATATACGATATTATACATGTTTCAATGCCATTCTCCCAAAACATCCCACCCTCTCCCTCTCCCACAGAGTCCAAAAGACTGTTCTATACATCTGTGTCTCTTTGGCTGTCTCGCATACAGGGTTATTGTTACCATCTTTGTAAATTCCATATATATGCGTTAGTATACTGTATTGGTGTTTTTCTTTCTGGCTTACTTCACTCTGTACAATAGGTTCCAGTTTCTTCCACCTGTGTATATGTACTGCCAGTCACATACTTGTATCAAGATAACTGATCAGAAAGTAAGCAGTAGCCCCTGCTCTTTGTACATTATGCTGGATTGGGGTTGCCTGAAACCAATGACCCTATTTGACTTTTCCTATATTTAACCTCAGTGAAGAAATTAATTGATATATCACATTGGTGGAGTGGTGGGGGAGTGGGGACAGTGGATTTGCAATAAAGGGAGGCACAGAGTTCTATGGGTTCCTTGCCCTGAAAATTTGACAAGGTCTCCAAGGCGAAGATGGTCACACTTAAAGAAGGGGAACCTCAGACACTCTGAATGGGGACTAAGAGTGAGAACTAAGCTGATGTAAGGACAGTGAAGACATACACACAGACACATTTAAAAATGTGACATCTTCTGGCAAAACAAAATTAGAAAAGCATATGCCAGTGTTCCATCTGTGCCACACAAAAGTCAATATTTCCACTGTGGATGTTGTGACTTCTTGAGAGAAACTGTTTACAGGAGGGAAAAAAGTAAAGTATGTCAACAGCTTCTTGAAGAGGACTCTGATGACCATTAGAACTGGTGGACACCAACCAACTTTTTCATTCTTGAGTAGGCTAAAAAGAAATTCTCAATTGTTTGTTCAGTTAGGTTCAGTTACACATTTACAAAAGGAATAAACCTCTCACAACAAAGACAGCTTCAGTTGGTACCAACAAAGAAACTTCTAAGAGGAATCAATACAGGCTACATCAGCTTCTGCCCTGCTGAGAGCCTTAGAAGTAGAGAAGGAAAAGGAAGACAGATGCAGATTGCAGGTGAAGCAAGAAAGGAAAGAGAGAAGGAGAAAAGGAAAGAAGAGCTGGTTCAAAACTTACTTGAGAAAATGTGCCTGGTTTAAAAGAGTTTCCATAAATGGAAGAAGCTCTCATTTTTGCAGCATGCTAAAGCACAGAAGCTTTTAGCATCTTTGGGAGCTACATGAAATAAATGGGAGCAGAACTTCGGGAACAAAAGCAAAACACCATACAAGGCCTGAAATATCTTTTCTTACAAAGGGTGGGATTTTAATTGTTAAGTCTTTTCGTAAATATTGAATAGGGCAGAGAATGAATCAGTTGAATTTTCAAGATAGCTCTCAACCCATCAATGAACATCACATTAAAAATATATGTTTATACAATATTGTTCTCAATGGCTCTACCGGGAGCCCCTGCTACACAGCTGAGTGATTCCATCATGATTTTTGCTTTTTCATAGTGTTTAGATGCAATGTGCATTATAATTGTTCAAACATACCTATGTAGTAGGAATGAGGGTTTATTATTTTTAATAATTTCCCCTGATTATAAGGTTAATCAATGTTTATTTTTACATATTGGGACATTTCTGAAAAATATAAAGATTGCCTATAATACCAACTTTTACAAGTAACTAATGTTAACACATTATGTCCTTAAATATTTATTGAGTACCTCCTTTGTACCAGTCCTGTACTAGTGAGAAGAGACAGAAAATAGAGCTTTAAGAGAAGAAATAATATTGAATACTAAAAATATGAAGAAAGTAAAATAGGCTAATGTGATAGTGAATGACTGACAAGAGAAGGAAGAGCTTGAGTTGGCAGAGAAGGATCAGTCACTTCAACAAGGTAAGCCTTGAGCAGAAAGCTAACTGGGGAGAAGGAAGCAGATGTGTCAAGATCTAGGAGAAGACTGTTTGCAGAACACAGATCAGCAGAAACAAAAGCCTATTTCTTTCTATTTTTAAACATGAGGAGTGGAAAGGAGGCTCAGATATATCAGGGGTGTTGGAATTAACCAGACCGGGAATTTAAAACGACTATGACTGATTTGCTTTGGGATCTAATGGGGAAAGTAGACAACATGCAAGAACAGATGGGTAATGTACGCGGAGATAGAAATTCTAAAAAAAAAGAATCAAAAAGAAATGCCAGAGATCAAAAACAGAGTGACAGAAATGAAAGCCTTTGATGTGCTCATTAGTGGACTGGACATGGCTGAAGGAATCCTTTCTGAACTTAAGGCTATGTCAATAGAAGCTTCCAAAACTGAAAAGGAAGGAGGAAAAAAACTGAAAACAAGCAGAACAGAATATCCAAGAACTGTGGGACAACTGCAAAGTGCACCTACCTACAGTGTAACTGGAATACCAAAAGGAGAAGAGGAAAAGGAACCGAAGAAATAATGGAAGCAATCATGACTGAGAATTTCCCGAAATTAATGTCAGACACCAAGCCACAGATCCAGGGAGTTAACAAGATGGATGGCAAAAAAAAAAAAAAAAAAAAAAAAAAACAGAAGGAATGACAGAAATTCTTTAAAAGAATAATAAACAAAAAGTCTATATCTGATATATTTGTTTTAAAAAGTTTTATATCCTGAAGCAAAATCCACTTATTTCAAAATTGATAGTCTCTTTTCCTGTCAAGATGTAAAATTGCATAAACAAGGGAAAAAAGCATCTTATTTCTTTTTGGCTCAATCAGGGAAAGACATACAAATACTGGAGTGGGTTTCCAGTTCCTTCTCCAATGCATGAAAGTGAAAAGTGAAAGTGAAGTCGCTCAGTTGTGTCCAACTCCTAGTGACCCCCTGGACTGCAGCCTACCAGGCTCCTCCATCCATGGGATTTGCCAGGCAAGAGTACTGGAGTGGGATGCCATAGCCTTCTCCAAAGATATACAAAGTCCACTCTTAATCAAAGTAACAGTCTTCCTATATTTATGTTTTGTGGTCAATACAAGAAACATAATGGGGATTCTGAACCAGAACCAGCAGTGTGAGTGATTCACTTGCCCCTATCAAGAATGCAGTCCATTGATCAGGTTGATGGTGACTATCGGTGGCAGGAAGCGAGTGTGCCTGAGGCAAGGCACAGAGGAGGCAGAAGTCCCCCCCGGCAGTGAGAAAACCAGATTCAATCAAACTGAAGCTTCAGCAGGTGAGTCCACTCTCTGGGAAATGCCTTCTGCTGTAGGGGCATCAAAGGAGAGGATGAAAGTGGAGAACCTGCGTTACACTTGAGCAGGCTAAAGAGTTGGTTAAACTCAGGAAACCCCATCAAAGACTAAGTACGCGCTTCAGTGGTTCCTAACTTCAGGTGACTGGTAAATTTTTTTTTTTTTTTTTAATTTTTACTTTACAATTCTGTATTGGTTTTGGCATAGATTGACATGAATCCATTTTTAACAGTTTAACAACTTTAAATTGGATTTGAACATTAAAAAAATTAATTTTTAGGTAAGAATATAAATAAAGCAATATTATTCAGTTATAACTATATATTCCATCACAGTTAGTGAAAGCTTATTGGTATTCAAGTAATAATTGACAGGAAATTCTTTAAAGGTCAATTAATCTTTTCCAATAAATTCAAAAACATTCATAATATGAAATAAGGATAGCATACTGATATGCTATTCAGCATAATGAACATCTCAGTATAATGAAAACAGGCTCCTGTGAATATTCACTGAAATTCTATTCTGCTAAAGCAAAACCTTACTTTCCAATCATTTTAATTAGTATAATTTCTCCAGGCATTCAGGAAATGACAACACAAGTCAAAGTCAGCAGGAAGTACTATCTCAGGAGTAAGAGGTTCCCAGACAACGGGCAAGTCCATCTTGTATTTGTAAACCAAGAGGAGAAAGAGGAAGGTATGCTGTCAGGGTTCAGAGTTTTGGGTATCACTCTACTTCTCCTGGTGGCTGCCTACAATGCGGGAGACCCAGGTTCAATCCCTGGTTGGGAAAATTCTCTGGAGAAGGAAATGGCAACCCACTCCAGTACTCCTGCCTGGAAAATCCCATGGACAGAGGTGCGTGGTAGGCTATAGACCATGGGGTCGCAAAGACTCAGACACAACTGAGCGACTTCACTTTTCTACTTCTCCTGACCACATGGACATAAGACATACTTTCACTCAGTGTGAACGCACTGTGTTAAATGAAGACTGGACTTTCTCATGGAACTTGGGGTTATTATTCAGTTCAGTTACTTTCAGTTCAGTCACTCAGTCGTGTCCGACTCTTTGCGACCCCATGAATCGCAGCACGCCAGGCCTCCCTGTCCATCACCAACTCCCGGAGTTCACTCAAACTCATGTCCATTGAGTCGGTGATGCCATCCAGCCATCTCGTCCAGGACTCATTTGTCTTGTCTTGGATGCTTCCACCGCCAGGATGGAGGCCTGGGAGCACTGCTGAGGGAAAGTCTAGGCACTGTCTTAAGAGAGCTATCACCAGGAATGGCAGGAGTGAATGTTAGGCTCAACAGAACTTGGTCAAAGAGGTCCATTCTAGCATGATTCATCTTTAAGAGGAAAATAATTCTGTCTCAATGGACATAATACCCAGGGCAAAAATGATGCTTAAGCTTTTAATATTCTCACATTGAGGAGAGGGAATATATTTCTTTCCCTACCATATCCTACAAGATTAGAGGTCTAAAAACTCCATGTGAAGGCTAAAATCTTCTAATGAGTCCCTAAAGTAACCAGGACTACCAGGAGCATGTAGCTCATTGGAAGGTGGGTAACCTAGTAAAATTTACAGTGCGTTTTGCATTTGCAGTCTGTTGTCAACTACTACCATTCTTTTTTTTTTTTTGAAACAACATTTCCCTGACACAGTGATCATCTGCAGGCATCTTTCTGAGGAACCATCACTCCCCATTCTAAGGACATATCATCTGGGTGAAGTGGACTACAGCAGGGCTGTCCTTGAGCTAGGCCTGGCCAGAATACACTGTCCCCCTGGGCAAAGTGATGGTTTCAGGGAGAAGTGGCCACCTAAGCCAGACCACTGAGACCCAGAGGGTCAGACCTGGGACTTGTGCTGAAGCTCTCTACAGAAACGCTTTCTCCCAGAGAAGGCCAGCTATGAGGGTGATGTGAGTCTGAAACTGCTAGAGGTCCCTTTTGCCTCTGCACGCAGGGAACCTGCTAACGTAGAGAATGGCAGAGTCCAGGGCAGACAGACAGAGGGAGAAGCACAGTATTCTCACAACGCTTGGGGAGATCTCGGATCCCGTCAATTCTGGAGTCCTGAACATCTCAGATACTTGAGCCAAGAAATCCCTATTTGGTTCATGCTGACTTTTTCAATCGCTCGAAAACCAGAGAATCCTGACTTACTTGCCTGCATTTCTATTCACTCCCAACACTGATTGAGGATCTTCTGAGGGCCAGGCCCCTGTTCTAGGTGCTAGCGCTACAAAAATGAATTAAGCATAGTTGCTAATTTCATGGGAATTCTGTGTTTGGCAGTAAACCCCAGATTTAAAGGTTCTACATAGGTTGTTGCTGCTCTTCAGTCACTAAGTTGTGTCTGACTTTTTGTGACCCCATGGACTGTAGCCCTCCAGGCTCTGCTTTGTCCATTGGATTTCCCAGGTGACAATACTGGAGTGGGTTGCCATTTCCTTCTCCAGGAGATCTTCCTGGATCAGGGATCAAACGTGTGTCTCCTATGTTGGCAAGCAGATTATTTACTGCTGAGCCACCAGGGAAACCCCCATATAGGTTAGCAGCTCATATCCTATTTTGAAAGCACAGACCATGGATATTTGTACTGACCCTAACTCACTGGAGACAGTTATTTTGAAGGGCAAAGAATGGGAATAATACCCAACTGATAAGCATGCTTTAAAAAACATAAAATTGGCAGTACATTTTTACAGACTAATAAAGAATAAAATTATACTTGAGAAGCACTCTATGAGAAGCAGAATATTTATCATTTAAAAACAGTATTCTAGAACACAATAGTAAATGCTTTATTCAAAGCTTATTGTACCAAATATAATAATGTAGAAAAAACTTAGCTAAATTTAGTTGAGTGTTAACTATGATGGAGATAAAAGAAATGAACTCAGAGGGCATGAAACGGGCACACAATAACTCAGGAGTTCATTTACAGAGTTCTGTATTTAAAGCAGTTTACTTTGATACCATTAATCAATACTCATTTTCAATCTAAAAATACACGAAGAAAGAGATTATCTTTGCAAGTTAACATTTACTCAGTTCATCCTATGAATCAGGTACTCTGGAGGACACAGCATTAAAATGCTTCAGGGCATTTGCTTTTAATAAATGAAAATTAACACTTCCTCATAAGAATATAAAGCTAGATGAGAACTTTGTGTATGTGTTAGTTGCTCAGTCATGTCCAACTCTTTGTGATCCCACAGACTGTATAGCCCACCAGGCTCCTCTGTCCATGGGAAGAATATTGGAGTGGGTTGCCATTTCCTTCTCCAGGGGATCTTCCCAACCCTGGGATTGAATCTGGGTCTCCGGCACTGCAAGCAGATTCTTTACCATCTTGAGCCACCAGGGAATCCCTGGTGAGAACTTTAAGCTGGGTCAAAAAAGAGACCTTTCCCAAAGTTCTCATATTGGTATCATTCCCCATTTATAAATAAAAGTAACACTTTATTTAAAAGTTTAAGTAGCTAATAATAAAAAGATGAAACAGAATTAATATATAACCTTTATAGAAATAAATCTGGTAGAATACAAAGGTTGTCAGACACAGCAAACCCTAAGTAAAAGTAAGAAGTAAGTAACCGTGAAGTTTGGCTTGGGCTTTCCAGGTAGAACTAGTGGTAAAGAACCCACCTGCCAATGCAAGAGAAGTAAAAGATACGAGTTTATCCCTGGGTCGGGAGGGTCCCCTGGAGGAGGGCATGACAACCCACTCCAGTATTCTTGCTTGGAGAATCCCCATGGACAGAAGAGCCTGGCGGACTACAGTCTATGGGGTCGCAAAGAGTTGGACACGACTGAAACGACGGCACGCACACGTGAAGTTTGGTTCTAGCCCTCACTTTTCCTAGCTCTTTGTTATTCCATTATTCACGTGTCCCTCATCTCCATAAATCTAGGAAGTTCTCTAAATTCTAAACGCATTTCTCTTCTTTTGTCCAAGTACTTGATCATTCACAGTTCTTAATCAGGTAAGAATGATACACTGATATACAGCTTGAAAAACAATTTTCTTCAGGAGGGATAGGGCTAGGAAAACGTCAATGTTCAGTCTAGTTAGTTTCACTGTTCAGAGGCCATAGGACTTGGTTATATCAAAAGGGAATTTGGGGATCATTTTTCAATAGATGGTCAAGTCAAGGTAAAGGCATCAGCCACACCAATCTGGGTGTGCACTATCGTTAAGAAAGACAAGACTTCTGTGCTCTGCATTCCTCTATTTCCATACATCAGGGTTTATCTTTGTTTCTTTTATCTCCTAGTAACAATTTCTTTTAAAAGAGCCTTACCTGAGCTGTCCTGAAGGAATGGGATTTTACCACACTTCCTTAAAGTGCTCTTCATTCCAGGCACAGTTAAGGGAGCAGCCAGCCTGACTCTGAAGCCCACAAGGAGGACCAGACAGAAACTAAAAACCTTTGCTAAAAAGCCAGAGCATCTACCTCTGCCAAGTCCCAGGCCTTGACACAGCTTATTAACTGCCTTAGAGCAACCTCACAAAAGAATTCACAGCAAGGTGTTAATGGTTAATAACAAGCTTAATGTGTTATGGCTCGAACACAAGCCAGCAATATATTTTAAAAGTGCAAAGCAAAGGGGATGGAATATTACACTGGAATCTCAAAGATCTAGGCAGCTTACAAAGTTTCTAGGCCATCCCAGCAGCCCTCAAATCAATTCCATAACAGTGATCGTAAAGAAAAATTGGCCTTGCTAACAAATGGTAAATCACTCACACAAAGATACCTTTTCCTTTTGTAGCATCTTATCCTGTTTCTTACATATCATAATATCCACCGATACATGTAATAAGGCTCCTCATGCCAGGAGGATGCTAATAAACATTTGTCAGTGTGTCTGACATGGGTTAAACGAAATCCAGAAGAATCAACACAGTCTTGAAAGGAGGAAAATCCAAGGAAAATATTAATAGAATCAATAGACAGCTATCTATTGCTCAAGTATCTACTTTATGACAGATGCTATTTTTATTTTGGTATTTTAAAAAAAATTACAAAAGAAAAGTGCTGTTAAATAGAGGTAAAAAGTATTTTCACTGAAAAACTAGTTGATACCTGGCACATGAAGGCTACCTAATAGGGGCAACTTCAGTATATACATATACATCATTAGTCTGAACTAGTCAACAAGAAGTCTGAGATCAGTGACATTTTCTTTAGAAAGCACAGCTGCTCTCATAGACTATCCAGAATTCAGGGATGTTCATGTTCAACACAATTGATCTTGACCACTTAGGTTTTCCCCTAAGACAAAAAACCTCTACATTTTCCAATATAGGAGGATGTACTCTTTAAGCAAAAGAAAGACAGAATATCAGCAGAACAAAACTAATGCAAACTAGAGTCAATTCAAAATGCAGAGAGGCACAGTGAAACTCTAAAAGTCCCCAAAACTGGCAGACAACTATAAAATCATCATTAAATTTCTTTAGATTTTAAATATTTTTTTCTCTGAATATAAATACTCAAAAGATGGCTAATTTATTGCTCACCAACGAAGTGATTGATATGCTAACAATATTCTCTTTACTGTTAACTTTTCAGGCTATTTCTTATTTAATGAACTCTTTAGAATGTGAATTCTGTTCCTTTAAACTCCAGTCTTCTAACTCTAGATTGCTAAAAAAAAAAATTAGTGCCAGGAAGAGTCAGAGCTGGATTAACAGGTCCAAGTCTAATTTTACAGATGAAAATTGTGAGGACTTGCCTAGGGTCACATGGAGACAGAAAATAAGATGAGAACACAAACATACTGATTTTAGTAAGGGAGCTATTTCTCATACACTCACCTGAAGTCTCTGAGTCCAACAGTTTCTAGTCATGACATTCTAGGGGAGGTTAGTATCTTCGTCAGAAGAAAATTTCCTTACAGCCATGCTTCTCCATCTCAAACGTTTGGAGACAAGCAAAACAAGTCAAAAGTACTTTTGCATAAATTCCCATTTCCTCTTAGAAGGGATATGCAAAATTAAAAAAAAAACAGTAAATAGGTTTACTAGATTCATAGACTCATATAATAAAACAGTCATAGATTGCTTAAGTAAACCACTAATCCATGTGTGGTTGACTGGTAAGTGCTTTTCTTACAGTCAGTGGATGAGCATGAAATATTTTCATCAAAGCAAACACAGCTTTTCAAAACAGATTACAACGGGATGTTTCACTGCCTCTTCTCTAATCTGGTGTGATCAACTCTCAGTGTGCAGAATCAGCTTACTCTCTAACAAAATTTGTGTACCCCTTGCCATAGGACAGACCTTGTGGATCCAGCAAACTTGTCCACCCTTTTTTGGTGTGTTTTCCTTGCAAGCAGCTGCCCACTGAGTGACTTTTCCCAGCAATTTCTGGATCTCGATGAGTCCATAAGACTGGTCCATAAGTCCATAAGTCCATAAGACTGGTTCTCACCAGAGGAATGTCATAAAGGCAAGAGACATGTATTACTAGACAAGGTGGATTAAAAAACGCTGTGTTTTTTCTTTTCCTTTATGTTTTTCTTTCTGCCTGAACACAGAGGACTCTAAGACCCCTAGTAAATAGTATAGCTTCAGTATGAAAGAACTCTGGATTCCAGGAAAGCTTCAGAAACACACACATTAAAAGTTATATGAGAAAAAAAGTTTCTGTGTTAAGCCACTGAAGTGCTTGAGTTTATTTTTTTTGTAGCCACTAGCAAAGCCCTAAGTGACACACTGAATTTACTAGATATAACCATAGGCATTACTGACTCAATGGACGTAAGTTTGAGCAAACTCTGGGAGACAGTAAGGCACAGGGAAGCCTGGCGTGCTGCAGTCCTGGGGTCACAGAGTTGGACATGACTTAGAGACCAAACAACAAAAACCACCATAGGCAAAGTAGACATCCAGATAGTAGTAGCTGTATCTTTCTATGTCATAAACATGAGGCATAGAGTATTATTAATTTTATTATTAAACTTCTCCTTTGTCTAGCCAGCTCCCAAGATCGCAGTCACTGGCTAGGCTAAATTCAGCCAAAGTCAGAATTTCTTATAATCAATAGCAAGGAGAGATAAGAAAGCCTTCTTAAATGAACAATGCAAAGAAATAGAGGAAAACAATAGAATGGGAAAGACTACAGCAAGGAGATCAAGCCAGACAATCCTAAAGGAAATCAACCCTCAATATTCATTGGAAGGACTAATGTTGAAGCTGAGGCAAGAGCTGACTCACGGGAAAAAGACTCTGATGCTGGGAAATATCGACGGCAGGAGGAGAAGGGACGACAGAGGATGAGATGGTTGGATGGCATCATCAATTCAATGGACATGAGTTTGAGCAAATTCTGGGAGATAGTGAAGGACAGGGAAGCCTGGAGTGCTGCAGTTCATGGGGTCACAAAGAGTCTGACATGACTTAGTGACTGAACGACAACATCAGCATTTAGAAGGACTCTTTATTATACTAAAACAATAGGTGAAAAGATTTACTGTAATAGCAACTGCCTAGAGACTTCTGTCAGTTGTATTTATCTAAAGTTTTGAAGTCCAAGGATATTTCCTTGAGACTCTATCTTAAGATCTCAACAAAACAACCCCTCTTTCCAGTAGTAGAAACCATGTGAGAGAGCTTATTATTTTTAAGAGGAAAAGGGAAGCATCACCTCCTGGTGCTGATGTAACGGAGTCCTTTTCAGACACTTCACAATCTGCAATAAACATGCTCAGATGTCTAATGTTCTGCCTAAAATTAAATTTGTGCTTTCTTTTTAATTAAAAAAATGCATAAAGTATAAGTCTCCAACTGCCAATCAATCTTTGTTCAGATAATGACTTAAATTCTAATGGAAATGTTTGTCCCCTGTTTTGCATCCGTTTTTATAGGAACTAGAGAAAATGGTGCCTACGTAAAAGAAAAGTAGATGAGTTACTGATTCTGATAGGGAAACAGACCCTCGAAGGTCTGTCTCTTTTTGTGGCATCCTGAAGAACAAAGGATAAATGGGAAGTACTGAGTCCCACAATGTTTCTATCACAGCTTGTGGCAGACAGCAAGACCAAGTCTGTGATTTTCTCCTTTCACACCAAGTCAGCTGAGTTTATGGTGGGTTAATCTGTGGTGTTTTGCTCACATAGCTCACATTCTCAAACCTTTAAGCAATGTCACCTCTTTTAATGTCAAGCTACACTCAAGTAGCAGAGTGAGATTATCCAGAAAGAATTTTGATATATACAAACATTTTTACTGAAAACCATATGTACAAAAAAGACTATCACCTTGGGAAAGGGTCTATTTCAACTGAGTTGCACATGAGAAGTCAGTTGAATTATGTTTCCAATAAATGAGTCAACTGTCTAATGAACTACCTGGGTTGTTAATTTTCAATCAATTTTGTAGGAGTACTTTCTCTATGAAGTTCTCCTTATCTTCCTCTGGTGGATAAAATGTTTCTCTATCTTTGATGGCACTGATATTACTCTCTAATTTGTTTTTCTAGCTCTTTGCACCTGGCTTACATATTCTAATTGATTCCCTGGTGGCTCAGACGGTAAAGAGTCTGCCTGCAATGCAAGAGACCCAGATTCGATCCCTGAGTTGGGAAAATCCCCTGGAGAAGGACATGGGAACCCACTCCAGTATTCTTGCCTGGAAAATCTCATAGATGGAGGAGCCTGGCGGGCTTCAGTCCATGGGATCGCAAAGAGTCAGACATGACTGAGCGACTTCACTTTACATATTCCAATAGACCTAAGCTCTGAGGAATCATCCACTTCTGCTTTATCTCTATCTTTCCTGAACTTTGGTACCTAATAGAGCTCCAGGCATGTAGAAAGAACACAAATATTTTTAAAGCAGCACACACTGGAGTTTTGCCTGTGAAGTGAAGTGAAGTCGCTCAGTCATGTCCGACTCTTTGCGACCCTGTGGACTGTGTCCATGGGATTTTCCAGGCAAGAGTACTGGAGTGGGTTGCCATTTCCTTCTCCAGGGGATCTTCCCAACCCAGGGATCAAACCCGGGTCTCCTGCATTGTAGCCAAACGCTTTACCGTCTGAGCCCAGGGCTCATGTCCACATGTCAGTAGAGGTAAGGATACCTTTTCTGTACCTGGTATACAAAGCAGCCATGATGAAGATGCTGCTGGACATTTTCTCAAAAACTAAACACTTCCCTCTCTGAATAATGCCAGAAAGTGACATGTGTTAGTTGCTCAGTCGTGTCTGGCACTTTGGGACACCATGGACTGTAGCCCACCAGGCTCCTCTGTTCATGGAATTCTCCAGCCAAGAATCCTGGAGTGGGTAGCCATTCCCTTCTCCAGGGGATCTTCTCGACCCACAGATCAAACCTGGGTCTCCTGCATTGCAGGCAGATTCTTTACTGTCTGAGCGACCAGGGAAGACCAGAATAATGCCAGAGGTAAGTTCTCGACTTAACTTCAGTGGGGTTGCACCTAGAATAAATGCCCAAACACTAGCATTTTAAAACTATATAGATTTCATCATCTTATTAAACAGTGTGCTTAAAATACCCCACAGTACTTCATGTACAACATCAAGTGACATTTGAAAGTTAGCATATTATATTTTTTAAATGCTAGTTATAGTCATCACACCATAGTCTAAAAGCAATTATGATTGGGAATAAGCTTTAAAATGTTTTAAAATTTTTATTTGGAGGTCCCCCCCCCCAAAAAAAAACCTAGCAACCATCACTTCATGGCAAATAGATGGGGAAACAGTAGCTGACTTTATTTTGGGGGGCTCCAAAATCACCGCAGATGGTGACGGCAGCCATGAAATTAAAAGATGCTTACTCCTTGGAAGGAAAGTTATGACAAACCTAGATAGCATATTAAAAAGCAGGGACATTACTTTGCCAACAAAGGTCTGTCTAGTCAAGGCTATGGTTTTTCCAGTGGTCATGTATGGATGTGAGAGTTGGACTCTAAAGAAAGCTGAGCACTGAAGAATTGATGTTTTTGAACTGTGGTGTTGGAGAAGACTCTTGAGAGTCCCTTGGACTGCAAGGAGATCCAACCAGTCCATCCTAAAGGAGATCAGTCCTAGGTGTTCATTGGAAGGACTGATGTTGAAGCTGAAACTCCAATACTTTGGCCACCTGATGCGAAGAGCTGACTCATTTGAAAAAATCCTGATGCTGGGAAAGATTGAGGGCAGGAGGAGAAGGGGACGACAGAGGATGAGATGGCTGGATGGCATCACTGACTCAATGGGCATGAGTTTAGGTAAACTCTGGGAGTTGGTGATGGACAGGGAGGCCTGGCATACTGCAGTCCATGGGGTCACAAAGAGTCAGACATGACTGAGCGACTGAACTGAACTGAACCTCATTTATTCACTATAATTCCAGCTTGTCACTTGTTTCAAGAAAAATCAGAGAAGAATCATCTAATAGAAGAGAATTATTTTGTGTCATACCATTATTTATTGTGCAATTAATACAAACTGTCAGTCATCAGATGCCAATAAGTATAAAAAACATTTTAGCTTCTGAAATCTTAAAATGTGAAATAAAAGTTCATCTCAGAATCAGTAAAATGAGATACTTATCTGAGAGCATGTAAGATGCAATAAGTATTTTACAGAAATATAAGAAGAATGAAATACTTGTTAGAACTGAAAATTTTCTTATGAGTCCATTTACTGCCCTAATATCATTTACTTATGTAATTATGGTATAAAAATTTTAAAGTATACTCAAAACTTAAATGATTTACATTGATTTTCATGTTAATGTAAACTCAATGATCAAAAGAGTATGGTATTATATGTCCATAGAAATTAGTAGCCCTGGTTCCCTCCAAGAAGAGCTAGGTAATAGATCACAGTATGAGAAAGAGAATTTTCACTGGATCATTTAGTAGCTTTTAAACAAAGGGCCATGTGGATATGTCAACTATGCAAATTTTTCAAAAAATATTAAAATAATAAAAATCAGGAGAATATAATGTATGAAGAGTTTGGTTTTTCTAATTCACCGGTTAAGGGAAAAAAACAACTGCAAATAAGATTCACAAAGCTTAGGCTCATTGCAGGCTTCACCAAAGCATACTTGTCACTGAGGAGCCATCATAAGTATATTTCAGAAAAGGACATACTTCTTTAAGAGATGACATCCATCCTGAGGTATGTAAGAAAAACACCTACCTGTTTGCACGAGCAATATGTGTTTCTGCCTCTCACTGAAGACATCATTGGGCTTTTTCAATGGAAGCAGAATTCACCATTCAGAAGTAGAGTATACTTTTGGTTTCCAAGAAAGCATTTGGATTATAAGAAGATCAGAGTGTTTAGATAAAATCACATAGCAATTTACTGAACTTTCTGGAAAGTTCTTGGATGTCTAAATCCCTAAGGAATGAAAGGTTTCTAAGGGTCATGTAGATGAATTTAAGAGTAACATCCTATTTGTGTACCCAACCTGGGGTTTCAGGGATGCCACAAAAGCCCCAGGCTTTATCCATCCATCAGTTACCCACTGTAGTGGAGCTGAGAATCCCATTTCAATGATGGTTTAAGATGATTTTTTTACTTTTGAGTTTTTGTCAAATTGCCTCCAGCTGACTGGCATTCTCTACTTTAGAAAGTTTTCAGATTTGAACCACAGGTGGAGGTGGAGGATAAAGATGAGAGAATTGACAGATATGTGTGGGAAAGCACATGCCATCTGTCAGACTGTCTTTATAAAATGGGGAAAGGCACTTTTCAAAATGAGAAGGTCTGATTCAACAACATATGGATTAAACAAAGGACTCAAAATGATGCTTTAAAAGATTCTTATCATCTTAAAAGCTACTCTCAGCTTGTGCTTCCCAATGTCTTCTAACATTTTGCTGTGATGCTGTTGTGGCTAAGCATTTTTCACAGTGTCTGCAGCATGTAACGGAGAAGGCAATGGCACCCCACTCCAGTACTCTTGGCTGGAAAATCCCATGGATGGAGGAGCCTGGTGGGCTGCAGTCCACGGGGTCGCTAGGAGTCGGACACGACTGAGCGACTTCACTTTCACTTTTCACTTTCATGCATTGGAGAAGGAAATGGCAACCCACTCCTGTGTTCTTGCCGGGAGAATCCCAGGGACGGGGGAGCCTGGTGGGCTGCCGTCTATGGGATCACACAGTTGGACACGACTGAAGCGACTTAGCAGCGGCAGCAGCAGCAGCATGTAACTGGCTAGAACAGGTACAACAGAAAGCCAGGTCCTGTGCTACAGATGCTAGATCTCTTTCCAGAACACATCCATATCCTTTCAGCACCTATCCAAAAATTGACCACAGGAATCCCATATAGCACCCCAAAGAGGATCTGGTTCCATCTGCACTGAGTATAGTTATGCACTTTCCATGGCCTCCCTGTCATTAATTGAAACATGAAAGACTTTTAGGTAGGGGATTTTTGCAGGGCTGGGTAGAGGGAGGAACCAAGAGTTTTGTCTTGGCCAGTGCTAACTTTGAGATCTGATCAGAAATCAAAGTAAAGATGCCACATAGGCCACTGACTCTGTGAGTCTGGAGCTCATGGGAGATGACCAGTCTAGAGATGTACATTTCAGTCAGCAGCATAGAGATGGCATTTTAAGCTATGAACCCAGAGCATGAGTGAAGAAATGGGATAGGACAGAGCTCTAGGCATCAGTACCCTTGAAGGGCTGATGGAGGAAGAGAAGCCAGCGAGTGAGATGGAAAAAAAAAAAAAAAACAGGGCAGGAAAGCAAGAAATTAAAATTAGTTAATTAAAACAAAAAACACTTTAGAGTACACAGGTCTATAGATGAAGTAGTTCATGTAGAAGGATGCTGTCAACCATGCTACATGCTGGTAAGATGGGAAACAAGGGCACTGATAAAGAGTATTGTTGAGTTTAGAGAAGAAATTCTGAACCACACTGCCCAAGTTCAAATCCTGGCTCTACCACTTACCAAACTTCATAAAGTTAGTTACCTTTCCAGTATCCTTCTTTGCAAACTGGGTATATGGTAGTAACCACCTTATCCGGGTAGTTGTAAGAATTAAGTGAGTTAATATTGGGTTGACCAAAAAGTTCATTTGGATTTTTCCATAACATTTAACAGAAAAACCTGAATGAACTCTTTGGCTAACCCAGGATATATTAAGCACTTAGAATAGCGCCTGATGCATAGTAAGCTTTAGAGATGTGCCAGTATTATCATCATTTTATTTAGCTTTTTTAAGATGTTGACCCTGATAAAAGCCATTTTAGAAGAGTAATGAAAGAATGAAAATCTACTTGAACTGGGTTGATAACATATGAGACGAAGAAAAAAATAAAGCAAAAAGGAACACTTTTAAGTGTCGAGGGAATGGAGGAGTGGCTGAAGGATAACTTCAGTCAAAAAAGGGGGGATTTTTTGCTCCTTTAATTATAAATGAGCAGTATTAATACATGTTTTGTTGCCCAATGGGAATTACTCACTAAAAAAGACAATTCCAAAAGCAGGTCAGAAAAGAAATTGTAAGAGTTGAGACTCTGAGCAGTGAATCCAAGGTTGAAATGTATTTATTTTCTCTGTGTGTGAAGAAATGATCAAATGGAAGAGACTGCTGGAGATTTGATAAGAACAAAAAACTTTTGTCTCAGAGGAGGCAACTTAATTAGAGAAAAGAAGGAAGATGGCTTGGCTGTGCTGAATGTCTATTTCAAATCTGTAATAAATTTATATCAAGTCCAGTCAGCATTATTCCAAACTATCCTTTTCACGAGCACTTCTGGTGCTTCATAAAAGGAAAATACATAATATATTTCTCCTGTGTTTGCTCCATATTACATAGCTCTATTTAATATAACTGGTTAAAAATTTACTGTTAACTTAAGAATCTGATTATCTCTTTACCACATAAGGAGTTACACAACAAATATAAATATTTTATTATTGAATTAGAACTGTTCATATGAGTACATGGAATTTCCCAAAGAGGATAATTATTTTTTGAAGAAAATTCACGTTAGAGCCATATCCATTCTGAAAATGTATTTCAGTGCCCCAGCAGTGAATGTCTTTGAAACAGTGGGTTCTGAAATGCAGTACTTGCTTGTTTAAATCTGAGGAAGATTCCAGAACTACATTCTGATATGTTTTCTCCTAAAAATGACCCTAAAGTATCAATATCTGCAATCTTTTCTCCTTCCATAACTATCACTTATGACTCATAGGCCAAAAATAGAGCTTTACCCTCCTAGTATTTATAGGAAAGCAAACACACAATTTCTATTTCTATTTACACATTATATTATTAACATTTCCCACAAATACACAATCCTGCAAGCCTGGATTCTGTAATGACTAAACCACTTAGTCAACTATTCAATAAAACCTAAAGAGTTGTTAAAGACCTTAAAGGTATGTATCCCAAATTTTCTGTCTCTTCTTACATTACTTCATGACTTTCATCTTCTACACGTCTTTTGATTTTGTTTTCTTAGAACTTAAAAGTGCTTTTATTACAAAGATACCACTACACGTGTGTGCGGATTTTGGGGGCAAGAATACTGCAGTGGGTTGTCATTTTCTCCTTCAGGGGATCTTCTCAGTCCGGGGATTGAATCCATGTCTCTATGTCTCCCGCATTGGCAAGCGGATTCTTTACCACTGAGCCACCTGGAAAGCTCCACCACTTCACCGAGAACAGGTTCAAGTTAAACCATAAGATCTTTCTTTGAATATCTTACAGCAACCAAGAATCAGAATGCACTGAAATTTTCTCCTTAAAAAGCAAAATATTGTAAAAGGTCAAGAATTTTCTTTAACAATGAAATTGGACACACATTAAACACTAGAATGTGCATGCTTTGCATGGAAGGGAGGGGAATAATGTCCATCAATTATTAGAAAATTAGTCCATTGGGCAACTCCTGGTAACTCCCAATCTGATCACTTACTTAATTGTTAGTTATCTCTTTAGGGTGTTCAAAAGGCTCAAGTATTGTTATGGACCGACTTGTGTCCTCCCCAAATTAACAGGTTTAAGCCCTAACCTCCAATGTGACGGCATTTGAAAATGGGGTCTTCAGGGAGGCAATTAGGGTTAAATGGAATAGCAAGGGTGGTGCTCTAATTAGAGGGGATTGATGTCCTTAAGTAAGGCAGTAAAGACACCAGAGAGCTCTCTCTTTCTCTGCATATGCACAGAAGAAAAACCTTGTGAAAACATAGCAAGAAAGGAACTATCTGCAACCCAGGAAGAAAGCTCACACCAGAAAGCAACTGTGATGGCAACCTGACCTTGAATTACCAGCCTCCATAGCTATGAGTAGACAGCCCAAGCAGACTAATGCAAGCATATATTTGTTTACTTCCAGATATGTCAATAGCCTAATTTGCTTTGATAGAACAATTTTAAATATATATTGTTGCATAGAGAATAGAGCAATAATATGATCACAGTCTATCTCTCTGCTATTAGACAATTAACCTCAGTTGTCACCTGAGTCTCAGCACCTTTGCCCCTGATGACTCCCATGTTTGGAATTTATGGCCCCAGATCTTTACCTGGCTGTCTCCTTGTCTTAGGTATCAGTTCAAACATCACCAATTCAGTGAGGCTTTCTCTGGCCATCTAAGTTTCTTCCCACACCACCACACAAGGACATAATAAAATTAGACTGTCCTGTCTTATTCCTAACATTCATTACAACCTAAATGTTTTTCAATTGTTCATGTTTTTCTTAACAAAATATTATGAACCCTGCAAGGACAGCAATTCTGTGCTACTGACTGGTGTATTTCTAGGGTTTAAATAGTGACACATGGTAGGTATTCAATAAATACTCAGTGAATAAATAAATAAACTTAACTATACATATAAGCTATACTTGCCTTGAAATTAAGTGTTCATAACTTATCAGGTCTGGAAAATCTGTTTCAATTCACCCCTTTCGCATTGACCTAATCCATGCCTTCCAAATGTCTAACCATCCAACAAGATCTCCAACTCCAGACTACTCCAAACAATAAATCTCCTTCAGTTCTGTTATCTGTAAGTTCACCGAACATCCCAAACCCCAGGATAAAAATAACCCAGACTGGACCTCGAAGCAGTAGACGTATATGATGTAAGCACAAAGATCGGGCATGATGTCTGGTGGGAAACAGCTACAAGATCCCACTGGGACCTAAAACAGGAGGCAGGAAGTGAAACAGATGAGGCTGCAGGGCTTGGACTCATCCAGGTGATGAGGGACAAACATGGGACAGTTTTAAGCAGGAAAATGATGCAATTAGATACGCCTTTGCAACAGTTCACTCTGGTCTCTATGCAGGGGTTGGTCTAAAGCGGAAAAGGCTGAAGGCTGGGAGGCCAGATAAGAAGTGCGGTTGACTGCGAGCACCCTGCAGCTGTCTGAAGCTCCAGGAGCTCATCAAAACAGCTAGTTACACCGTTCAAACCACAAGAGTAGAGGAGAACTTTGGAAAATATTCTGGCAGTTCTTCAAACTATTCTTAACCGTTAAAGGTAGAGAGCTGCCGTGTGACCAGCAATTTCCTTCTTAGGAAAATCGACTCAAAAGAAAGGAAAACATGTATCCAGCCCCAAACTGATACATAAAGTTTCACAGCCGCATTAATCAACTGGTGAATGGATGACATGTGTTATAGCCATACAATGAAATATCACTGAGCAAATAAAGTACGAATAGATGCTACAACATGGACGAACCTTGAAAACATTATGCTAAATGAAAACAAGCCAGTTATAAAGGACCACATATTACAGAATTCCATTTATATGAAATATCCAGGGGAGGAAAAGCTATAGAGGCAGAGAATGGATGAGTGGTTGCCTAGGACTGGGCAGAGTGGGGTAGGAGAGAGAGGATGGAGAGACTGGGAGGGGGTAGTGATAGTTAAGTGGCACAGGATTGCTGGGGGGCTAATGAAAATGTTCTAACATTGATTGTATGATGAATGTACAACTCTGAATACATTTAAAGCCACTGAATTGTATACTTAAAATGGGTGAGTTATACAGTATGGGAATTATATCTCAGTAAAGCTATTTGAAAAGACAGTAAGAGTCCCTCCAACAACAGTAAAAGCATCGTAAAGTGGTCCAACAGTGACCACCAGGGGAACACCAACATGTAAGTACCAGGTGGAGGAATGAGGAAAACTCCCCAAACAGACAGAAAAAAAGCTCAGAAACATTTAAAAATTGACAGCTTAAGGAGTAAAATCTGCTTTTAAAAAGAGACGTGTTTATTCTATAGGGGTAGGAGATTACACTTACATTTGTGAAATACTATCAGGAAAATTAAGTGTCCAATTTTCTCAAAAGATCAAAGACAGACTCTCTACTAAACCATGCAGAATTAAAATAAATACTGATACCAGCTCAGAAATCTTTCACAAGAGAGGAACAGCCCTGGGAAAGAAAGCAGAAGTTCTCTGCCTGGTGTTTTTCAGCTCCGGCTTGCAGCACATCTTCATCTGATACAAGTGTCCAAGTTTTCAACAAGTGCATCCGATCAATGTAACTCAACACACTATCTGTCTAAAGAGCGTTGACCTGGAAGCTGCACCACAATTGGTCTTCACTTATCCTCTCTCAGGACCAGTGGACTCACCTATCAAATAAGGGGCACAAAGCATACAAGGGTTTGCAACCTTTTTGTGAGGAAACTTTTTTTTCCCTCCCAAAACTAGGAAGCAAGTGAGGAAGGAAGAGATGCTGATGGCAAAGCCGTATGCAAAGCACAGGTGCTTCACTGACACCAAGAAGAGATTTTATGGTACAAGGAAGTACAAGGAAGTAGAATTTGAGCGAACAAAGTAGTCACTCAATAAATTATTCAGTTCAGTTGCTCAGTTGTGTCCGACTCTTTGTGACCCCATGGACTGCAGCACGCCAGGCCTCCCTGTCCATCACCAACTTCCCAAGTTCACTCAAACTCATGTGCATTGAGTCGGTGATGCCATCCAACCATCTCATCCTCTGTCGTCCTCTTCTCCTCCTGTCCTCAATCTTTCCCAGCATCAGGATCTTTTCCAATGAGTTGGTTCTTCCCATCAGGTGGCCAAAGTATTGGAGCTTCAGCTTCAGCATCAGTCCTTCCAATGAACATTCAGGACTTATTTCCTTTAGTATGGATTGGTTGGATCTCCTTGCTGTCCAAGGGACTCTCAACTCTTCTCCAACGCCACAGTTCAAAAGCATCAATTCTTAGGTGCTCAGCTATGTTTATCATCCAACTCTCTCATCCATACATGACCACTGGAAAAACCATAGCCTTGACTACATGGACCTTTGTTGGCAAAGTAATGTCTCTGCTTCTTAATATGCTGTCTAGGTTGGTTATAACTTTTATAATTTTAATGTAATAAGTTATTACATTCTCTCTAAATTTGTTTGAGGAAAATCCCAGGCTCATTGTGCTGTTTTATTTACTTTTAACTGAAATTATTCTTTCAAAGCTCAAAACTGGAGACTTAACTCTATATTCAGCATAGTCTGGCAGAAGGTGGGTGGTCAAAGTCAGTATCGATTATTTCCCTCTGCGCTACTGAAATGCTCTCCTGCTCTTCAGGGATAAGAGAGCTGCAAGTGGAGCTGCTTCTCCAGATCCTAATGTTGTCAGAGTCGCCTCTGGAAACAAGGAAGGAAACCCCGCCTTTCTCACACTACTTCTGTGGAACTCTCAGACCTAAGATGCTGTACACAGAAGCAAGCAAGAAAGGGCAAGGCCCAGCACGTCAGAAGACAGGATTATTAGCGCAGCCAGGCTGAGCTCCAGGAAACGTGACTCAAGGGACTGGGGTTTGAGCCAGCAGGCCTGGTTCTGTTCACCAGGCTAGGTTTTGATGCCAAGGACTTTTCCTTTACTCACCAGCTCATGAAATGTTGAGAGCTGCTGGTATATTCCCAGAGTTAGACGAACTAGTGGCCAAGGTTGCGGCCATGAAATGGAACTTAGGGTAAGGACTTCAAACAGGATTGAGCTTTTTAATAATAAAGAGAAATGTGAAGAGTAAACCTCATTATTTACAATGATTTAGGTCTCACTTTTTGGTTTCTAATGTTAGGTACATTGATCTGGGTACATAACCAACCCCCTTACTCTGCTCTACTTTTTATTTTTTGCCATACTATCACATTTGACACACTGCAGTTTACATATTTCATTTCATTTACTTTTAGCTTTCTGCTACACTGTACTAAAATGTAAACTCTTTGAGGGCAGAAGTATCTGCCTATTTAATTCATTGATGTTCTGAGACACCTAGAATTAAGCTGGTCCCAAAGCAGACATTCAATAAACAGAGTGAAGAAATGAATGAGGACATGAGTTTTAATAAATGGTGTAAACTGATATTTATAAACACACATTCCAGAATGCATAGTTACATAAGTGCATTATTTCTTAAAATAACCACCCAAAGGAGTTCTAACCTTATTCTAGTTATACCGTTACTCAAAAAATGAGAGTTTCTTAAGCTTTGGTTATGAACCACATAAATATTTGTCTGTTGCCATATATTTTATTTTTCCATATAATTATTATTTTTCACTGTGACCATCTATTTTCTTTATCAAACTTTGTTCCAAATGACTCTAAGTTCTTTTCCCAAGTCAAACAATTTCATAGAGAATTAGCAAAAATCTCTCCTGCACGATCACCAGAATTGAAAAAATAGCACCCCAGGAACATCCTATAATGTTATTAATATCAGTACAGACTGCATATAACATTTTGGACTGGACATATAATTCTTGCTTCTCTGAGAAATTTAGATAATTGCCTTTGACAGCGTGTTTGTTCTTTTATACCTACATTTTTCACCATCTCTTGCTCATTTAATTAAATTGTGAAAATTAAATACTCTGAGCTGGGTAGGACATCAGGTACCACCAGAAGCCGCCATGAAAAATTAGCAGACTGACACTTTATAAGGTTTTTCAAGGGACTACCTTTTGCAAACAACATTTTTTCCCCAATACAAAAGTATTCTGCGCTTGATGGAGAAAACTTAGAAGACGTATCACAGAACAGAAAAGTACACAGGAAATGAGCATTAGGTCGGCCTAATGGCCACAGCGTTATCTTAGTTCCCACTCTTTTGCTCTCTGCACACCAGGCATGCCAGCCTTCCTCAGATCACTCTGCTCACTCTGGTTCCTGCCACCTGGACACTTTGCTAACGCCTCCTCCTCTGCCAGGTTTGGCGTCCTCCATGGCCCCTCGCTTTATCTGGTGGCACCATCTCACCCAGCAGACCCCAGCTGTGACATTGCTTTCTCGGGGGAGGCTCTTGTCACTTCCAGGTCCCTTGCATTTTGGCTCTGTACCACTGATTGCCTCAGATGGTCAAAACTGAGATGTCTGATGCATGCTTGTCTCCAGTCACCTAAGCAACAAGAGGGCAGGGGGCTGCAGCTGTTTCACTCACCATGGTGCTTCCTGCTGAGCCCAGAACCAACAGGTGCTCAATAAATGTGTTCATCCATCGTGCATGCAGTTCTTGGGTGATGAACACCTGAGAGAAACCAGATGAGGCGCTGGGAAAACTGGAGATGACTGTTTGTGAATACTGACCAAGTTCTTGCACTCAAATGAAAACCATCACATCTAACTATATAGATTCTCTCTGGAAGTCCAGAGCAGACTCAAGCATATGTACTAAGTTTTTGTTTTTGTTTTTTAACAGGAGACAATATAAGAAATGTTTATTAGGATAGTATTTTTGTAACTTTTGCAAAACAATAGTCAAAAATTTATGTCTGCAACTAAGGCCATGTAGCACATTTCTTCTATAGATAATAAAAAGCTTTGTTCTTTGTGTGCTCCTTACTAGAATAAGAACTGTTTAAACACAAAATGTTTCTGCTTTTTGGACCACCAAGAAAGTCATCCTGAGGTTGAGCTCCTGATTAGTACTCTCTGCTTTTACTTTCACCTGTTTCTCTTATTCCTCTAATTGATTATTCTACTCTTGTGCTTAATTACCTTGAGTCTGCATGTTATGATACTATAAAACTCTTCAAACCTATTCTGTAAATAAGTGAGATTATAAATGATAATTAAGTACTAGAAAATTATTTTTCCAAAGTCAAGCATTTTAATTATTTCAAGTTTATGCTTTTTGAAACTATATTTGTCATATCTTGAGTCATTAAATATTCCACTAAAAGTATTCGAATGTTTAAGTTAGCTTCAATTCTAATGTCTGTATAGTCTCATATGTTACAGGTGAGATTGCTTATAAAAGGTATCATACAGTATATATCAGCATTGTTGTGTAACAAGCCTTTCCAACTGAGTAGTTTAAAACAATCACATTACTAGCTCAAAATTCAGTGGGCTGGTAATTGGGTTGGGTTCAACTAGGCAGTTATTTTGCTGGACTCACTCAAGCAGCTACAATCAGACAGCTCTGGACTGGATAGTCCAAGGTAGTCTCATATATATATCGGAGCTTACTAATGGCTGGGCCACAGGACTGCCTGCTGGCTTGCCAGGACTTCTTCAAATAGCCATGGGTTCCAAAGGAAGCAAGAGCTCAATTGCTTTACAAGCCTCTGCTTGTAACACTTTGCTAATATCTTTAAGGTCAAAGCAAATCACACGGTCAAGTTCAATATCAGAGGGCACACTGATACAGGGAGCTATGATTAACTGGAGGCTATCATAGTAACAACTTACTACAGAATATAATAGATTAATTAAAATTATCTTTCTTCTCAGTTTTCAAAATACCAGTGCAGCTAGTATTCTTGACTAAATAGTATGCAAACTCTGGAAAGCAATTGTGGTTTATCATAACCTCTATGCTACACTGCTTTTCTAGAGTCTGATTCACTTTTGTCTTATGGCAAAGAAATATCCTTTTTTTTTCAAGTTAGAAAAAAAGTCAGACTCGGACACTGAGGCATGTGAAAATCAATACTTCATTAGATCATCATAGTTCCAGTACCAGTGCAGAGAAACAAAATTGAAGAAGACATTTATGTTTTCAGACAAATATGGCAGCAGTTTTTATAGCTTTGGAAAAATAGAATAATTAATAATATATATTCTCAACTTATCAGTCAGGGAGCAGAAGTACCAACAGATCACAAAAAAGAAAGAAAAAAATATATATAGTACGGTGGTAAACTAAGGATATTAATGACAACCATGATTGAATTTTAAAAGTCCTGTGAAATAAACAAGTTTCCAAGTCAAATGAAACCTTATTAGGCTAAGGTTATTGAATTGTATTGAAATCTGATTTTCCTCTTCTATATCACACAAACCTCCAACCCTCCAAGTACACTAAAACATTTGATTCTCTCACATATACAGGTCCTAATTAAGATTACGATTCTATGCCTTGATGTTCATTCCCTCTCTTTTTGATCTCATCTTTTCCCTTAAGAGCCAGAGAAATGTCACGTCCTGTGTGACCGTCCCCAGGCTGAGACAGTGGGAAGAAGCTGCCCACTCACTTCTATGTTCCCACAGGGCTGGAGGTCCTTTGTCCTCCTGGACAGTTCGTGTTACCCCGTGAGCCATTTTCTCGGGGTTGACTCTGCCCACTCAGAACGAGCCTGGGTCAGAGAACTCAGATTCATGACAAGGTATCAACTCACTTAGCAACTCAACTGAAGACAGGAGGATGAACTGAGATGAGGCAGGGAAGCCAAGAGAAGCAAGAAAATGGGCCCTCTCCTTTGGGGTCGGCCCACCCTCCCGCCTCGAGGGTGTGCTATCTGCTATCCGCTGTAAAGAAAAAAAGAAAAGAAAATGAGAAGCTGATGAGAGAAGAAGAAAGTTAGGGAGGAAGAAAATCAAGGAGGGGGAAAGCAGAGAAGGAAGTTGGGGAAGAAGGAAGGGAGAAGAGGGAGACATGAAGTAGCAGTATTAGCTCATGAAGAGCTTACAATGCACCGAGCTCCAGGTTTTACATATATTATCTTTTTTAATGTTTACAATAGTCTTTAAGGTAAATACTATTATTATCCCTATTTTATGGATGAAGAAACAGATGCATACTGATATTGAGTACCTCATCCAGAATCTCACAGTTAAAGGCAGAGCAAAAGAATTAATAAAGCTCTGCTGCTACTGCTAAGTCACTTCAGTCGTGTCCGACTCTATGTGACCCCATAGATGGCAGCCCACTAGGCTCCCCCATCCCTGGGATTCTCCAGGCAAGAACACTGGAGTGGGTTGCCATTTCCTTCTCCAATGCATGAAAGTGAAAAGTGAAAGTGAAGT